>NC_143530.1:12438977-12745113 GCF_031878675.1 Megascapheus bottae
TTTCTAATGTTTATTGGAGATGAGTCTCACGGTCTTTTGTGCCTGGGCTATCTTTGAACTGTGATCCTCAGATCTCAGCCTCCTGAGTAGCTAGGATTGCAGGAGTGAGCAGCTGTGTTGGGCTCTCTCTTCTTACTGAATCCAGGACCTAGTGTATGTGAAGCATGTACTTGTATGCATATAATATCTGCATGCCAAGGAAAACACTTTAATGTCTTACTGAGATAATATATTTTACAAATGAGGTTGACAAAACTCTAGAATGTTGAAAAAAATACTATGGATGAGCAAGTAGACTAGGCATTGCCATGCACACATTCTTGGAGGCACTATTACTATATAGCCTTTGTTGAAGAAAATTTGGATGTATCTGTGAAAAAATCACAAATAGTTACCCTCTTTTGATCAAACACTATCACATTATAGGAGTTGTTCCTGAAGACATATGTGCACATACTGAACAATACATATTTAAACTTGTCTATGGAAGTGTCAAAGGTTAGAAATACTCAAGTCAATTGGTTAAATAATGATATATATGTAAAATGAATACCACTGCTAAACAATGAGAATATTCATTGTGCATTGACAGAAATATCATCAGGACCTAGTATTAAGGGCATAAAGCCAGAGGTGGTATATAACATGAGATCAGTTGTGTTTAAGGGGGAAATAGGATTGTGTATTTTATTTGCTTGTATATGCACAAGGAAGTTGTAGAAGGGTATTTTAAAAAGTAAGATGAGTGGGCCGGGAGTTTGGCCTAGTGGTTAAAGTGCTTGCCTAGCATGCATGAAGACCCGGGTTCGATTCCTCGGTACCATATACATAGAAAAAAGCCGGAAGTGGTGCTGAGGCTCAAGTGGTAGAGCTCTAGCCTTGAGAAAGTCCAAGGACAGTGCTCAGGCCCTGAGCTCAAGCCCAGGACTGGCAAAAAAAAAAAAAAAAAAGTAAGATGAATAGCTATCCATGAATTTTTGGGGGTTGAGGAAAGAAGAGATGAAATATTTTTTTAGTTTTGTTTTTTGCTAGTCCTGGAGCTTGAACTCAGGGCCTAAGCACTTTCCTTGGGCTTTCTCAAGGCTAGAGCTCTACCACTTGAGTCACAGCACCGCTTCTGGCTTTTTCTATGTATGTAGTACTGAGGAGTTGAACCTGGGTCTTTGAGCATGCTAAGCAAGCACTCTACCACTAGGCCAAACTACTGACCTGATTTTTTAGTTTTATTTTATATATATATATGTGTGTGTGTGTGTGTGTGTGTGTTTATATATATTGCTCATGAATATATACTATTCTTTCAAGTTAGAATGCCTTTATATGTGGAATTTAATTAAATTCCATAGTTAGAGTTCTTATGATTTCCTTACACTTTTTTGTGTTTGCACTGGGACTTGTAGTCAGGATGTCATGCTTTTGCTTGCCTTTTTTTTTTTTTTTTTTTTTTTTTTTTTTGCCAGTCCTGGGCTTGAGCTCAGGGCCTGAGCACTGTCCTTGGACTTTCTCAAGGCTAGAGCTCTACCACTTGAGCCTCAGCACCACTTCCGGCTTTTTTTCTATGTATGTGGTACCGAGGAATCGAACCCTGGTCTTCATGCATGCTAGGCAAGCACTTTAACCACTAGGCCAAACTCCCGGCCCCTTGCTTGCCTTTTTCTGCAAGTCTTGCACTCTATCATTGATCCACATTTCTATTCCTTTTTTTTTTTTTTTGCGTTGGGCTAGGTTCTCTCACTTTGTAACCCAGGCTTTGAACTCTTGAACCTTCTGTCTCAGCCAGTCTTCCATCTCAGCCTCCTGAGTATCAGATTATAGGAGTGAACTACCCCTCCCAGTTGTGCTAACCTTATGCATAACAGATTTCTTCATGATGCTAATGATAATTGGTTCCTTCCTAGATGAGTACCTTAATAAGGAAGTGATAGACATACCTGTTAATCCTGGTGGATTTTTTTTCCCTCAATCCTTCCATAATCGATAGTTTTGAAGACTTGATACTTTACATGTCAGAATTGGATTCTGTAACAAACTCCATGAAACAAGTTTTTTCTTTAGTTTGGCAGTAAGGATAATATCCTTCAGGCAGGACTGAAGTCTTTTCCTCTTTTCTCTTTATTTGTAGGAACTTACAAGCAGCAATTGGCGCCTATTATGACTTTGAAAGCCCAAATATCAGCGTACCCTCTATGTCCTTTGTTGAAGATGTCACCATAGGAGAAGGAGAGTCAATACCTCCTGATACTCAGTTTATAAAAACTTGGAGAATCCAGAATTCTGGTAAGAGTATAATGGACATTTCTCTCTTGCTCAGTTTCCCCCCCACCCCCCCCTCAGTCCGTGAACTCTGGGCCTGGGTACTCTCCCTGAGCTTCTTTTGCTCAAGCTGGCACTCTACCACGTGAGCCACAGTGCCACATCCAGATTTTTCTGTTTATGTGGTACTCAGGAATTGAACTCAGGGCTTCATGCATGCCAGGCAAGCATTCTACAAATAAGCTACATTCCCAGTCCTTCAGTGTTTGTTTTTAATTAATATAACATGCTTACTTGGTAAATTTCTTTTTTTTTTTTTTTTTTTTTTGGCCAGTCCTGGGCTTGAGCTCAGGGCCTGAGCACTGTCCTTGGATTTTCTCAAGGCTAGAGCTCTACCACGTGAGCCTCAGCACCACTTCCGGCTTTTTTCTATGTATGTGGTACCGAGGAATCGAACCCGGGTCTTCATGCATGCTAGGCAAGCACTTTAACCACTAGGCCAAACTCCCGGCAAATTTCTTTCTTTTTGTGGGGCATGGACTCTGGGCTTGGGCTCAGCCCCTAAGCTCTTCATCTTAAGGGTACCACCCTGGCCCTGAGCATTGTCCCTAAGTTCTTCAGCTTCAGGCTACTGCCCTTCCCCTGGAGCCATAGGGCCACTCTCTGTTTTCTAGTGGTTAATTGGAAATAAGAATCTCACCAACTTTAGTGCCCAGGCTGGCTTTGAACCACAATCCTCAGATCTCATCCTCCCGAGTAGCTAGGATTACAGGCATGATCCACCCCACCTGGCTCCATCATCTTTATTTCTGATTTGGTTGATATAAATTTCCTTGTCAATGATTTGTAATCAGGTTCATAGGGAGGGAAAAGACTCGTTAAACTAACCTTTTATATACGAATGGATGAGCTCCATGCCAGTATTCATGCCTGTAAGTCCTAGCTACTCAGGACACTGAGATGGGAAGGGTGGGGGGGTATGAGGGAAGAATTAATGTATCAGATTTAATTACCTTTTTCTGTAAGTTAAAAGTTGATCCTCTTCTTCCTTCTCAGTCCTAGGGCTTGAACTCAGGGTCTAGAAGCTCAAGGCTAGTACTCTACCACTTGAGCCACAGTGCCACTTCTAGATGTTTCTGTTTATGTGGTACCAAGGAATGGAACCCAGGGCTTCATGCATACTAGGCAAGCACTCTACCACTGAGCCAGCCAAATTTCCAGCCCTAAGTTACTGTTCCTGAAAGAATGTTCTGTATGTCACTGATACAGCCAATCTCTATAGACCAAGACCCAGTGTTGAAGGTGACACAGGATATCTGTGGCTTTATAACGTATTCATTAGCTTCCTTTTCCTTATGTGCTACCAGTGGCTCATTGTTAATATGGAAGGCATATGGTAATACAGGAAAATAGCAACATTTTTCCCCCTTGAAATTCTTGGTCTAAGTCTGATTTTCTTTAAATTCTTTGTGTGTGTGTGTGTGTGTGTGTGTGTGTGTGTGTGTGTGTGTGTGTGTGTGTCTGTGTGTGTCTGTGTCTGTGTCTGTGTGTCTGTCTGTCTGTCTTTGTCTGTTTTTCTGTGTATTAGGGCTTGAACTCAGGGTCTCCTACTTGTTTGTTTTCTCCAGGCTGGTGCTTTACCACTTGAGCCAAACTTCCACTGCTGGCTTTCTGCTGTTAATTTATTTTTTTTGTCTGGACCTGGGCATTGTCCCTGAGCTCTTCAGCTCAAGGCTACCACCCTACCTACCCCCTTGAGCCACAGTTTCCAGTTTTCTGGTGGTTAATTGAAGTTGAGTCTCATGGACTTTGTAGTGTCTGGGCTGGCTTTGAATGAAGATCCCCAGATCTCAGCCTTCTGAGTAGGTAGGATTACAGGTGTGAGTCACCTCTCCTAGCCTTTGCTGTTAATTTTTTATTTTTTGTCTGGACTACTTTGAACCCTGATCCTCAGATTTCCACCTCTTAAGTAGACAGAACGATACCACTTCAAATACCAGGATATTTTTGTTTTTTGGTAATGGTGTTTGAACTCATGGCCTGGGCCCTGTCTCTGAACTTCTTGTTTGATGGCTAGTGCCCTATCAGTTTGAACCACAGTACCAGTTAATTGGAGATCAGTCCCATAGATTTTTCCTGCCTGGGCTGAGGGCTGGCTTTGAACCAAGATCTCAGATATCAGCCTCCTGAGTAGCTAAGATTACAGGTATGGGTTAGCAGGGTTCGGCTGTATACCAGAATATTAAATAGTTAACAGGATAGCAAACATTCTACCTACTTTAAGATAAAATCTGGTTTGTGTAAAATAGTTTTATAGTTGTTTTTTGTTGTTGTTGTTGTTTTTGTTTTTGCCAGTCTTGGCCTTGAACTCAGGGCCTAGGCATTGTCCTTGAGCTTCTTTTTTTTTTTTTTTTTTTTGCCAGTCCTGCGCTTGAGCTCAGGCCCTGAGCACTGTCCTTAGACTTCCTCAAGGCTCTACCAGTTGAGCTTCAGCTCCATTTCTGGCTTTTTTTTTCTATGTATGTGGTGTCGAGGAATCGAACCCAGGTCTTCATGGATGCTAGGCAAGCACTCTACTCTACCACTAGGCCAAACTTCCGGCCCTGTTCTTGAGCTTCTTTTGCTCAAGGCTAGCACTCTACCACTTGAGCCGTAGCCCACTTCCGCTTTTTATGTTTTCATGGTACTGAGAGCAGGGCTTCCTGCATGCAAGGCAAGCACTGCACCACTAAGCCAACTTCCTGGCTTTTTCTTTTTCTTTTTTTTTTTTTTCTTTCTTTCTTTTTTTGCAAGTACTGGGCTTGAGCTCAGGGCCTGGGCACTGTCCTTGGGCTTTCTCAAGGTTAGAGCTCTACCACTTGAGCCTCACCGCCACTTCTGGCTTTTTCTATGTATGTGATACCTAGGTATCAAACCCGGCTCTTAGTGCATGCTAGAAAGGCACTCTACCACTAGGTCAAACTCCTAGCGCCCTCCCTCCCCCTTTTTTTTTTTTTTTTAATGTTGGTACTAGGCCTTGAATCCAGTGCCTTTCCCTCTGGTCCCTCTGGTTCTGTTCTTTGCTCAAGGCTCATGCTGTAACCATTTAAGCCATACCTCCAGTCTGGCTTTGTGCTGTTTATTTCTGCTGTTTTCTGCCTGCGCTGACTTTGATCTCCCTGATTTGTCTCCCAAGTAGTTATGACTACAGGCTTTAGCCACCAATGCCTACCTTGTCTTTATTACTACTGAGAAAGAGGCTTACTGAGTAGCATGGACCGGTAGAACTTGTTGTGTGGACAGACTGGCCTTGAATTCATGATCTTCCTGACTCAACCTCCCAATTGCTTAATATACAGATATATCCTGCCATTGGTTAGCCTTATTTTAACTTTGTCAGGTTAAAACTTTCAAGTGCCAGTGGACATATGGTACATATGATAACTTTTAATAGAGACAGCAGTCTCCCAAAAGTGTGAGTAGTCACTTCATCTCCATGGTGTTTTTTTGGTCAGTCATGGGTCTTGAAATCAGGATTAAGCACTGTTCCTGAGCTGTTATGCTCAAGGCTAGCACTCTATAAACACTTTGAGCCACTGTTCCACTTCCCTCCCCCTTTTTTTTTTCCCCCTATGGTAGGACTTGAGCTCTGGGCCCAGGCTCTGTCCCTGACCTCTTTAGCTCAAAGGGTCCTCTACCACTTGAACCACGGTGCCATTTCTGGTTTTCTAGTGGTTAAGTAGAGATATAAATCACAATCCTCAGATATCAGCCTCCTGAATAACTAGGATTATCCTGAATAACTAGGATTACCGCCAAGAGGCACAGACACCTGGATTCTACTTCCAAATTTTTTTTTTTTGATGGTAAATTGGAGATGAGAATCTCATGGACTTGCCTTCCCTGGCTGACTTTGAACCGTGATACTCAGATCTCATCCTCCTGAGTAGCTAGGGTAGACACCTATAGGTGTCTGTTCTACTGTGAGCTACCAGTGCCCGCCATTTCAATGTATTTTTGTGGGTTTTGTTTTTTTTTTTTTTCTGGCCAGTCTGGCCCCTCAGTGGTTTTTTATGGACCTTTATCTTACAGTCTGTGAATTTGGTGGGTATGTGGGTGTGCTTTTTTTTTTTTAGGTCAATTGAGACACCTGTTTTTTTTGTTTTTGTTTTTGTTTTTTTGCCAGTCCTGGGGCTTGAATTTAGGACTTGAGCACTTGTCCCTAAGATTCTTTTTGTTCACTCTACCATTGGAGCCACAGCACCACTTTGGGTTTTTTCTGTTTATGTAGTGCTAAGGAATTAAACTCAAGGTTTTGTGCATGTTAGGCAATCACTCTGCCGCTAAGCCACATTCCCAGCCCCCACTCAACTTCTTGAGGAACTATTTTGTCATTGCCATATACACAGTTTAATGAAGACAAATTATAGGTCAGAGGTTGTTTTTGACAGTCCTTTTTGCTGAGTCATGTAAGACCTTATTATGTAATTCAGGGAAATATATGTGAGAGATAAAGGCTTCTTCACTGGAAAGTTAGCTATACCAAGCATGGGACCACAGGTTGCTTAACGTTTTTTCTGTTTTGCTTGAACTCAGGGGCAGAAGCTTGGCCTCCAGGGGTTTGTCTTAAATATGTTGGGGGAGACCAATTTGGACATGTGAACATGGTGATGGTGAGATCGCTAGAGCCCCAAGAGATTGCAGATGTCAGCGTCCAGATGTGCAGCCCTAGCAGAGCAGGAATGTATCAGGGACAGTGGCGGATGTGCACTGCTACAGGACTCTACTATGGAGGTGAGTGTGTCTTCCTGTACCCAAGGCGAAGGAATTAAAACAGCATCTTTTGACATTGCTAGTATTATTCACAGAGCCTGTGAACTTGCATAAATAAAGTATGGCTTCTTATACCCACATTGGTAAATTACTTGAATTTAGTGACTAACGGGCTCGTGATATGTATGAGATATTGTACTTAGCATTGTGAATGATGGTTTAGTACTGTTGCTAATTTTATTATATAAACTTGGTAGGCAGTCTATGAGTACTAAAGGTAGACTGTTGCAGAAGTCTCTAGACATGAGTCATATACAATTGAAACTGCACACAATGTATATTTTCCTTCCAGTCTAATAATTTGTAAAACTACTAATATCTAGTATTTTTCCTTATTTGCTTTTTATTAATTTTTGTTTATGTAGGTGTTTTGTTTTGTCTTTTGACAAAACCCATTGTGTAGCCTCGGCTGGCCTCAAACTCTTAATCCTCTTGCCTCAGCTCCTTGAATGCTGGGATTGCAGACATGCACTGCACCTGCTCTCCCCTTAACTGCCAAGCATTTTGACAGTGATCTATACTATGTCTCCTTCTACAATTTTTTGTTTACTTTTTTTTCCCTTTTTTTTTTGCCAGTCCTGGGGCTTGAACTCAGGGCCTGGGCACTGTCCCTGAGCTTCTTTTGCTCAAGGCTAATGCTCTACCACTTGAGCTACAGTGCCACTTCCAGATTTTTCTGTTTATGTCGTACTGAGGAATGGAACCTAGGGTTTCATACATGCAAGGCAAGTGCTCTCCCACTAAGCCACATTCCCAGCTCCATTTTTCTGAGTTTTGCTGTTAGCAGTTCTCATAGTGAAATATTAGGGAAAAAACCTCTTTGCTTCTAGCAGGGAAAGGGCAAAAGTAATACAATATTTAATTGTTAAGCTTTTTGTCAGTGTTGTATTTAAGTACTTTTCAACAGTGTCCAAAATTGATGTTAAGAGGCCAGTGTAAGCTGGGTTCCAGGGGCTCACATCTGTAATTTTAACCATTCAGGGTGCTGTGTGATATAAGAATCAAAGCTAAATATGAATTCAAAGCCAGCCCAAGTAGGAAAGTTGAGCAGACTCTTTTCTCCAGTTAGCCACCAGACAACCAAAAGCGGAGCTGTGGCTCCGGTGATAAGAGCGCTAGCTTGAACAACAGCCCACAGCCACTACCAACAGCAAAAAAAGAAGCCAATTTGAATCTGTTGATTTGTATACTTTTGGTTCATACTCTAGTGGTGTTTTGTTTTTTGGATAGCTTTGAAATTTAATCATTTAAGGGTGGCAGCAGTGGTGGGGGGTTAGGAAGGCGGGGGCATGTGTGCATGCATGGTTAACAGCTTTTTGTGCCTGGATGGGCTTTGTGCGATCCTCAGATCTCAGCTTCTTGAGTAGCTAGAACTACAGGCATGTGCCACTGGTGCCTAGCTGATAATGGCTTTTCTAAGACCAGTTTTCATAAACATTTAAGTTTTCTGAAGTATAATAATGAAACATGTGCCTTGGAGCTGAGTATGTTGGACTTGTGTGCTTAGAAAAGGATTTTTTAAATAAACGGAGAAGAAGACAAAAGTAGGAATAAACGTAATTTGGAGTTGGGTATGGTGGCTCACACCTGTAATCCTAGCTACTCAGGAGGCAAAGATCTGAGGAGCTCAGTTCAAAGCCAGTCTGGGCACTAAAGTCCCTGAGACTCTTTTTTTTTTTTTTTTTTTTTTTTTTGCCAGTCCTGGGCTTGAGCTCAGGGCCTGAGCACTGTCCTTGGACTTTCTCAAGGCTAGAGCTCTACCACTTGAGCCTCAGCACCACTTCTGGCTTTTTTCTATGTATGTGGTACCAAGGAATCGAACCCGGGTCTTCATGCATGCTAGGCAAGCACTTTAACCACTAGGCCAAACTCCTGGCCCCCCTGAGACTCTTATCTCCAATTAACCACCAGAAAACCAGAAGTGGCTCTGTGGCTCCAGGGGTAGAGCAGAAGCCTTGAGCTGAAGAGCTCAGGAAAAGTGCCCAGGCCGAATTCAAATCATACAACTGACCAAGAAAAACAAAAAAACAACTATGCATTTGACAATAATGATGTCTATTAGAATGATGATAAAGTATGGAATGGCTTTGCTATCGAATTGTTCTTTTTTAAAGGTTGCATCATACTGGTTATGAGATCAACTGAATGTGTAACTCAGAGCCTCTGACCTGTCACACAGTTAATTAGCATGCCATATTTAGTGTTAAATAAAGGTTTATTGTTTTGCACTGTGTGCATGTATGGAAATACCACAATGAAACCCCCTCATATTACAAATTTTGCTAATTCAAAACTGCGTATGAAAACGTTTAAGTATAACATTTAAGTACTAGTTTTGCATGAGAGTGTGTCTGTGTTTGTTATGGTTGTACCTTGCCTTGTCCTACTGGTACCCCTAGTGGCTGATTTAGTTTCATCTTCTTAGTAATGAAGCGTTGATGTTCCATAAGTTAACAGCAGGTGTCTCTCCATCTCCATTTAGTAGGCTCTTAGCTGCTTGGATACAATCAGTTCTCCAGTACAGCTCCCAAGCCATTAAAGACTATATGACATTTTGAGATCCCTTTTTTCAGATGCAGAAGCCAGATTAAAAACTGAAACAAACATAAAAAGTACGGCCTGATAGGGTTTCCATAGTTGCTTAAGTCTTTTTTAGTGTTTATGTTCAAGACTTTCTGTTATAGTTCTATTTTTTTAATTTTTTGCCAGTCCTGGGCTTGAGCTCAGGGCCTGAGCACTGTCCTTGGGCTTTCTCAATGCTAGAGCTCTCCCACTTTGAGCCACAGCACCACTTCCAGCTGTTTTCTATGTATGTAGTACTGAGGAATTGAACCCTGGTCTTCGTGTATGCTAGGCAAACACTCTATCACTAGGCTGTCACATTCCTGGCCCCCAATAAGCATCTTTTGATGGAAGAATTTTTGCCTTTTTGGATTTTCTTGGTTTAGGGCATGCAAAATAAAACAAAAAGCCTGGGAATAGCAGTTTGTATGTTTCCGCCATTGTCTTCTCTAATAATATTTTGAAATAGGGCTATGTGTCAGAATCAAGTAATAAGCTTTTAGTTTCATGGATCTGTACCAGCGTTAGTAGTTGGCATTACCAAAAATGTTGAAATGAATATACTGTACTTACTCTTGGCTGCCATGTGGAAGATGATCTCTGTCTCTGGTTTGGACGATGCTTGGTGTTAATTTGCGTTACTTTTTCATTTCAGATGTCATCTGGGTGATTCTCAGTGTGGAGGTGGGTGGACTTTTAGGAGTAACACAGCAGCTGTCATCTTTTGAAACGGAGTTCAACACACAGCCACATCGCAAGGTAGAAGGAAACTTCAACCCGTTTGCCTCTCCCCAAAAGAACCGACAATCAGATGAAAACAACCTAAAAGACCCTGGGGGTTCCGGGTTCGACTCGATCAGCAAAAACACATGGGCTCCTGCTCCTGACCAAACTGAGCAAGATCAGAATAGACTCTCACAGAACTCTGTAAATCTATCCCCCAGCAGTCACGCAAACAACTTATCAGTAGTGACTTACAGTAAGGTAGGTGCCCTCGGAGAAGAGGAGAAGGGGCAGGTGGTGGGCCTTGGGATTTGTGATACTCATTCATGGCAAACCTAGAATACTAGATTGCCACTCCCCAGAGGCAGTTCTTTAAGATTTCTTAGCTCTTCTGCCAATAGCAGTGATACAGAAGCCTACCCCTTCTCCCCTCCCCCTACAGTATCCTGTGGATACTGCTTCATCCACATTCATAATTCACTCTTGTCTGTCTACTCTGGGTATTAGAAGACTGAGTTTCTTTACCTTTAGAATTAAAAAAAAAAAAAGGATATCAAAAATGTCACTTAGCCATACTTCCACTGTTAAATGTACACAAAACTTAGAGTAACAACAAAATACACAACAATGCACATTTGTGCATTTGTTGTTTTATAAGATGGGTTTTGTCCTCCGAGTAAAAAGACAAACTTGGTTATTAGCCTTTCAGTTTATTCTATTTGAATATCTTATTATGGATATCTTTTTTTTTTTAAATCTCTGATCCGGTTACTGATACCTTTTTAGTCTTTCTAACCCATGGATTCCCTATATTTCAGAAACTTAACCCATATGGCTCAAAGTATCTTGATTTTTCAGATGTGGGGATGAAAGCATTTTTTTAATTGCAATTTTAAATATTCTGATTGTTGCAGACACTCTTCTAGGTGTTTTGAGTTCTTGATTTTTTTTTTTTTCTTAAAGCTAGCTGGTCAAGCATCTCCCACACCTTGCTAATTGATAATGGTTCCTGGTTCCTAGTTTTGATTAGCTGAGTGACAGTTGTGGTGATGCTGAGAACTCAGGGCTGTAGGTAGTTGGTTTCATGGATTAGTAGTGTGAACATCTAAGTGCATTCTCCTTTGATAAATAATGCTGTGCATTTAAGCCTGCATCCCCACCTGTATAACTGTATAGAACTGTTTAAATCTGTCTTGGCTTCATGCTGGTTATCTACCTTCAATTTTAAAAAATAAAGTTCATTTGAGGAGCTAGTTGATCTGTTAATGTAAGAATGGCATTTTTCTGGCCAGCATTTTATGAGGTCAAGAGGCAACTTAGTAGGAGAAACCTGGTGATGTGGATCTTCAATCCTTCATGTGGTTTAATACCAGGGACTTCATTTGGGAGCAGTAGTCAAATGAGGAATCCATTTGTTGGTGGATGGTCATTACAAAGGTGTCTGCAGTAACATTGGTGGTAAAGGATAGAAGTAGATCTCCTGGAAAAACATCATATTCCTTAATGTTTTAATCAATTAATAGAAACTTAATAATTAAGCTGTTCTGTATTTTTGTTTGATTGTCTGCTTATTTGCTTGTGGAGGGGTTTGAGACAAAGTCTTGCTATGTAGCCCAAGCTGACTTTGAATTTGCAATCCTCTGACCTTATGTTCTTTGCTGTGTGCTGAGATTATAGGTGTGCCTATCTCAAGCTCTGTTGGGTTTTTTTTTCCTTTCTTAAACTCCAAAGTCTGTGACTGCTTTGGGCCATAAATGACCTTATTTAAAGCTTAAACCTGTCTTGTTAGAATGGAAACTTGAGGCAGTTGAGTTTAATGGGAAGATGAAAGTTGGCAGAGGGTAAAGTTAGATATTCCATTGCTTTCTGGTTTGGAAGCTGCTTTACTGAACTGAACTGGCTGGCTGAGTCATGACTGGGTAGTTTTTGGCCAGAATAGTACACTAATCCACCAAATGACCCCAAGGTATGAATCTGGTAGTAGTTGATCTCTGCTTTAAGGAGATGCCAATTAACCTGCTCAGTACTGGTCATCAATAGGATAGTAATGACCTGATTTTTGCTGCCCGCTTTAATTAAAGTCCTACTAGGTTCTGTTCTGGGGAATAATTGGACTATGATGAGGCCATGGAGGTATTTCTTGAAGTGGATGGATTTATACTATTTTTTTTCTAAATAATAGCCTTTATTTTATATGAATGTCCTGTACACAGAAGGGCAAACCTACCTCCTAGAAATTCCCATTAGGATAGTCATTGTTAGAATTCCTTCCTGCTTTAGCGTCAAAGATTTATACTATTTAATTGAATTTTTCTCACATTCTGTGGGATTGTTTGTTGGTAGCTTCCCATTAATAATGTCAAAAATAAAAATAATTTAAAAGTAAAAATGATATCTAAGAAAATCGTTGCCATAAAATGCATTAAAAATGTAGATCACAAGGAGAAATTAATAAATTCTTTTTTCTTTGGCCAGTCATGGGGCCTTAAATCAGAGCCTGGGCATTGTCCTCGGACACTTTTTGCTCAAGGCTAGCACTCTGCCACTTGAGCCACAGCACCACTTCCAGCTTTTTCTGTGTGTTTCTGGAATCAAATCAAGGGCTTTGTGCATGCTAGGCGAGCATGTACTAAGCTATGCTCCCAGCCCAGGATCTCATCTCATCTCTTCTTTCTTTTCTTCTCTTCCCTTCCATTACTTTCCTATAAAAGTGCTTGCCTAACATGCACAAAGACCCAGGTTCTGTTCCTCAGTACCACATACATAGAAAAAGCCAGAAGTGGTGGCTCAAGTGGTGGAGCTCTAGCCTTGAGAAAGCCCAAGGACAGTGTTCAGACCCTGAGTTCAAGCCTCATGATTCCCCCCCCCCCCAAAAAAAAAAAAAGCTTCCAGTAAAGTTCTCTGAAAGTAATTCTGGCTAAAGTTGTCAGCTCTAACCTGTTAGGGTTTCTAAGGAATGGAAATGGAATGGGGGGGGGGGGTTAGTCAGTAAATATTACATAGACACAGTTGTGTACTGTTTAGCTTACTGTAAAACTTATATGGGGTAATAGGGAAGGTAAAGCATGCTCAAAGCAATTAGAGAAGAGTTGAGTCAGGTTGAAATGTGAATCTGGCCAGAGGACTACTTGTCAAATTATATAATTTGTAATAGTAGAAAAATCCGGTGTGGGCAATAAGAGTGACAGAAGCCAAGGGGCTGGGAATGTGGCTTAGTGATATGACTACTTGTCTAGCCATGCGTGAAGCCCTGGATTCGATTAGTATTGTGGCTCAAGTGATAGAGTGCTAGCCTTGAACAAAAGAAGCTCTGGTACAATACCCTGGACCCTGAGTTCAAGTCCCAGAATTGGCAAAAAGAAAAAAAAAGTTACAGAAGGAGAGATGAAGTGGAGATAGGTGCTGATGGCTTATGCCTGCAATCATAGCTATCCAGAAGAGTCTCAGATCTGAGAATCGTGATTCCAAGCCAGCGTAGGCAGGAAAGGCCGTAAGACTTAGGCTGTAAGACTCTTACCTCCAACTAACCACCAGAAAACCAGAAGTAAAACTGTGGCTCAAAGTTGTAGAGAACCAGCTGTGAACAAAAAAGCTCATGGACAAGTGAAAAAGAAATGGAGGCCGGGCAAAATAGCTCACACCTATAATCCTAGCTACTAAGATCTGAGGATCACAGTTCAAAGCCAAGAGCCCCCCATTTTTTTGCGGGGGGGGGTCACAGGGCTTGAACTGGGCCTGTGAGTTGTCCCTGAGCTCTTCAGCTCAAGGCTACTAACCTACCCTCAAGCTAAGCCCCACTTCCCATTTTTCTAGACATTAATTGGAGTCTCAGGTCCTTTTGTGCCCAGGTTGACTTTGAACTGTGATCCTCAGATCTCAGCCTCCTGAGTAGCTAGGATTACAGGCGTGAGCCACTGTGCCCGAGTCTGTGTGCCGGTCTGTGGGCATGCTAAAAGCCAAGAGACTTTTATACCCCATGACCACCTCCCCCCCCCAAAAAAAATGGAGACAGTTAAAGGAGGGCCTCCCCCCATTTATTTATTTATTTATTGGAGGGGGGCTTTTTCAACAGTAGATAAGAACTGGAAAGATGGGCAGACATGAGCAGTGATATAGAGAGCATTTTTAAATGCTGGAGACAGAGTGAGTCAGGAAAATGTGGCCAAAAGATGTGGATGAAGGACAATGAAAGGTAAGTTCAGCTAGGTGCTGGTGGCTCATACCTGTAGTCTTAGTTATTCAGGAGGCTGAGATCTGAGGATTGCAGTTCAAAGCCAGCCCAATCAGGAAAGTCTGTGAGACTCTTATTTCCAATAAACTACTCAGAAAAAGCTGAAATTGGGCTGTGGCTCAAGTGGTAGAGCACTAGCCTTGAGCACAGAGAGGCACAGAGACAAGAGTCCAGTACTGCCCACCCCCCCCAAAAAAAGAAAAAGTAAGATACTTTCATTTGGTCACAGTGTGTCTCTGAAAAGTACTGGGTAAAATCATTAGTTTTGAAGACAATTGGCATTATACTTAATGGATACATGTGAACATCTGTCATGAACCTTTGCTAAGGATGAGACCGTTTCCCCTCCCTCCCTTCCTCCCTCCCTTCCTCCCTCCCTTCCTCCCTCCCTTCCTCCCTCCCTTCCTCCCTCCCTTCCTCCCTCCCTTCCTTCCTTCCTTCCTTCCCAGTCCTGGGCTCGGGCTCAGGACCTGAGCACTGTCCTTGGGTTTTCTCAAAGCTAGAACTCTACCACTGGAGTCACAACAGCACTTCTGGTTTTTTGTTTGTTTGTTTGAATTTTGGTGGGTCTAGGGGCTTAAACTCTGGGCCTGGGTGCCTGAGCTCTTCAGCTCAAAGCTACTGCCCTACCCCTGGAGCAGCAGCCCTACTTCCGGTTTTTTAGTGATTAATTGGAGATGAGATTCTCAGGTCCTTCAGTGCCCTGGCTGGCTTTGAACCAAGATCCTCAGATCTCAATCTCCTGAGTAGCTAGGCATGAGCCACTGCACCAGGCTTATGGTTACTTTTTAGCTGTTCAGAATGTCAAGCATGCTGTGGAGTACATGTGTCCTTTGTAGATAAGGAAACAAAATTTTGGCAGTATCACACTACTCACCATCCAACCATAGGCAAATGTGGGATTCTAATCCAGGGGCCACATGACTGGAAGGTATTTCCTGCTAAGTACACTTAGGTTTTTCCTAGATCCTCTTGATGGGTTTGTGGCCGTATTGAAGCCAGCGTGGACTGAGTGACCAGTCCCGTCAAGGAAGAAAAGGAGCCAAGTAATATCTTGATTTCACAGCACTCTCTTACTTCCTGGATATTTAAAATAGTGGCTTCAGCTGGGTGCTGGGGACTCATTTCATGCCTATAATCTTAGCTACTTTGGAGGTTGAGATCGGAGGATAGCTATTTGAAGTCGGTGAGGACAGGAAAAATTCATGAGACTCTTTATCACCAATTAAAAGCCAGAGGAACTGTCGTTCAGTGATAGAGTTCTAACCCTAAGCAAAAAAAATTGAAGTTCAAGCCCCATGACTGACAAATAAAAACAAAACAGTGGCTTCATTACCTGAATGATTAAAGCCATTTTTAATACTCATTGTAATATGTATAGTAAATAGCACCTTTTTATTTATGAATGAGTAGAAAGGAAGAACACGATCTGGGGCTCTGGAGTTGGGAAGTGCTTTCAGTCCACTTCAGGTGCCATTTTTAATGTGTTGGAAGGGTGGTACCTGATATATTGGTGTCAGGGTTCATTGAGTTGGCAATAGTTTTCATTTACTCAAGATTGGGAAAGAACACATTGCTCTTGGAAGCCTGGACTACAATTTTAGTAGGCAAATGGCTTTCTGCTGCCTCCATAACATGCTAAGGTTGGTAGAATGAAATGAAAAGATTGTTTCAGATACCTGCTCCTTGAGGACTGAGTAGAGCTTTGTCAGCAGAATGGTTTATGTTAGTATCAAGAACTGGTTGCCCTGAGCTTTTTTGCTCAAGGGTAGCATGCTACCACTGAGCCACAGCTACATTTCTAGCATTTTGGCATTGGAAGTCTTACAGACTTTCCTACCCAGGCTTACTTTATACCATGATTCTAAATTTCTTGAGTAGTGAGGATTACAAGAGTGAACCACTAGGTACCTCAGCCACAGCTGCTTTTGAATGATCATAAGTTCTCATCACTCAGTTCTCTGATCCTCAGGATAAGCTGTGGGTGAGAAAATGTTCCAACTGTATCTCATAATCAAGAGAGTCTGGTTCCTTCCTCAGAGAGCTGACACAGGAAGCCAGCAAAATAAGTGTATGATGGACCCCTAAAGACTCAGAAATCTGGGTCTTTGTTTTTGTTAGAAACTGTCACATCAGGGGCCGGGAGTTTGGCCTAGTGGTAGAGTGCTTGCCTAGAATGCACGAAGACCCAGGTTCAATTCCTCGGTACCACATACATAGAAAAAAGTCAGAAGTAGGGCTGAGGCTCAAGTGGTAGAGCTCTAACCTTGAGAAAGTCCAAGGACAGTGCTCAGGCCCTGAGCTCAAGCCCAGGACTGGCAAAAAAAAAAAAAAAAAACTGTCACATCAGTTGAAGTTGGTTTGTTCCAAGTAAACTGTGAGATCAACATTGATAAGGGTTAAAAGCTGTTTTATTTTCTCTTTTACTGTGGTGGCTCCAGTGCCTCTGAGCTCCAGCAGGATACAGGGGGACTCTATTGACTCAAGGCTCTTCTTAGCACTGACTCATCTCTGGGGCCAGAGTAGTATCTATGTGGACAGAAGAACAAGGAGGGAATAAATCCTATTAAAACTTGGTATGTCTTTTTCTAATAAACCAGTAATTTTTAGACCTCTAAGAACACCTTTCAGAGGGGGAGGGAAAGGGGGGACAAAAACATGAGAAAGGGGTATCAATATTTGAGAAGTAATGTACCCATTACCTGATTAACCTCACTATACAGTATCCTGACAATAAAATACAATTAAAAAAAAAAAGAAGCCTTTCAGAGCAATAGGATGCCAAATGACCTGATTCAGGACAGCTGGGGAGAAAGTATAGCTGGAAAAAATGAAAAAAAAATGACAGGTTATTCTTTAGCACATTTAGCACATTCAGCACATTCCTGAGGCTTGAACTCAAGACCTGAGCACTGTCCTTGGGCTTTCTCAAGGCTAGAGCTTGCCAGGCATGATACTAGCTACTCAAGAGGCTGAGACCTGAGAATTGTACTTCAAAGCTAGCCCAGGCACTAAAGTCCATGCGACTCTTATTTTCCATTAATTACTAGAAAACTGGAAGAGGTGCTGTGGCTCAAGAGGTAGGGCCAAACTCCCACCCCTGCCTACTATCTTCCTTTATAAAGGAGAGAAAGGGTTTATTCAGGGGAGAGTGGAGAAGCTGATCCTGAATTCATTCATTTTGTTAGTCTGGGCTGTGATGATTTTGTGTTCTTTAAAAGAAAATAAGAGGCTAGGAATTGGGCCTAGAGGTAGAGTGTTTGCCTAGCATCCATGAAGACCCTGGTTTGATTCCTCAATACCACATACATAGTAAAAGCTGGAAGTAGTATTGTGGCTCAAGTGGTAGAAGTCTAGCCTTGAGAAAAGCCCAAGGACAATGCTCAGGCCCTGAGTTCAAGCCCTGGGACTGACAAAGGAAAAGAAAAGGAAGTGATGTAACACCAGCCTAGAGTGAAATACCTAAACAGTATTTCAAGGCCCTGAGTTCAATCCCCGGTGCTGAGACCAAAAATTACAAGAAGTTAAGTGCTAGTATTTGTTACATATTTCTACTTCAGAGTGAATTGTATCTGAGCCACTGTTACTGCTTCTACCAAGGCTAGTTCAGAAGGAAAAACAAGTTACTATCTTTGTGGGAAGTTGAGCCCCTCTTCCAGCATTTAAACTTGGTCTAACACTGCCTTGTGCCACCTGCCCCGCTTGTCCACATTTCCTTCTCATCCCCCTCCTCTCTCCCCCCTCCCATGTACTTTCATCCTATCTTAATTCTGCTCTGTCTACGCTTGGATCTCTTCTTGATTAAAGCCTGGAGGAGTTTAGTTTGACTGCATTAGCATGGAGAGTGAGCTGCTTAGTTAAGGGGACATAGAAGGAGGTTTGGAAAGGGCAAGAATGTTTTGAGGAGAAGGGAGGGAAAGGGACTCAAAGATAGCCTTGACCTTGCCCTTGCATCAGCCTCATAAAGACTGAGCATCACCACTGCTTGTCTGCCTCCTCTTCCCTCTTCATTAAATCAGTCAATACGACATTGAACCATTAAGACTGACTTAATGCTATGAAAAAAAAAATTGCTCTAGCTGCTGAGTGTGATGGCTCATGCCTGTAATCCTAGCTTCTCCAGAGGCTAAGATCTGAGGAGCACAGTTCAAAGCCAGCCCAGGCACTAAAGACCATGAGACTCTTATCTCCTATTAACAGCTAGAAAACCACAAGTGGCTCTGAGGCTCAAGGGATAGGGCAGTAGCCTTGAGCTGAAGAGCCTGATCAGGGGCAGCACCCAGGCTGAGTTCATGTCCCATGAACCCCCCCAAAGAAAACAAACAAAACAATGGTTCTAGCTTTTCCTATGGCAAAATACAAGGCAAGGGCAGATGCAGGGGATTGATAGGAGGCCAATGCAACCGTCCAGGCAGTTTGTCTGGTTTAGACTAAGGTGATAATTTCAGAAATAGGAGAAATGGTCTATATCTTGCAAGTAGAGCCAGCAAGGTTTGCTAATAGGTTGGCTAGGATATATGGGAGAGCAAAAGATGACACCAAGAATTTGAGTATTAGGAGGATGGAATTGTCATCAATGGAGAGGAAAAGCTGTGGTAGATTTATTGGAAGGACCCGGAGTTCTCTTTTGAGTACATTGAAGATTTCTATAAACATCTGAATATGAGCCATTTCATATCCAAACTGGGTATAGAATTTAGGAAATAATTTAAATGAATGGTATAGATCTGGGTTTGTGTCACATGGACACAGTATCCCTTCAACAGTGAGTGTAGATCATGATTTCTCAGCTGACTGGACACAACTGTTGTCAGTTTGGGCCAGATAAGTGCTTGGGGGAGGAGAGCAGGGCACATGTGTATGTATCTGTAATGCACTGTCTGATGTTTAGCAGCAATTCTGGTCTTTATCCACTGGATAGCAGTGGTACCATGTATAACAACCCAAGTGAATCCTCCCCCCAAAGGAAGAGGCAGGAATCCCGCTATGGTATAGAGAAAAGGTTAAAGAAGCAAGCTCATTGCTATGTCTGATGTATAAACTACTTTGTAATGTCTAAAGCATCCTTGCTGTGCAGTTCTCTTCCTTCCTTCCCTCCCTCCCCTCCCTCTTCCTTTCTCTCTTTCTCTCTCTTTCTCCCTTTCTATCTCTCTCTCCCTCCCCATCCATCCATCCATCCTCCCTCCCTTCCTTCCTTCCTTCCCTCCCTCCCTCCCTCCTTTTCTCTTTTCTTTCTTGGTGGTGGTGGTTGTGGTGGTTGTAGGGCTTGAATGCTGGGCCTGGATGCTGTCTCTGAGCTCTTCAGCTCAAGGTTACCACTTGAGCCACAGCACTACTTCTGGTGATTTTCTGGTGGTTAATTGGAGGTGAGTATTGGGGACTTTTTGTGCCCAGGTTGCCTTTGAGCCATGATCCTCAGATCTTAGCCTCCTGAGTAGCTAGGATTACAGGCATGAGCCACCAGTGCCCTGCCATGCAGTTTTTTTTTTTTTCTTTGTAACGCTGGGAATTGGGTCTGGGGCTATGAGCATGCTAAGTACACATACACATTCTACTGAACTACCTCCAGCATATGACATTATCCTTTTTTTCCATTTGCTTTTAGGCCATGTCTGAACTATGTTGCCCATGCTGCATAGTTAGCCCTAAACGCCTGGGCTGAGGCAGTTGTCCTGCACCAGCCTCCTAAGTAGCAGATAGTTTGGTGTGAGCACCACCACATCTAATTTTAGTCATAATACTTCTGTGACTTTTGTAGTACCACAAAGTACTAAGGACATTATGAATGACTGCCCACATTCCCACAGCAAAATTTAAGAGTCAGTTGCAGGGTAGAACCCAATCTGAGTCCAATATTCATGCATGATAAAGTTTGTTGTCTAAAGTTGGTTGGCTGTCTTTGTAGTTTAGATTATACATATGTCTGAGGTTGTAGAGGTCTCTTTATTCATCTGCAGAAGCTAAAGAAGAATTTACCGTCAAGAAGGAAGCTACACAGAGCTACCAAAGGACCCGCCCCAGTGCTCTGGACGTTCAGCACATTCTGTACCAGGAGAGGCTCGCCAGGACTCTCTGAGTTTGATGATACTATGAAGACTCTATCTTTTGAAAACCCAGAAGAGACAATAAAGTCCTCCCAGCATTGCTGGTGTTTGCATTGGCATGGATCATGTGTGCCTTGATCCATTTTTATCTTAAAAATAAATTAGGCAAACACTGTTGGACTTAGAAAATGTCTTTTCTTGTTTGTAACCTTACTATCTGACTAAGAACCAAAACGTATATCCAGGAACTCTTTTTGTACCTCAGCAGCCTCAAAACTGACCAGGTCTGTTTTATTTGCTTTGTGACACTAAGCTTTGTTTTAGACTGTTGCAGTGCTGAACTACTAGTGTTGTAGCTGGAAAGGAATTAGTATTCCCAAGATTGTCAGTGTATTTTATTTGGTTGTAATAACTCACTTCTGAGTTTTAATTTCTGATGAAAAATTTCCAGGTAAGATACTCAGGTTTCAAATTGCTTGTGCTAGGTGTAGTGGTACTTGTCTATACCCTCAGCACAGGATGGTCAAGAGTTAAGAGACTACCTGGATGGACTTCATAGGGAGACCCTGTCTCAAAACATCCATCTCTATTCTAACAAAACCTGTATGAATATGAGAAGGAGCTCTTGTACCTCAGGGGAAAGGTGATGGGCTTCCTTAGAGTTCAGCTTCAAGGTAGGGGCTTGAGCTTCATTCTATGATACCATTGCCTGTGGACCAGTGGGATACTTTTTTTTTTTTTTAACACAAATGTAGCTTTTATTTAGTCAAGAAATGGTGACTTTTAGAGTGTTCTATCTGTGCTCATCCCTTGGATCCAAAAAATGTACCATGTTTTTTTTTTTTTTTTTTGCCAGTCCTGGGCTTGAGCTCAGGGCCTGAGCCCTGTCCTTGGACTTTCTCAAGGCTAGAGCTCTACCACTTGAGCCTCAACACCACTTCCAGCTTTTTTCTATGTATGTGGTACCGAGGAATCGAACCCGGGTCTTCATGCATGCTAGGCAAGCACTTTGACCACTAGGCCAAACTCCCGGTCCATGTACCATGTTATATAGATACTACCTCTTTGGAGGGAATGAAAGAATGTTAGTAAGAGGAAATTATATTGGTTTCCATTGATTTCATCCTGGGACTTAAATTCAGGGCAGGAGTGTTGTCTTCTGAGCCTTTTGCTCAAGGCTTAGCTCTTTACCATTGGAACCACAGCTCAACTTCAGACTTTTCTGTCCAGGCTGGCTTCAAACCATGATTCTCAGATCTCAGCCTTCTGAGTAGCTAGGATTACAGGATGAACCACCAGTTCCTGGCCTCCTTAGTAAATTTGTAGATACATGGAGGGAGAAAATAGTAAGGACTGGAATAGGAAGAAGATATCTTGATGGATGATGGGTTTCAACTGAATTGGAGAAAAGATGAACCACATGCAAGAAGGTACACAGCCACACTCAGGGTTCTAGGACAGTGTTTAACCAGCTTGATTTTGATGAGTGAGGTAGGCTTAAAATAGGGGTGGGGTGGTGGGTGGTCAGCTCACTGCTGACTCCTGGCTATCCAAGAGGATGAGATCTGAAGGTAGAGTGCAAGCTTAGGCTAAAAAAAGTCCGTAAGTTAACTATGTACTATAAACCCACTTCACTAGCTTTGAGCTCTAGGATAGCATCAGGACCTGAATTCAAGCTGAGGACACACACGCACGCACACACACACACACACACACACACATACATGCACGCTCGTAGGGTGGATTTCCAAAGAAGACCTTTAAGAGCCAAGCAAAAGCTGGTCCCCCCCCCCCCATCCCCCTGTTTAATTGTAGAAGAGAGGCAAGTTGAAACCAAAGATATTTGACCAAGACACCAGAGGACTCAATTAACCATTATTGAGGGACTTATAGTAAAAGAGGCAAGAGAACCACAGCGTTCAGGTTATGGGAACATCTTCACTTACGTCACATATATGGAGGGAAAAGTATAGGTAGAGATGTGTGAAAGATGGATAGAGGGGCAAGTGATATAAGTAGGTTTGCTGAAGTAGGTGGAGAGGGAATGAATAAGATAGATGAGACATTGTCCAGCAGAACTATGGAAATTGGCTAAAAGCAACAGAAAAACTATTACAGAGGTAAATATAAAAAGTGGTTGTGTGGGGCTTTTAAAGTTGAGCCATTTGCCCCTCCCTCAGGTTAAAGGGCTTTATTAAGCTAACTGCTTGAGTGTTTCATAGTTCATAGTTCACAAAGCTGATCAAGTCAGCTTTGTGAAAGACTCAAATAATTAGTAGGAGCAGGTTTTACTTGGTCATCTTGTATTCTCACAGCACTTACAATGAAAATTGGTGAGTAAACTTTTTTTTTTTTTTGCCAGTCCTGGAGCTTGAACCCAGGGCCTGAGCACTGTCCTTGGGCTTTCCTCAAGGTTAGTGCTCTACCACATGAGCCACAGTACCACTTCCGGATTTTTTTATGTATGTGGTATTGAGGAATCAAACCCGGGTCTTGTATGCTAGGCAAGCACTCTACTGCTAGGCTAAACTCCTGGCCCAAGCTTTTTTTTTTTAATCTAGCTAAACACAGATTAGTTATTTTTTAAGTATGTTACTATGCAGTTTATTATTATTATTATTATTTCCAGTCATAGAACTTGAACTCAGGGCATTGGTACTGTCCTTGAGCTTTCTCAAGGCAAGCACTCTACCTCTTGAGCCACAGTGCCACTTTCAGCTTTTTCTGTGTATATGATATTGAGGAATTGAACCCAGGGATTTGTGCATGCTAAACAAGCAGTCTACCACTAGGCCACACTCCTGGCCTTCTATTTTTTTTTTCTTTTTTGTATTGTTTCAAATATCCCGAATCCAACATGCTCCAAAATCTGAAACTTTTTGAATATTTGCACAAGTGGAAAAATACTGTGAAAATTTGTTTTATGTATAAAATAATGTTACCAAGCTGGGTGTGGTATCTCATGCTTTAATCCTAGCTACTCAGGACACTGAGATCTGAGAATCAAGGTTCAAAGCCTGCTCAGGCACAAAAGGACCTGAGACTCTTGTCTCTAATTAAACTCTAGAAAATGGGAAGTAGGGCTTGGCTCAAGGGTAGGGCGGTAGCCATGAGCTGAATAGCTCAGGGACAGTGCCCAGGCCTAGTTCAAGCCCCATGACCTGCAAAAAAGAAAATAACAGTAGTATATTACCTTCAAGCTAATTATAAGATGAAACAAAAGTAAATTTCCTATTTAGATTAGGGCCCCATTTCCAAGATAATGCATTATCTACAAACATATCTAAATCTGAAAAAACCCCAAACCACTCTGGCCCCCCCGAACATATTAGATAAGGGGAGTATTTAATGTGGGTGCGCTCTCTCCCCCTCTCCCCCCTCTATCTCTCCATCTCCCTCCCTCCCTCCTCCCCTTCCCTCTCCTCCCTCCCTTCTCCCTCCCTCCCTCCTCCCCCCTCTCCTCTCACTTCTCCCCTCTCTCCTCTCTCCCACTCTCTCACCAGTTCTGGAGCTTAAACTCAGGGCCTGAGCACTGTCCGTGGGCTTTTTCCTGAAGGCTATCACTCTGCTACTTGAGCCACAGTGCCACTTTTGGCTTTTTTTTTTTTCCTTTCTGCCTGTGTGGTACTGAGGAATCGAACCCAGATCTTTGCGCATGCTAGGCAAGCACTTTACTACTGGGCCAAACTCATCCCCCCTTTTTTTTTGGTAGGTCACAGGGCTTGAACTCTGGGCCTGGGCACTGTCCCTTGGCTCTTCAGCCCAAAGCTAGTCTTCTACCACTTGAGCCACAGTGCCACTTCCAATGTGTGCTCTTTTTAACTACGATACAGTAGTTAAAATACACACGCACACACAACTGTTGTATCAAGAGAAAGGTTATATTTTATTTTCTGAAATGAGCCCAAAGTATACCTTTCACACTAACTGAAAGCAGGTGCAAAGACTTGACAGTGATCTTTGACTAAAGGTATCTTTTTTTTTTTTTTTTGCCAGTCCTGGGGCTTGAACTCATGGCCTGGGCACTGTCCTTGGACACTTTTGCTCAAGGCTAGTGCCCTGCCACAGCACTACTTCTGGCTTTTTCTGAGCATGTGGTACCGAGGAATCCAACTCAAGTCTTCCTGCATGCTATGCGTGCACTCTACCACTAGGCCAAATTCTCAGCCCAACTTCTGTATAGTTTTAAGAACTATATACAGAAGGCATTGCATGTGACCCTCACATAAGTCAGTAATGACTCAACAGCTAAAGTGACTTTTGGGCTTTCAACTATTAACTTGTAATTATAACTAAACTCTTACAACTACAAACTGTCATGAAAAACAAAGGTTTTAGGTTTTCTTTGAGATATATATATATTTTTGCCAGTCCTGTGCATTGAAGTCAGGGCCTGAGCACTGTTCTTGGGCTTTTCTCAAGGCTTGTGCTCTACCACTTGAGCCACAGCATCCCTTCTGGCTTTTCTATGTATATAGTGCAGAGGAATTGAACCCGGGTCTTCATGCACTAGGCATGCACTCTACTACTAGGCCAAATTCCCAGTGCCTTTAGGTTTTCTTTGAAAACAAATACTAAATTCTGAATTGTTCTTTCAAACAACAGCAGTGGCCCATGCCTGTAATCCTAGCTAACTCAGGAGGCTGAAATCTGAGAATTGCAGTTCAAAGCCAGCTTAGACAGGAAAAGTCCCTGACACTCCAGTTACACATACACAAAGTGGAGTTATGGCTCAAGTTGTAGAGCACTACCCTTAGGCAAAAGAGTTAGAGACATTGCTTGAGCCATGAGTCTAATACCAACGTAGATTACTAAAGGGTTCTTTGAGAAGATGGTGATAAGTGGAGCTGAGGTTTATGAATGGTCTCTTTAAAATATATTTTTAGGGATCTGGGAGTGTGGCCTAGTGGAAGAGTGCTTGCCTAGCAAACATGAAACCTGGGGTTCAATTCAATTCCTTGGTACCACATACATTGGGGGGGGGGGTGCGTGAGGGAGCCAGAGCTGGAAGTGGCTCTGTGGCTCAAGTATAGAGCACTAACCTTGAGCAAAAGTGTTCAAAGACAGTGCCCATGAGTTGAAGCCCTAGGACTGGCCAAAAAAGAGGGAGAAAGAGAGAAACAAAAAAAGATATAGCCAGGCACGGTGACTCACACCTGTAATCCTACCTACTCACACAGCTAAGATCTGAGGATCACAGTTCAAAATCAGCCTGTGTACTAAAGAACGAGAAACTCTTCAATTAATCACTAGAAAACTGGAAGTAGGGTTGTGGCTCAAGGGTAGGCAGTATTTGAGCTAAAGAGCTCAGGGACAGTGCCCAGTCCCAGAGTTCAAGCTCCAAGACCAACCAAAAAGAAAAAAAGATGTTTCTCCCTGGGCTTCTTAGACTCTTAGCTAGTCTTTTTCCTCTGCAACTGGTAGTGTATTTCCTATATTAATCTACATCATAAAGTGGTTTTGAAATAGGGTGGCTTCCTCTCCCATCCTTGAAGTAATGTCAGATAATATGAGGGAAGCTACCTTTCTTCGGCAGTTACACATCAACCATTCCAATATGCCTCTCCTCCTTCTCCCCCCCTCCATCCTAGCACTGGGACCCTAAGTCAAGGACTATGTGCTATCCCTGAGGCCTTTTGCTCAGGGCTAGTGCTCTGCCACTTGAGCTATAGATCTACTTGTTTTTTTGGTGGTTAACTGGAGACAAAAGTCTTGTGGAATTTCCTTCCTAGGATGGCTTTTAACGTCAATCCCCAGATCTCAACTTCCTGAGTAACTAGGATTACAAGCATGAGCAACCAATACCTGACCCAACATGCCCTTTTGTGTGTGTGTGTGTGGGGGGGGTGTCATGGGGCTTGAACTCTGGGTCTGGGCACTGTCCCTGAGCTCTTCATCTCAAGGCTACCACCCTACCCCTTGAGCCTTAGCCCAACTTCTCATTTTCTAGTAGTTAATTGGAGATTAGAGTCTCATGTTCTTTTGTGCCTTGGCTGGCTTTAAATCGTGCCGGAACTGCCTTTGAACTGCCATCCTCAGATCTCAGCCTCCTGAGAAGCTAGGATTACGGGTGTGAACCACAGCGCCAGGCCCCAATGTGCCATTCTTTAGATGATAGGCAGTTAGTAGCATTTTTCTTGTTAGAAGGCATACATGTCAGGGAATCAGTGAAAGCCACAGCCTAGGCTAGTTAAATGCCCCACACTAAATGGACTGTCAAATGGAAATATGAAAAGATACATGTCTGTAATTCCTTTCTCTACCCACCGTATAGAGCCCACTTCATTTCTGTGAAATGGGAAGGCACAAAAGTTCTTTGGCCGAGTCATGCACTCCTTTCTGCGAGGATCCTGAGACAAGTCACAGGCCTGCAGTGTTTGATCAAAGTCCATGGGAAGTGTGGAGCTTTGGCTTGGAAAGCAGTTACATTTAGAGTGAAGGAGGAAATATTTTGTAGGCACCAAATGCTGCTTCCTTTTGGAGTTTCCCCTGTACATTCCTCCCCGCCCCCCTTCATGATTTGAGCATTGTAATCATTCTAAATCTTCCTAAGCTCTTCTGGGGTTAATCTGAATGAGTGGCTGTGGGGAGGTGCGGAGGCCTGGTAGCTTACTTTAATAAGCTGCTTTACTTCTTCCTCTGGTGCAATGGGACTATCACCAAACCCTGCAAAATGGAAGGTGGAGTGCTTTGCTGCCCCGGCCCACCCTTGGCTCTACTGGTTGGACTTTGACTGCTGAGATGGGTACAGCCTTTGCTTGCCTGCTGGGGATAAGGCTAAATTTGGCCAGCAAGTGTGGAAGTGCTGTTAACAGCTACTCTTTTGCTCACTACTGCCATGCCTTTGGTCAGGTTACCTGACTCTCTGAGATGGGAAGTCGTGCTTATCTTTGTGAGGACTCAGGGCTACTTACTGGAACCCCTTCAGCCCTGCCCTGCCCTGCTTCCACTTCACCTCCTTTTGGTGAATTTCTGTCCATGTATACCACTAGGCAGCTAGAGACATTCTTGTGTCTGATCTTTTGGAGGCTCATAGAAAAAAAAAAAAGTGAAGCATTATCAGTGCTTCACTGGAGGAATAAAAGTGGACATTTTAATCTTCATGTTCCTCATCCTTGCTAGCTGTGACATCCAATTATCAAGACTAGAAGGCATCTTTTTCAGAATACTGTTTTTTAGCCTCCTTTACAAGGCCACTTTGTGTCAACACCTAGAACTGTGAATCTAGGAGGTTTGCAAAGTAATCTACGGTGCTGTGAAGGAAAGAGTCTTGGCCTGGGGTGGCTTGGTGAGTGGTGCAGGGCAGGGAGCTGACCAGCTCTCTTCCCAGGTCTGCAGCCCACAACAGTAGGAGGGTTGAGCACCTGACTCTCATCACCTGCATAGTCTAGCCACTCATGGAACCTGGGAGCTTGTAAGCAAAACAGATGGCTTGGCACCGTGGCACTTGGGGTCCCCCACCTAAGCAATTGTTATAAAATCTGACTTTGGAAAGGTCAACATTCCTGTGACTCCAAAAAGTAGTCTGAGTAACATTGTTAGTTATTAATTCAACTAATATTTACTGCATGTCTGCTAAGAACCAGGCACATTGCTGGGGGGCGGGCAGTGGCAGCAAAGGAAGCAGAATCAAGGAAGTCGGATCACTGGCAGCTCTGCAACTGCGTTGTGCCTAGTCAGTGGGGTTTGTTCATTGCACAGTGCGTGCTAGGCAGGCAGTCCCTAGATTGAGGGTTCTTGACGTAGTTGTCAGATCGGCAAGTCCCCTCAGGCTATGGTCATGTATGTGGCTGAGTCCATTTCTAGTCTCGTCATCCTTTTGATCTCTCTTGGTTCAGGGGCTCTGGTGTGGCCTGTTAGGTTACGTTTACCCTTTGAGTCTAGGTTTTGGCTGAGTTTTCTCAAGGAAGATGGGAGGGCAGAGGGAATCACATGTTTTTAAGGTATTTGTGTAACTACTGTGGTGTTGAGATACGCCTGCCTCCCTCCCTCCCTCCCCCCTCTCTTTCTTTCTTTCTTTCTTCCTTTCTTCCTTTCTTCCTTTCTTCCTTTCTTCCTTTCTTCCTTTCTTCCTTTCTTCCTTTCTTCCTTTCTTTCCTTTCTTTCCTTTCTTTCCTTTCTTCCTTTCTTCCCTTCCTTCCTTCCTTCCTTCCTTCCTTCCTTCCTTCCTTCCTTCCTTCCTTCCTTCCTTCCTTTCTTCTTTTCTTTTCCTTTCTTTCTTTCTTCTTTCTTTCTTTCTTTCTTTCTTTCTTTCTTTCTTTCTCTCTTTCTCTCTTTCTCTCTTTCTCTCTCTCTCTCTCTCTCTCTCTCTCTCTCTCTCTCTCTCTCTCTCTCTCTCTTTCTTTCTTTCTTTCTTTCTTTTCTTTCTTTCTTTCTTTCTTTCTCCAGACCTCCCTGTAGGTTGATGTTTTATCACACAAGCCACTTCTGGTTTTTTACTTCTTTTTTTTTTTCTTTTTGTCAGTCATGGGACTTGAGTTCAATGCTTAGATGTTATTCCTGAGCTTTTACAGGGACTTTTCTGCCTGGGCTGACTTTGCACCTTGAACGTCAGATCTCAGCTTCCTGAGTAGTTAGGATTAGAGTGAGCCACCAGCACCCAGATTGCTGTCTGTCTGTCTGTCTGTCTCTGTCTCTGTCTCTCTCTCTCTTTCTCTCTTTCTCTCTTTCTCTTTCCCCCTCTCCCCCCCTCCCCCCCTTTCTTTCCTTTTTTTAGCTGGTCCTGGGGCTTGAACTTATGTAGTTTATTGTAAATAAGAGTCTCACAGGAACTTTTCTGCCCAGGCTGGCTTCAAACTCTGACCTCAGATCTCAACCTTCGGAGTAGCTAGGATTATAAGCATGAGCCATCAGTGCCCGACTTCTGTCTCATTCTCTATCTATTTATTTATTTATCTATCTATTTATTTATTTGCCAGTCCTGGGCTTGAGCTCAGGGCCTGAGCCCTGTCCTTGGATTTTCTCAAGGCTGGAGCTCTACCACTTGAGCCTCAGCACCGTTTCCGGCTTTTTTCTATGTATGTGGCACTGAGGAATTGAACCCGGGTCTTCGTAGCCAGGCAAGCACTCTACCACTAGGCCAAACTCCCGGCCCCGTCATGCTTAATATAAGGGAAAAGTAAGACTGAAGCCTTTTCCATCAAGCCAGGGAGCCAGAGTGCCTTTAGAATAGATCTACCATGAGGCAGAAGAGAACAAATAAATATCAGTATAGAACTGCTGACCACTAGTATTTGTGTTCTGGCTCTGTCTCCTACCAGCTGATGACCTTGAACAGGTCTCCTTTAGTAAAATAGGCATCCCTAAAATGGGTTTGGTAATACATATCTGACTTTGAGGACAAGATGAAGATTAAAGGCAGTGTAGGACCTACTGCCAAGCCAGGTTCCTGGGTGCCATGTTGTTTCTGTTCTTGGGTATAGCAATATCTTGAATCTGAAATGGTATATGAGGTTCCTCCACTGAGAGGTGGAGACACTGCTGTCAAGAACTGGGAACCTTTGTACTGGGGATGAAGGAAAGCAGGCCTCCTCTCTTATTGGCTGGTGTAACTCAGTGAGAGACTTAACTCCATGTCTGGTCTTTGGCCTTGTGAATCTTTATATGTGAGGGAATCCTCATACTTCATCTATGACTGGGACCTCCTTCTAAATTGCTGGGAACTGTAGATTCTTGTACTTGATTGTCAAGTTGCACTGTTGTGAACCCTCACTGACTGTCTTCACTCTTTTCCAGGGGCTCCACGGGCCTTATCCCTTCGGCCAGTCTTAAACGGGTGTCAGCAAGAAGAAAAATTAACAAAAGACAGAAGGCCCGACTTGGGGTGGGGGGGCAAAGGGTTCCTCTGGATTATAGACCACATCGCACGGATCCCTGGCTCCGATCCTCCCCCATCCTGGAAGAAGAGGAAGAAGCAGAACAGACTAGTTTTGAGTAAACTCAGTATGCATGTGTGAATGCTGGATCGCAGGAGTGATGTTGAGGCTACCAAGAAGAAATCCATGCAGCCACCTTGGGTTCTGTTTATTAGGCGTCAGTCTATCTACTCACGAGGTCACTCGGGATGGGAAAAATAAGCCATCTTTTTAAACAAAAATTATTTTGCCTACAGAAAGGTTGTAGTTTTGAGCACATGTTAATTTTCCTCTCTTTCTCCCCACTTTTATTTTTTTTAATAAGGGATAACATACTCTATAGAATAGTGTTTGCTCTGGAAGTGATTCAGGCTGCAGCTGGCGTGGCATGTTTGGGGACTGTGTGGGTCACTGCTACAGAAGCACATCACTATGTCATCTGACTCCAGAATCTAACCCCAGTGTTTATAGTGGCATCAGCCAATGAGTCATCACTCTTCCTCCTCTTTTCACTTTAATCTTGTGTTGATATACGCCTTTGACAGTTGTATTTGTCAACCCTTTGGCTTGTTAGCATCAGAACCTTTCTGAAGACCAAACTTCCCTGTTTGGCCAGCAGAGGAAGCCTTGGGGATGATGCCGAGTGATGGAGTTTGGAAGCCAGGAGGTGTCCTTGCGCACACATGTGTAACAATTCAGGTTGCTTTCTTCCATGTTTCTCTTGGCAGAAGGAAGTGCCATCACATTTATGTTCTCTTGCAGCTTGCCGTTTGCTCTGGGAACAGTCCCTCTGTGCTGACTGGTGGGTGTGCCCCATGCACACATGGAAGGGTAGTTCATAAGCAGGTGTGCAGCAGGTCCCATCCCATGCTTCTCTGTTGTCACACAACTCCCTTCTCTGTTCCTTGCAGTTGTCCTTTGTGGTATCCCCACCGCCTGTTTGTGGAGGTTGAGCTCTTAAGAGAAGAAAATACAGTCCTGAATGGGGAACTTGTTAGGGGAAAGGGCTACTGACTACTTGATCTTGAAGACTAATTTGGTTAGAAATGGAAGGACCTCCCCTAAGTTCATGCTTGGTTTGGGGAAGTTGGTCGCGGGGCAGCTGAGCAGGAGCAGAGACTGGCTACCCACTGTGCTGCTTGTCCCACTGGTGTCCTCTGTATGCAAGTAGGTTGAGCCATGAGTATCTTCCATGAGGAACTTGCACAGGCGAGAACAGCTGTCTGCCAAAGATAACATGAATATGCAAAGTCCCTCTTCTCAGCCTTTCTTCCCTGGAGTTATGGTTGGTTTGAGAGCCAGGGATGAGGGTCTAGGGTGTGGTTGCAGGGTCCCCTGCCTGTTAGCATACCCCCCAGGGTATGAGCAAAGCAGGGAGATCAAAGGATGAGTGGCTGCGAGGGGTCCTGTAGCCTGGGTGTGGGTGATGGTCTGTCTGCCTGCCTGTCTGTCTCTGTCTGGGTGTGAGTTCCAAAAAAAAAAACAGTGTGTTTGTTCCTCCTCCTCTTCTGAGACTTTTTTAAATACTTGATTGTGAGAAAAAGCTTGTATAAACTTTTTCCCTCACCTCTCCTCTTCCCCAAGCCCAAAGCTTTGGTTCACGGAGATCGCACCTGTTTATAAGAGCAGTGCAGCTGGACTAACCCAGGGCTTCTCTGGAGCACACATGGGCTCCCGTTCCTAGCAGAGCTGAGGGAAGTCCATGCTGGAGGCCCACCACGCAGGGCAGGGCACAGGATGGCTTTTGTCTGAGGGCCCTTGTAAGCCCAGACAGCTGCTGCTATATAGGTGCCGGTCTCCTAGGACACTGCCACTCTGGAGTACACATGTACCCAGCTGTTATTCCTGTTTGTGGCCTCAGAGCAGCTTATCTTCAGCTACCCTGGCATCCCCCATCTGCTGCCCCCCCACACCAGGGCCCTTCCTTTTTCCCAGCTCAGGTTTTCTGGCTCAATTCAGCAGAGCCTCCATCAGCCACTGTAAGTCCAGCCCTGCCCCTCATCCTGCTTGTCTTCCTGTTTGTGGGCAACCTTGCTTGGAAAGTAAAATGTCTCAGGCACTTTGGCTGCCTTTCTAAGAACGAACAGTTTTGCAGAGGGCCAGAGCGAGTACAAGCTTGGTACATGGTTTCCCAGGGCCAGAGGAGGGTATTGGTGCCACTCATTCTCCCTCCCTGCATTGGTGTGGCTTCTTAGAACTGCCTAGAGTTCATCTTTACTCCCTGCCTAGTAGGGTGGCAAGCACTTGCCTCTGTCCTTCTCAGAAGCTTCATACATGGCAGGCTGTCTTCTGAGCAGGACAGCCAGCATCTGACACCCTAGAGATAAGGCCAGCACCAGCCTTAGGTGATTTGTGACTTGGGCTTGAACCCAGTTGGGGAGGACTGTAAGTTTGGGAAGAACCTGTCTGTGTGCATAGAATGAGGTGTGTGTGTGTGTGTGCGCGTGCGTGCGTGCGTGCGTGCGTGCGTGCGTGCGTGTGTTTGGATATGTATGCACGTGTGCATGCTTTTTTTTTTCTTGCCACGGGCAGATGAATTTGGGGCATTTTTCTAGAACAGCCTTCTCTCCCTATAGTAAGGACTGGCTGTAATTTTGGGCCCATTAGAGGCACTCAAACTGGTGGCCTAAGGGTGACCACAGGGGGAAGTGGACATTAGGATAAAAAAAAAATACAAACCCAAATTCAGCCTGTGCTCCGGGGAGAGGAGAAGATGGAAGGGCTGCCAGGGCTCCGAAGTGTGAGTGCTCCCCCCGGCCTCGCTGTCCCTGGCTGCCTCTGGTGAATGTGGGAGCAGCCCTGGCTGCCCCTCCCACCTACACTGGGTGGGTGTCTGGTGGGCCTCATGGTGCCTAGGAGGAGATGAAGGTGAGGAGGTTTTCCTTACTGTATAAATGAATATTTGTATGATTAAATTAACACACACAAAAACTTTTCTCCTGTGTCTGAGTTTTTTTGGTCCATTTAGCCTCCGTAACCTGGTTGACCCCAAAGCAGCCATGGGGTGAGTCCTTGGGTCTCTGGGTCTTTCCCTTTAGCAGATGGCAAAGCAATCTCTGAGCTTCATTAACTTTTTTTGTTCCTTTATTGAGATTGAGTAATTACATACATAATAAGATTCGTTAACTTTGTGGAAATGTGCCATGGGGTTACAATGGGTTTGCCGGCCTTCCTGTCAGCTGATGACCAGAAAGGTAAGAAAAGTGCCTCTACATGCCCTGTAGTTACCAGGGTGCCCCTCTGTTGGTCCACGCCAGTATGTAGGAAGTCACACCACATTGGTAGTGGTCAGCAGGCCAGCATGGTTGGGGGTCTTACTATGTGTCCAGCGTGCACAGTGAGGAGCTACACAGGAAGCTGACCGAGCATCACAAGCATCATTTGGGGAAAGCAGAAAAGGGAAATTGGAGACTTCTTCACTACCACTTGGGTCCTGGCTTCTTGGATTGTGAAGATCAGGTCTTATGTGATCCCCCAAATGGTTGTGTAGTTCTGGGGTGCCTAAGGTGCCCCTGGATTTTTTGGGGGGGGTTGTTTTTTTGTTTTATTGTTTTGGTTGGTCATGGGCTTGAACTCTGGGCCTGGGCGCTTTCCCTGAGCTCTTCAGCTCAAGAGTATCACCCTACCCCTCAAGCCACACCACCACTTTTGTTTTTCTAGAGGTTATTTGGAGATAAGAGTCTCGGGTCCTTTTGTGCCTGAGCTGGCTTTGAACCGTGATCCTCAGATCTCAGCCTCCTGAGTAACTAGGCATGAGCCATTGTGTGGGGCTGTCTTGGGTTTTATTTATTATTATTATTATTATTATTATTATTATGTAGGCTTTTGTGGCTGGCCTGGAAACCTGTGAGCTAGGGATTATACTCTAGACAACTGGCAAATAAAAACCCACCCCATCTTCTTACCTGAGGTAGTTTATGCCTGGGGAAGGGGGACATAAGGTTGATGTTCCTTGGCAGTTGAAAGAATTGAGCAGCTGTCAACCTGAAAGGAACTTAAGTGACATACAACAGTAAATGGTGTGTTTGCTGCCTCGTCTCAGTAGTGATGACCACTCCCTCTTCAGAGCCCAGCGCTCCTTTGTGGTAGAGAGCAGGATCCCAGGGATCCTGCACAGCTGAGCCTCAGCTCCAGAGGAGGCAGCCTGGGCTAGGTGCTCACAGTTTTCATTTCCTGAAGATGCAGCCTTTCATCTAGACTTGAATTGGGCCTCTCCCCCCCCCCACCCCGATCTGCCAAAGCTGTGTTCCAAGTGATGATTTTGAGTGAACTGGCAGGTCCAGGGTGCAGGAGCTGAGAGGATAGGGAGGTCACGGTCCACAAAACCTCCAGAAGCCTGGGGTGAAGCTGAACACAAGTCTCCTGTTCCCCCAAGAGCAACCTGATTATGGTCTAGGATGGGTCCCAGTAGAAAGACCACCAGGGACCCCCTAAGCTGGTATTCTCGTGTTTCAGGGGTTCCCGCCCCATCACGTGGTCTTAATGGCAACTGTGACCCACTCCGAGTCCTTCCCCAACAACTCTGCTGCTAAACAGTTATTTGCTTGGCAGAATCTGTTTGTCTTTGGGGCTGTAACCTGTCAAGAAGTCAGCAGGCCCTGAGAGAAAGAGGCAAGTTTGGACCCAAGCTCCTAGTTTGAGTCATTCCCACGGGGGCTGGGTAACAGGGAGGGGGCTCTCAGCTGAGTCGGGGGGGGGGGGGTGGTAGGCAGTTGCAGTGGTGTGGGCCCAGCCCTCTTGGCAGAGCAAACTTGTGCTCCCAGGCTACTTCCCTACCCAGCTCAGGTTGTACGTGTGCCTTCCACCCTGTTCTTGAGAAGGCCCCTCCCTTCACAGCTGCTGTGACCCAGCCACTTCTCAGAAAACACCTAGTGTCCATCCTTGAGTGGCTGCCAAAGAACTGGGCACTGACGGCTCTCATGGCAGCCCCAGATTTCAAAACCTGGGCAGGAAGCAGGCAAGCCTGCCTAGAGGTGGGAGAATGTGTATAAGCTTGGGAGCCAAGGGGCCAGAGAACGAGTTCTTTGACTGTTCCCCAAAACACAATTACAAATATACTAGTTTAGAAACCAGGACTACAGGTTTGTTCTTTTATTAGCACTGTGTGAGAGAGCGATAGTGTCCATCCACCCATCCTAGTACTGGGGCTTGAACTCAAGATCTGGGTGCTATCAGCTTTTTTGCTCAATGCTGGCGTTGTACCACTTGATCCACAGCTCCACTTTTGGTTTTTTCATGGTTAATTGGAGATGGGTCTCTTGGTATTTCCTGCCTGGGGTGGCTTAGAACCTTCAGATTCTGAGTCGCTAGGATTACAGGTGTGAGCTACTAGTACCTGACTAGCACTTCTGAGATGTAGCTTTCTTAAGTGTGTTTAAGACTGATTGGAAAGGTGTTAGACTGGGCATTTCTAACCCACTTCCAGGTGAACAGTTGCACTGGTCCTCCGTGGACAGTGCTGGGTGAGGATGGTGGTGGTCAGGGAATGTGGGCGCTAGGAATGTGAGTCTTCTGCTGGTATAGGTGGGTCTGCGGCCAGCAGAGGGCGACACATGGCCAGTGTTTCCTCTGCAAAGGACTGGGCCTCCCTGACAAGTAGGCCTCTCTTGCTTCCCAGACCTCCAGAAGGTGTGTGGCTTCTACCCTCCACTTGCAGGCAGGCCGCTTGGGAGGGAATTCAAGCTCTGTTACTCAGCAGTTATGGGATGGAGCCTGTTTAGGCACTTGGACCCTCAGTGTCCTGATCAGTAAAATGAGGGCAGTGTTACCCCAGGTGTCGCAATGAAAACACTCATGGAAATGTTTAGCATCATTGTCTGGCCATGGTCAGCATCCAGCCTGTGGTGACCACTATGTTATTATGACCCATTTGATGTACTGTGGCCTGGCCCCTGAGAAGAACACTGGATGTTTGGGAGGCAGAGGCTAAGGAACCTGAAGTCTGCTCTGTAAAACTCCCTTTCCAGGCCACGGCTTTTATTTTCAGAAAACCTTTGTCTTAATGAGTATTTATTGGTTTGTTATTGTGGGAGTTGGGCTATGGTAAACAAGAGGCCTAGGGGATCTGGATTTCCTCTGTAACGCTAGGATGCCCCACTCGGCAGTGACTTGCAGTGGGCTCTTAGAGTGTGTTTGTTGGGTGAAGAAATGAGCTGATGTGTGGGAGAAACAGGAGCCTACCCTATGCAAGACCAGCCTGATTTCTGAAAATAGACACTGCCCACCTCAGTGGCAGAGGGTCTTGTGGACAGGAGAAGGCCCCAGGGGAGGGGAGAATGACAGCCCAGAACCTCTGGCTGGGAACTGGTTTAGCTACTGTGGTTTCCTACTTCCTAGGGCAGAGTACAGTGGTTGACACGTCTGCATCCAGGTGTCACAGGAACTCTCAGAGCCAGTTCCAGGGATGGAAGCCAAGGCCATAGGTAGACACTAAGATATCCAGCAGCAGCGAGTCCCTTGAGCATCTCCAGTTCTTTCTCCTGCCCTCCCCTCACTGGCTTTCTCCTGCTGTCACACATTTCAGTCTCAGCTGAGCACACTCAGGGGCCCAGCCCAAGAGTGCTAAGAGGTGATGGATTTGGAGCAACTCTTATTGTTAGGGCTGGGGTGTCTGTGTGTCAAGTCCCTACTAGACCCCCTGAAGTAGGTGTTCCTGGTAGGGAGACTGGACCTAGGAGATGGGAAAAATGAGCTCCCATGGAGAGTCATGCCAGGGTGCTAGGAAGGGCCCACAGTCCTGTGCCTTCCAGGGGGTGTCTAAACAGTCAGGTGTCTGTCTAGCTTCTTGGATGGAGGGGACAGTGAGGCCTTTGGGAGAACCCCCCCTCCCCGGAGCTCTCCTACTGGTATGGCTCCTCACCTGGACTTTCTCCCTGTCACCTGAACCCACTGGGGCAGCCAAGTCCCCTGGGGAAGACGATAGATCCCTGGGTATTTGAGAAACAGGAACCAATTTCACCACACATCCCCTGGGGTAGTCTGGTGAGGTGCAATCAAGGTGGTAGGTGGGCCCCAGGGAACCAGTCCTGGCTCTCAGGGAAAAAAATGGGGCAGGGGGATGGATTTACAACTTTGCAGAAACACAACTGTACAAAGGAAAAGGGCCCTGGAGTTTCTTTAGCAGGATGGGGTCTCCTGCCTCTCCTTGGGTAGGAGTGTGTGAAGAACATAGTGGGGCCCTCTGTGTCGTACACCACACAACCCTTCCCTAGCACAGACACGGCACGCCTGTGAAGTTCTGCACCCTGTGCCCCCAGCAGCACATGGCTGTGTTGTTGTTACTTCAGCTTGCACACTGGCACTCCATGGGGTCTTGGCAGTCTCACCAGCACATGCCCACACAGAAGTTCACACTTATGCACATTCACTGAAAAAAACATTTTTTTTTTGCCAGTCCTGGGGCTTGAACTCAGGGCCTAGGTGCTGTCCCTGAGCTCTTTTGCTCAAGACTAATAATCTGCCACTTTGAGCCACTTTCAGTTTTTCTGGTGGTTAACTGGAGAAAAGAATCTCATGGACTTTCCTGCTCAGGCTGGCTTATAACCATAATCCTCAGATCTCAGCCTTCTGAGTAGCTAGGATTACAGCTGGCAACCACCGGTACCTGGCACACCCTGTGAGACCATCATGAAGGGCAAGGTGTGAAGTGCACCCAGCACGCCAGCAGCTCCCATCCCAGGCTTCCCTGAGAATCCATACCAGAGGAGTGGGTTTTCTGAAAAGGTATGTGCCATTATTCTTCCATTTCATAGATGAGAAAACTAAGGCTCAGCCCCGAGGTCACCTCTGAGAGTGTGGCCAGCCTGAACACTCTGGACATAGGCCAGAATATACATATGTGCACATGTGCACTCTCATGCTAAGAGAAGGTGGAAAGCCTACCTGGTCCTTCCCGAAAGAAAACGGCCCTTCTCAGCCTTGTTGTCAACTCTCTTCTGCTTGACTACCAAGCTTAAGCCCAGCCACCTTTCATTACAACTGTTTAAAATCCTGACCCACAACTTCCTGTGAGTTCTAATTGGCTAGAACTCAGTCACTTGCTCCTTCTATCTGCAAAGAGTGCTCCATTGTTTCACCCAAGAAGCTGTGGATTCCCCTTGTAAGAAAGGAAAGCAAATGTTGGGGATCACCTACCACCTTCCTTCCTGCACTCTCCCTCTCTGCTCTCTCCCTGGGAGGCCCTCTGCCCCCTCGCCACACTCTGAGCCCTAGTGGGAGAGAGACGTCAGTCTGTGGTGTCCACCCAAGGGGAGTAGCTGGCCTTGCCCAGACATCCCCACAGTTAGCACAGGCACTGGAGTCTGGAGGACATTGAATTGAGGGGTGGCCCTGTTCAGAGCTGGAGAGCAAGCCACATGCCCTGCCCAGCATGCTGATGTTCTGAGGTGGGCAGAAATCCTAGATGGAGGAGAGAGAACTGAGGCTCAGGCAATGAGCAGCGGTTAAAGGTGTGTTGAAAGAAGTCCCTTAGCAAAGGGTCACTTCTAGGGAGGCAGACCCTTTATTCCTCATCAGAGCAGCCATGGGCCCTTCTGTATCACTGCAGACTGTCAACCTGACCAGGGTCAGCCATGGTGAAGCCTTGGGTCAGCAAAGCCTGAAGAAGGAAGAAGTCACAGTGTGGGGTCCTGCTCTGCCACTGAGTGGCTGGGGACTGCAGGTCCCCTGAGTGAGCCTTGGGGCCTGTACCTCAGGAATGGGTGGACTCCTAGAGTCTGAACCCCTGGGGGAGGCTCTCAGAATCACATATTGGGCTATGTAGGAGGAAGACAGCCTTGAAGCCTTCCCTTCAGGAGCAAGGTTTGATCCAGATCACTGAGACCTTGTATCATCGCTGGCCTCTGCCCATGTGTCTTATGTCACATTGCCATATTAATATTATGAATAAACATCCTCCCCCGAATATCCAGGTGATACATTCTCTTCTCAGGGGTCCCTTGGGCCCTCACAGGGATGTGCTGGGAAGAAATCAATGTCCCTGTGACCCAGGGGAGGGAACTGGCCAGACACCTTATGTGGGAAAGGGGACCCAGGAGCAGGGTTGGGTCCTGAAGTCTGAGTCATGCCAGGGAGGTCTTTGTCCTGAGGTGGTCTGAACACAGAAAGGTCTTCAAAGTTCTCATGATGAACCCACTTCCCAGCACCCAAACCTCTGTCCTTAAATTTTTCTGCTGTCCACAGAAGGAATCTACTACCTTACCGTACAGGACACTGAACCGCAGGGAGATTAAATTCTTGCCCAAGGTTTTAGGGTGGCTGGATTAGGCCTGCTCCATTCCTGGCTCTAGTATGCCAGTTTGGAAAGGATGTGGAACCCAATTCTCCTAGTGGTAAGGTATGGACCGGGCTAGTAGCTGACCCCTAAGCCTCTGTGTTTCGCCCTGGAGATGGGATTGCTCCCTGATTCACAGGGTCCTTTGAAGACTGTGCTGGACTCACATTCACTCAGGGCCCCACCCTTCTTCTAGAAGCCAGGCAACAGCCGGGGAGAGGGGGGCAGCTCCTCCTGGGGCCCCCTGCCCTGCCCTGGCTCTGTTCCAGCCAGGCTGCCCATGCTACATCTTCCAGATGGCATTGCACCATAAAGCCATCCCTGAACTTGGGCCACCAGGAACAAACAGCCCCTCCCTGGAGGCCGCACCCATAAGAGACCACAGCCACAGCTCCCCTGGCTGGACATGGGTACAAAGCTGGCAGAGGGCAGCAGGGCAAGCAGGACTATAATCTCTGCTGTGAGAATAAGGGCTCTTGAGACTGTTACCATGCTTCTCCCCTCCTCTCTTCCCCTTTCCTCTCCATCCTCACTCAATCCTGAGGCAAAGTGGCCCACTTCCCTCACCCAGTGACCTTGGGCCAGTCCAGCTCTGAAATGAGGTGAGGACCCCCCAGCCCCTCCTGGGGCACCTGAGAGCTCCTCCTAGGAGCCCCGCTATGAGATGAGAGTTAAAAGGCCCAGTCCAGGCAGGCACAGGAGCTCCCTGCTTCCCTCAGCTACATACGCCATTCCTGGGGCCCTGTGAGATGAAGCCTGGACTTCAGTTTCCCCCCCAGGCACAGAAAGTAACAGGATTGTCCTCTGAATTGTTTGATCACATGGCTCCACTCAGAGTCTGCTCTCTGATTCCACTCTGTCTATACCCTAATGTCACCCTATTCCCGGCTGTAGAGGAGTGGGACTGGGCTCCATGAGCCAAGTGGAGCCAGAGTTGCAGGTCCTCAATACCCTGTCTACGTTTGCCCCCTCTGCCTTCATCTTCTTTCTTCTACCATATTAGGTTGGGCTCACACTTCTGGAGGCACCCAGGAAAGCTGGCTGAAGCCAGGGTGGGCTGGCATGACACCTGCAGGCATAACACTGGTCAGCAGCTCCATCAGAGAAAGAGGCTAGATGATAATGCCCTGCAGGCTCACCCGGGAAACGTGGGTGCTGAACAGAGTGAGTAAGAGGAATCCCAGCCTGAAGCCTCCCTCTGGGGTTGTGGGGACTGGAGGACAAGCCAGCCTGGGAGGAGAGGCAAAGACTTCATTCCCCTGCTTTCTACTTTCTGGGGGACGTGACCACCATTTGCCTCTTTGAGCCTCAGTTTCCCCATCTGTAAGCTGGAATGTGACTTTCCTCAGATGATGGAGATGCTCAGTGGGCATGTGCCAGGAACTCTACCAGGACCTTACTGATATCATCTCATCAAGACTCTTGTCTTTTAATCCTTAAATCAGCTTGTCCTTTCTGTTTGAGATGGGGTCTTGCTGTGTAACTCAGGCTGGTTTTGAAGATGTGGGCTCAAACAATCTTCTTTCCTTAAGCTCCTGAGTCCCAAGACTGCAGGTATGTGCCACCACACCTGCCTTCTCTCAGCTGAAAAGCTGAGACCCAGAAACAGAAAGCAATTTGGGGGTAGGGGAGGCGGTCGGCGCTTGAACAAGGTGGCACTGAGCTATGGGTGTTGCCAGGAAAGAATCTCCCGCTCTGGTCCCCAGACTCTCAGCCTATTCTGGCCTTACACATTCTGGCACAGGAAAGCAGGGAGATTCCCCTCCCCCTCAATCTTGCCCAGCCATGGTGAATCACCTCATCCTTCTGGGTTCTTTTACTCATCTGTAAAATAGGCTGCTGTGAAGCGACAGGTGGATTCAAGCTCCCCGCACACACCATGTGATCCCCACCACCCTGTGTGACGACAGAGTCCGCCTCCCCCTTCCCTAAGAGGAAGGGCACCATTATGTGAGACACAGAGGTGAGAGGTGAAGGGACCGGCCCAGGTAAGTTGTACTCGCTTATGGGGCTAAGACCATGCAGCCAACAGCACCACACAGAAACTTGCTTGTTCTTTTATTCTCTCAAGCCACCCTAGACCCTAAGGCTACCTCTCCTGGGCCCCCAGTAAGCCCAGGAGCAATGAAGGAGGAGGCAGGTGGTGTGGGGTGTGGGGTTCCTTGCCTGCGGGGCGGTGGCTCCTGGAGGATATGTGAGTGACACCTGAGATGCTGGGCTGGCCCTGCTTCCTGCAGCTGCCGCCAAGTGTGTCCCGGACTGGGCAAGGGATCCTGGCTTCTTCAACGTGACGGAGGAACTTCCTCAGGAGGGGGCAGAAAAGTTCAAGGGCCATATGAGGGGGGTGCTCCTGAGGGAGCCAAACTTCAGCTTGGCTGCTTTCCCATCGTGGCTGTTCCTTACAAGCGTGTATCCCAGAGCAAGCCTGCTAGTCTTTCCGTGCCCCAGTTTTCATATATGCACGTGGTAGTTATGATGCCCGCTCTTCAAGGTTCTTATGAGAATTAGGGTGAGATTATTTTTTTTAAATCAGTCCAGAGTTTGCACCCTAGAAAGGGTTTAATAAACATAAGTAGTAAGTAATATCTTTCTATTTATTCTTTTTTTTTTTTTTTTTTTTTGCTTGAACTTAGGGCCTGAGCACTGTCCTTGGGCTTTCTCAAGGCTCTGCTACTTGAGCCACGGGACCACTTACAGCTTTTTCTGCATATGTGGTACCAAAGAATCAAACCCTGGTCTTCGTGCATGCTAGGCAAGCACTCTACCACTAGGTCAAACTCCCAGCCCTCTATTTATTCTTAACCAAGACCAAGACCAGGAGAGGCTGAATTCAAGCTGCAAAGCATACAAAAGTCAAGGTAAGTCTAAGACTTCAGCTAGAGACCACAAGGCCTCAGATTAGGCATGAGATTTTAGAGCCAGGCTAATTCACAAATCAGTTTGCCACTCCTAAAATGTGTGACTTTGCTGTGTCTCAGTGTCTCCATCTGTGAAATGGAGGGAAAGGTGAAGGAGTCTGAGTGTGAAGCATGGGAACATTGCCCGCCGCTGTAGTGCTGGGCTCCGTGAGTAAGCCTCTTTCCTCTCTGGGCCTCCACCACACTCCTGAAAAGTGAATCACTCATTAGATTCATTCATCGCCTTCCTGCTCTGAGGGCCATGGGTATGGTTAGGAGAATCACCCTAGGCTAGAATACCCACTCATTTGTTGACAGTCCTGTCCTCTGAGGGTAGATAGGACCCTGACCCCACCACTATTCCCCTTTCCTCTCTCCTTTCCCCTCCTTAAGCATGGGGAGGGGCTGCTCACTTGTACCTTCTGCCCAGAACTGTGCTAGTGCCCTTCCAGGCAGGCCTGGCTGTCACCGGCACAAGATGGGTAGACCATAGAGAAGCATCTGCACCTCCATGGCCTGCTGGGCTGCAGACACCAGAGGGTGAAGCAAAGCAAAGCCCAGCAGCGAATCCTGACACCAAATATGACTTCAGGCTGGCCATGAGCAATTCCCGGGACCTAAGCACAGGGCCAGCTCTGTGACAGTCCTTCTTGGAACTGGTGACACAAGTCCCTCCCAAGGGGAGATGCAGTACCCCAGCCTCAGAGACTTGACTCAGGTCTGGGGACCCATCCTGCACCCCCTCACACTTGTGACAGTGCTTGAGTCAGTCACTTCAGGGCAGTTGTGACCTGGCTGGAACTGCGGGGTGGGGTGGGAGCTGTGGAAACCCCATAGCAGGAAGCAAATCCTGTTTCCTTTCACCCTCCCTTCTCCCTGCGGCCACCATGGGTCAGGTCTCACATGGGAGCCAGGAGCAAAGACTTCCCACACTCTTATCCTCCTAGCATTAAGAAAAACATCCCCAGCTCTAGCCCTTTTCACACCCTGGGAATAAAGGTATTCCCAGTTCCCCAGTCCACTCACCCATCCATCTATCCAGCTACCCACTCATCACCCATCTACCTATCCATCCAACCAGAAATACCCATTCATCCATCTTGCCACCCAACCATCTACTCATCTACCCACTTATCCATTCACCCATCCAACCATCCATTTATTCATCCATTCATCTACCTGCCCAGTTATCCACCCATCCATTCATCTATTCACCCATCTACCATCCATTCATCCATCATGCATTCATCCATGCACTCATCCATGCACTCTTCTGTCCACCTACCCTTCAGGAAAGAAAGGTTCTTGTAAAATATAGCACCTGCATTGGATTCTACAGATGAGGCTTAAGGATATGTAGAAAGCAAGGAGGAAGGAGCCACTGTCCACCTGCAAAGCGGAACCTGTTCTGTTTACAGTGAAGTACTCAGTGACCTTTGGAGGTTAGTGTGAAAGCCACTGAGAGCTTCTAGGACTGGGCCACCATACATGCTTGTGAAGTGAGGCAACATGGGGTCAAGGCAGGTTAGCTCAGGCCTCCCATGCCCTACCAGAGGATTTAGACTCTCATTCAATATGGGGCCCTGTCCAGCAGCCCTTTTCTTTATACAATCAGTCAGTGTCCATTAACTGGTTGAGATATGCACATACTAAGCACCCTACCGCATGACAGATGTTTTGCAGTATTCCAGCTGTAAATCCAACAGCCCTGCACACATGTTCCTTGTGGTTGAGAACAGGGGCTCCTGAACTGGGGTTTATGGAAGTGCTTTGAGGGTTCTGTGAGTCCCTGGCAGTATGGGGTGTGTGTGTGTGTGTGTGTGTGTGTGTGTGTGTGTGTGTGTGTGTGTGTGTGTGTGTGTGTGTGTGTTTCTGAAGTGAAGGGCCCTTCACTCTAAGCAGATTGTCAAGAGTGAACATGATTGGGGTATGACTTCATGGTAGAGTACTTAACTGACATTCATGAGGCCCTGGGTACAGCCCCCAACTCTCCCCTGCCCTGTCTGGAAATTGGCTAAATTGGCAGTTGCTGGCAGCAGACAAGCCTGTGCTGCTCTCCCCAAACCCCAACACCGCTGCTGTGACCACCGTCCAGACCCTATGGAGCGACTTGAACGGCATCAGCTTAGAACAAGCTCTAGAAACTGTGGGCTGCCCTGTGCTGGGGAGATGAAGGGCTGTGGAAGGTGGGCCGGAACTGGAGAGTCAGATAATGCAGCCAAGGGGACCGGGGCTCTGTGTGGAGTCTTTCATGGCTGAGTTCCATCCTCTCCTCAGACGGTCCTCACACCCCCATTCTCAGTCTTTGCTGTCCCCTTCTTTCTATCAGCCCTTCATTCATTCATGAATATTTATTTATTCTCCCAGGGTACTGCATTGAAGGGGGGGGGGTGGAGGGAGACTATTGGTTTGGCTCATCAGGCCCTCGTGTCACTGGGCAGGGCCAGGCAGATTGGCAAGTGGTCACCAAGGCCCCCAGGTACAGGACTGTGGACGGAAGGCCCTGTACTTTGGGATTCAAGGGGTTGAATGAAATACAGAACAGCCAAGACGACATGAGAGAGTCCAGGACTTTGCCTAGGGTCTAGAATAGGAAACACTGGGGAAAATGTCTTCCTCAGGCCATCTCTAGCATCATCCATTACGGGATGTGTGAGCTCTCAAATGGACTCCATTTCCTCATCTGTAAAATGGAAGCAATTCAGAATCCCTCACTCCACAGAATTTGCATGGACAATAAGAGAATGACCAAGAATAACCTCAACATTCATGAGGCCTATTGTATTTTTTAAAATTAAGAGAAGGCTATGCATGGACTCCAGTAAGTCGGGGCCTTGTGCTTATTAGACAGGTACTCTACCACTTGAACCATGCCTCCTTCCCTGTTTTTGGTCAGTCATGAGGCTTGAACTCTGGGCCTGGGCGTTGTCTCTGAGCTCTTTAGCTCAAGGCTAGCCCTCTACCTCTTGGGCCACAGTGCCACTTCCAGCCTTTTCTGAGTAGTTTATGGCTCGTGGACTCTCCTGCTCAGGCTGGAGATTCGTGATCCTTAGCTCTCATCTTCCTGAGTAGCTGGGATTGTATGACCCACCGGTGTCCCCAAACCTCTTTATCTAGGCCGACCTGGCCCATGATCCTCCTATCTGCCTTCACAAATAGCTAGAATTAGAATTACAAGTTTGAGCTACCATGCCCAGCTTGGCACCATGCTTTTTTTTTTTTTTTGCCAGTCTTGGGACTCGAACTCAGAGCCTGGGCACTGTCCTTGGACACATTTTGCTCAAGGCTAGCTCTCTGCCACTTGAACCACAGCACCTAGCTTTTTCTGTGTATGTGCTATTAAGGAATGGAACCCAGAACTTAGTTCTACCACTAGGATATGCTCTCGGCCCACCCTGCTTTATGTATTTATTTATTTAGGCCAGTCCTAGAGCTTGAACTCAAGGTCTAAGCACGGCCCTACCACTTCTGGCTTTTGTTTATGTGGGGCTGAGCAGTCAAACGCATGCATGTTAAGCAAGCACTCTACCACTAAGCCACGTTCCCAGCCCAGGCATCATGCTTTGTATTTACTCCATCAAAATCCTCTGGAAAGAGAAACCTGGCTCTTCTCAAACGCAGGAAGGAAATTGAGGCTGGGAGAAAGGCGTCTGCAAAAATAGCAGGAGTGTAGCAGAAAGTAAGATGAGGAAAGAGGGCCAGCGAGGTGAGGAGGGCACCCTGACCGGGCAGTGGAAAGTGTGTACCTGGCAGGGCCTTCGCAGTGATTGCAGGCCCCTGCGGTAGGACTGCAGGGGCCCCTAAGGATAAAAGGGCCGAGTGTTCCTCAAGACTCTCCTTTCCCCAGGCTGTCCCTGGGCCCAAGCGGAAGGAAGGCAGCGGCCACACAAAGACCTAACAGCCTCCTTGGAATCCAGGCAGGTTTCGAAGCTGCAGTGCAGATAAGGTGGGTAAATTTCAAAGGGGCTGCTGGGGGGGCAGGACTGCTGATAGCAGCGCCCAGGTTGCCGCACTCCCCTCCGCTGGTGGCCTCGTGCTCCCAGCCCCTTCGCAGTAACAGAACGAGCTCAATTGTGCTCTTATCACACCTGTGGTTTTGTATGGCCCGGCCGGCTGGGCTGGCTCTGCGTCAATGGGGGAAAGGCAGCAGGCCGGCTCAGGGCTGGATCACAGGGTGTGAGCTGTGACGTGAGCCCTCCCCTCCCCCAAGGCAGCATGGGGTCCACCTGGTGCTGGGGGCAGGGAAGGAGGGGCAGCTGCCACCACACCCGGAGCTAAGGGCTGACTTAGCTGTGATCTCGGCTTCTTGTGATGTATCCAGCTCTGAGCCACCTGTGCCCCAGCTTCCTATCTGAGGTCAAATAGGAAGAGAAGGTGATGGCCGCTCTTGAGGCACCTCCGTGACTTGACCTGAGCACTCAGCCCACAGACAGCACCTGGTCCGTCAGGGATCACCGAGGACCTAGGGAATGGCAGACTCTGCCACACCCTGGCCCCCTCAGCGCACTTGTGCCTGCAGAGACTAATGGTGGTTACTGCAGATCCCTTCCTCACCTTGGGCTTGCTCTGGGAAGACCTACCAACTGACAGAGACAGCCTTCCCTCCTCTTGTGTGTCCACAGCCGTCCAGGTCTTCCTGTTGTCAATCCGAGAAGAGAAGAGGCGGCTCCAGCACCTCCTCATCATACCACTAGTCCACACCAAGTCCCAGCCTCGGGTCTCAGTCTGTAGTCTCCACTAGTGGCCAGAGAGGTCCATGGCTCCATAAACTACAATCTGTATCCTGGAAGGGACGCAGGCAGGAGGGTCTTCAAAGCTGGAGGAACTCAACTCAATCAAGGGTGGCAGCTCCTGGTGTTAACCTTCAAGCTTCAGAAGGCCCCGTGTCAGGAAAGAACATGTGATCTCACAACCCCTGTTGTGTGTCAACCTGAGGTGAGAGTGGTGGCTCTGGGGTGTGCATCAGTTGGGTGTGGGGGTACAGGAGGGAGCCAGCCAGGGAGCTATGGGCAGGAGACCAGAATCCTGGTGGACCCTCGAGGCCTACACAAGGAACCTGGGACTTAACCCTGAAGGAACCAGGAAAAGCATAGGCTCTACCAGGTATGGAGGAGCCAAGGGGTCTGCATCTCACCTATGACCTTGGACATGACATTCACAATCTTCAGGCCTCCATCTGCCTAGAGCGGGCTATAGGAACAAGAAGTCAAGTGTCCAGCAAAGCAGGGAGATGGCCACTTGGATATACAGGGCACTTTGCCAGGCTTACTTCTCCCTCATGGCAGCTGAGTTCTCAGCTGATGGAGAGTGACAGGCACTTGCCCCAGTCACAAAGCTGGAAAAGCAAGGTGTGTTCCTTATTCAACCCCAAGTTGGGGCTGTGGTACCACACGAGGCTGATCACATGGACAGGGCCGTGCATCACCCAGCATCCCTTGAGGGTTAAGGATGAGTGCCATTGTCCCTTCCTATCATCTGGTCATTTAATCATACCTAGCTGCAAGAGAGGCCAGTAGCTACATGTCCAGCTAAAAACCACCAGCAAAGGGCTGGGTTTGGGCTCTGTGGTTGAGCGTGTACATAGCATGAATGGAACCCTAGGTTCTATATCAAAACAAAACAACCAAACCAAAACTGGGCATGGTGACACATGTCTGAAATCCCAGCACTTAGAAGGCTGAGACAGGAAATGAGTGTGTATGTGTGTGTGTGTATTCGTACTCAGGGCCAGGTCACTATCCCTGAATATTTGTCACTTAAGGCTGGAGCCACAGCTCCACTACTAGCTTTTTTGGTGGTTAATTGGAGATAAGAACTTCACTGGTCAGGCGCTGGTAGCTCATGCCTATAATCCTAACTACTCAGGAAGCTGAGATCTGAGGATCTTGGTTCAAAGCCAGTCCCACCACTAAAGTCTATGAGACTCTTATCTCCAATTAATCACCAGAAAACAGGAAGTGGTGCTGTAGCTCAAGGGACAGCACCCAGGTTGCCTTGAGCTGAAGAGCTCAGGGACAACGCCCAGGCCCAGAGTTCTAGTCCCAGGACCAAAAGAAAAAGAAAAGGAAAAAAATGAATCTCACTGGACTTTCCTCCCCAGCCTGGCTTTGAACAGTGATATCAGATCTCAGTAACTAGGATTAAAGGCATGAGTCACCCATGTCCTGCTGGAGGACTGAGTTTGAGAACAAATCTTGGCTACACAGCTACCCTGTCTAAAATAAAACTAAACAACCCAAATCACAAGCTTGTTTCCCAGGGAAAGGGAGAGTGGGGTGGGGGGAATGGACATTGAGGGTGAGTCACTGGCTTTCCCGAACACTCCATCCACTCAGAAGCACTTATCGGTCCCATGTAGACTTCTCCACGTTTGTGATACTTACCGTAGCATCAGTAGAATACCTCATTCTGCTGGCTAATGTTGTACAAGGGGGTGGGGCATGGAGTGGGGCAAGACCCTGGGTCCCCTCCTCCCACCTCTGCTCCATCCCATCTATACCTTCTCCTGGAACAATTCTGATAACGTTCTCACCAGGGTGCCTGTGTTGATTATGACCAAGCTCTGGGCTCTGGGGAGGGGGAGGGAGAGATAAGAGGATGGGGAGTCCAGCCTTCCTTGGAAGATGCTGGTGTGGATCAAAGGGAGTGACTAGCTCTATGGACTGTGGTTTCGTCTTCAAGCTCTAGAGTACCTGTGCTGTCTCATGGGCTACCCTGCTACTTTCAAAGTTAGATGAACAATGGACATTGTCTAAAGCTCACTTGCCTGACAGAGGGGAGGGGAAGCATTCTGAGATGACTCAAAGGATATCTCTTAGCTCGGCTCTTTGTAGCTGGAGAGGACACCCTGATCCCACCCCCAGGGGCTTCCTCCTCCAGGACACACTCTGTGATTCCCGTCTGATGCCTCTTTTCGGTAACCCGATGGCCTTCCTTGGGATAGGTGACCCTGGGATTCTTTCACTGCTGGCTTGTCAGATCTGGGCTTTCTCCTGATCCCTCACCTGGCCCCAGCCTGTTCCTCCTGGATTAGCCTTTGTGCTATACTTGTAAGATGGAACCAGTGGCTCATCTAGGAGTAAAGGGGGGAGAGTGGGAATGTTCTGCTACTGGGAGTGGATCCCTGGGCCGACAGGGAGGCCTGCAAGGGTTAACCAGGAGCCCGCCTGTGGTCTGAGGTAAGCAGGGAGTGTATTTGTTCAGGTAAATAAGGAAGGATTACTTATAATGGGAAACCAGGCCTGGCCAACTCTCCATCCCTTGCCTGCCTGACTTCCTCCCAAACATTCCTACACTCCACCTGTCCACTCTGCCCTGAGAGCCAACCCCAGGCTGCTGCCCCACGAGCCCCTCACCCTGGGATTAGTCACTGTGCCAGCAGGTGGCTCTGGGCCTCTCCTGGGAGCAGCTCTGACACCTCAGCAGCTCTGATCACCTGTGGAGGTGATCAAGCCCTTGGCAACAAGCCACCAAGGCTACCTCTCTCCCCATCCCTGCTGGCCCTTCATCCACTGCCCTCCCAGATGCCTGGCTGAGACACAGCGGTGGCCGAGGCTGCCCACACCTGTGGCTGCTGAGATTGGCACTGAAGCGGAGGACTCCTTACTCTCCAGGCAGCTATCAGGTAAGTGCACTGGGAGCAGCGCTCGGCCGGAGCTTTTCCCTGCCAGCTGTGGGGAGGTTGGTGACTTGGAACAGGGCTTGGAACCCATTTTCCAGGCTGTGGTGACCCCATGACCTGGACCCCTTTGCCCTCAAAATCCTGTCCACTCCAGATTGTGCCCTGACTGCCCTTCCCCGCCCCAGAGTGAGGCCTGGGGGTCCTGTGTCCATCGGCTTGGCCAAGCCCAGCCTGCATAGACTAAAGGGAGGCAATTATGCAGTCCGGCCCCCGGACCCAGTCAGTTCTGCTCAGCCAGCAAACTCTAAGCAGTCTTCCTGCAGCTGCAGGCCTGGCTGCTCTGCCTGAGAAGGGGCTCCCCAATTAGAACAAGTGGGGCTCACTGGACCCTGAGGCTGAGGGCAAAGGCCAGGAGCCAGGGCAGAGTAGGAGAAACAGCCCAGAATGGAGGAGAGGGGCAAGGCAGGGTGGGACTGGAGAGTCCAGGGTCACTGCTGAGAGAACTGGACTTTGGGGCATGCAGGGGAGCTGCGGGCCCTGTAAGCCCTGGTGTGGATCCTCGGGGAAAGCCGCCGTGGGGGAGGGTCCCCTCCAGGGGCTCATTCCTGGAGCAAGCCAGAGGAACATGGGTGGCAGAGAAGATGTGAGGGGGAGCTGAGGACTTTAGTTCCGGGGTGCTCCAAGCTCTATGTGTTCATGTGAATGTGTGCGCATGTGTGACTATCTTCGTGGGCATGCGCACATGTGCAGGTCCACTGCGCTAGCCCCAGCTCCCCCTGCCTCAACCTACCAGCTTCGGCCGCCCAGCAGCCCACACCCAGGCCACAGGCCTCCTCCGTGGTGGTGGTGATCTTAATCCTCCCTTGCCAGGGCTGGGACTCAGACTCACTTCCTGCCTCCACCTCCCCAGCAACCCCCCCCCCCCATAAAGCCACATCTCCCCAGCACCAGCTGCTCAGCTGAGTAAGAAAGCAAACAGGCTGCAGAGCTGCCCCAGGCCCAAGGTGGAAGAGGCGCCCCGCCAGACAGGCCCAGCCAACCACCAGCTGGCCAGCACAGCCAAACCAGGACCTGGCACCTGGGTGGGGGGAGGCGAGAATTCCACCTGCAGTCTCTCCACCTCAACTTACAGATTAATGGGGGCACAAATGGGGTGTTGAGGTGGAAATGGTTTCTACCTGATACCAAACCTTCCTTCTCTGTGCCATGGGGTGGGGGGGGGAAGGAGAAGGGGCCGGGGAGGTGAGGGTGGAGGGGGGGGGCTCAAGGAGTCCAGAGCTGAAAATACTCTTGTTTATTGCACATTATCAGTTATAAAAAAAACACTGGATATTCAGATCATGTGACTGGAAGCAAGCAAGCCTGGAGAATCTACTTACTAGTTCTGAGGACAGTGTGACTTAAAGCTGGTATCACCCCAAACCATTAGACACTAATGAGGCTAAGTGGCTTAGTGCAGCCTGAATGGAACCTAAGGCTGGGGACAAAGGAAGGGGGCCATCAGGACCCCCACTGTGTGAGTCTGGACGAGTTTCCTCAGTGGGCTTGGCACCCCTACTTTGTGAAATAAGAAAGTTAGACAAGGCAGCCTACCAAAAGAGGCTTCAGGAAGGAGACAAAAGAACAAGACTTTGAAGGTTGTATAGGAGTTGGTTAGAGATGGTCTGGCAGCCTATCTCCTAAGGGAAGAGGGAGTTGGGTAGGGCAGAAATTCCTGGCTCTGGCTCCTCCTGGAGGAAAGGGAGGGGCAGATGGAGTCCACAGCTGCCCTGGACTGGTCTAGGGAGCACGGTGACCCTGGGGTCAGGGACCCAGGTTTCCCCCCACCCCCCAACTCTGGCAGCCTGCACCTTTCAATTTTCTCAGCTGCTACCACCACCATTTCTTCCTCTGTTCTTCTCACTCCTACGCCCACTCTCTCCTTCTTTCTCCTCCAGCTTTAACCCCTCACTGCTCCCAGAGTGCTAGCTTTAAGCTATGTAAGCAATCTGTACAATTTCCCCCTCTCCCATCTCTCAGTCAATTCCTAAGCCAGGCAGCCGCCAGCCCACTCGAGTCTCAGAGGAGACTGCGACCCTGGCCCAGGGCCCAGAGCTGGAGAGTAGAAAGCAGGGTTCTACCCTGCTCTGACCCTTTTCTTGTCCCCCACCTCCTCTTCCCACCCTCCCCCCCCTTGCACCCAGCCAAGTGAGTGGCTCATCAGGTTTTCAACAACGATTCACAAAGCCAACTGTGTGGAAGCCCATCGCCCTGGGCCCTTCCTGACATTTAGTGGCACAGCCTCCAGTTCCTTTGCACAGCCTCAATGGGTGTCTGGCTAGCCTGGATCCTCCTGCTCACCATCACAGCATGGGTGAGGGTCTCTTCATTCCTTCCATCATTGCTGGCCAGCCCAGGGACCTCAGTGTGACTCTGATGGAATTAGAAGGGACCACAGCCTCCCTAGAGTAGCAGGAAGATGTGATCAGGACTCTGACCTGGCCAAAATGGAAGACCCTCCTCCCTGAGCTCTGGGACTGGGGAGAGAAGGGCTGGGGGTGGAGGGTGGCTACTTCCTGCCCCCGTCTCCAGGAGTCATATCTTGCTGGGCTTCTCTGTCCCTGGCCAGTGGCCTTGTTGGAAGGCCACCTTGTGGGGTTCTTTCAGGACCTTTATGGGGTTTTTTTGGGGGGGTGGGGGAGTGGTCAGGCAGTTTTTGTCCATTAGCCTGTCCCAAAGGTTTGTGTAACATCGCTGCCTCCTATGAGGAAGACTAGAGAGAAGCCCCTACTCTAACGGCAGCCCTGGGACGCTGTCCAGCTTCTCACATTGCTGCCAGCCCCATGACAGTCAGCCATTGCCTTTATGAATCCCATGTTACTGGCAGGGAGACTGATGCCCCAGGCAGGAGTGGCAAAACCAGCTGCTGCCCGAGACAGAGCCTTGCCCCTGACATGTGGCAGGTGCTGGGAGGTGTGGTAGAGAAGTGGGGGCTGAGGGGGAGCTAAGGAAAGAAGGGGCAGTAGATAAAGAGACTTGACTGGGATGGGGAGAGGGGAGGCAATGTGAACTAGCTCTATGCGCAGTGTGTGCTCAACCAGGGCTGAGAAGAAGTACATGTAGTTTCCAGAAACCCTGGGAGCCAGGCAGAATTGCTCTTGATAAAGTGGGAAATTAGCACCAGTCACTCCATGCCCCAGGCTGCACTGAGCTGAGAAAGAACCAGGGGCAGGAGGGTGGCAGTGATGGGGTCACCATGGAAACCTAGTCTACACTGCTGTGCTCTTTGCACAGCAGCTGGGAACCCCATAGCTCCTTGGTACCAGCCTTGTCTACCCTTTGTATGCTGTCTTCCCCTTCCCCTTGGCACTGTGGCTTCTCTCCAAGGTGCTGACCAGCTAGAAATTTGGGGGTGTAGGGTGCAGGCCCCCCTGCCCACTCTGCATGGTTCTTGGTCAGGTCCTAGTCTGACACCCACACCCCAGCCTATTAAATGGACAAGGGATTTGTTTTCTTGTTTTGTGTTGCCATGCTGGAAATTGAACTCAGGGCCTATACATGCTAGGCATGTGTCTTACTATGGAGCTAAGTGGGGCAGGTAGAATGGAGCTGCCAGCCAGGGCAGTGGGCTGCAACAGGTGGCTAGAGATCAACTCCAGCCAGGACTGTGTCCTTCTGCATTGAGGTTGCTGGGAGCTGAGCTGGGGGCTCTGTTATCCTACCCTGCCTGCTCCCCCTCTCATGAGGCCTGGGCTCCTGGTCAACTGCGGTTGGGTCTCAGGACTGAGGGGTGGTCAGGCATATTTACCCCCTGCCACAGTCCTCAGGAAGTAGAACCTGAGCACACATCCCCCCCCCCCCCCATGACTATCCAGCCTTATGTAAGCACCTCTCAGGTGACTCCATTCCCTGCAGCCCAGGTGGGCTGGGGGGGGGGTGTTGGAGGTTAGAGGTCAAAAGGCAGGGGCACATTCCTGGCCCAAGCAGGGAGGGTTGTCAGGAGACAGCTGTGTTAACTTTTGTCTCTTCCCTTCCCTTCCTTGGCCTTTCCTGGGGACCTGAGAGCAAGCATTCTCAGTGCTGTGGCTCCCTGCCCCGCCCATCTGGTCTGGTCTCCAGCTTGGCCTCTGCCAGCTGTTACCAAACTTTCTTTGTGTGGAAGGGGAGCTGGGCTTCTGGGGCAGGCATGCTGAGCTTCAATCGACATCCACAGCTTAATCCAGGACAGATCAGCTGGAGGTTTGGGAGCTGGAGGCATCACTCGGGAGACCGCAGCCCACAGCTATTGGCGGGGCCTCAGGGAAGACTGACCTGTTGTCTCCAGGGAATAGGCTCATAGACCAGGGGCCAACTGAGTGGTGGATTTTGTGCCATGAGGCCCGGTCAGGCTCTGGCTCTGCTTGTGACCCTGGGTATCTTTCTGCTAACCTCTGAGCGTCAACTTTCCCTAACATATCATCTGGAGATTTAACCATGAGCTGAACTATCTAGCATAGATTATGGGAGCTGGGGCAGTCACAAGAGAACTGTATGAGGGCTTCTTGAAGGAGGGGAAAGGGGAGGAGGGAGAGGAAGAGGAGGAGATCCTTGGGCTGCCTATGATGGGAAAGAAGGGCATTTGCGACAGGTAGAAAACCCAGGAGAAAATAGACATAACTTGTATACAGTTTGGGACTGGGGAAAAATGCCATCCTCTTTAGAGCCTAGATGTGTGATTACCCTGTGAACCCCTGGTTTAGTCCAAACCCCACACTAATCAGCCCATGAATCCATTTCCGTCTGTAGGCTTCATTGCTTCTGTCTATAAAACGATCCTATAATGTCTGATCCCTTCCAGAGATAGACACCAGCTATCAGGATGGGGCCAGGGTAGGTTCTGGGTCACAGGAGTGGGGAGGCCTGGTGAAGGGCGGGAGAGGGCTGTGAGCTGAGCAGAGGTGGAGTGAGTAGACAGAAGGCGGGGGAGGTGCTGAGGATGAAGAGTCCTGATCAGGAAATAGGCAGAATCATCAACAAGGTGACAGCCAGAGCTGGAGCCTCCCCAGAGAGTGTGGTCCAAGGGCCAAGGCCTACGTGTGACTAGCTAAGACCTCAGGCAAGCTCCTTGGGTCACAAGTTGGGGAGCCTGGGGGCTGAGTGGTCGGGCGGTGGGGCAGAGGCTCTAGGCACACGGGGTCTTCTTCTCCCTTACACAGCCATCATGTGCTGTTTCGGATGATCAGAGGTGGGGCCCTGGCTCAGTGAGGAGCAGGTTCCTTACCATTTTGGAGTAAGGCAAAGAGAGGCTGAAGGATGGAATGAGAAGGGATTGGGGGGTCCTCTGGAAATGATGGAGCCCCAGAAGATCTGGGTTTGGCTCGTTTATTCTGCATTTTGTCTTCGTCATTTGGCAACATGAGAAAGAGACAGGCGTAAAGCCTGGGCTGTGTCTCTCCAGGCGACAGATGCCAGCGCTGCCCAGCTGAGCACTTGTGAATGGCAATTCATTCCATCCTGACCTGGCCAGCACTGCCCTGGTCTTGCCCGTTCCAAGCCACTGGCACCTCATCCCAGGGTACCTGGACCCCCAGCAGCTGCCTCCTCTCCCACACATGGCTGAGGTCCAGCAAACAGGAGGCCACTCGGAAGCAAGTTCCCCTGTTCTTGGAAAAGCTGCCTCCTGGCATGGGGCCCAGGGAGCTGGCAGAGACTTTCCTAACGTGGCAGGCAGGCAGGGGGGTTCTGGGGACGTGGAGGGGGCAGGAGGAAGCACGGGGAGAAGAAGGTGTGGTGGGGGTTCAGGGGAGGCTCTCCAGGGGCGGAGCTGCCTGAGGGGGGTGTGGGCATAGGCTAGGGTGTGGACCCAGGGGCAGAGCGGGCAGTTGGCACTGCCTGGGTAAATAATGTGGGCCCATGGCATACACGAGTGTTTACACAGAAGGACTTGAAATGATTCCAGACCTGCCCTCTGTCCCCCGCAACCCCAGCCCCCCTCCACCCCTGCCCACCCCACCCACCCTGACCTTTTCTTCTTTGTCACTTAGAGGAAAGCTTGACAGGAAGAGTTCAAACCAGAGGGAACACCCTCTTTTCTCATCAGCTTTCTGTCTAGCACAGAAAATTGCAGGCCTGCCATGTTAGGTTGGAAAGGTTGGGTACTGAACAGAGCGGGCATGGGTAGATGGAGCTGAAATTCTACTTCGCCCTGTTCACTGAGTTCTGCAAGGGTTACTCATGGGCTAGCCATGGGCAGACCTGGGAGCCAGAGGCATCTTCTGAGCTGGCTTCTTAACTTGGTCCACCTCCAGGGGTAAGCTGCAGCCAGCTACACGGTGAGACAGAGCAGGCTGGCTTCACAGGAGATGGGCCAGGGTGCCCTGTGCCCTCCCCATTGCCCCTGCCATGGTGAATTCTACCATAGAGAGGCCATCTGTCCTTGGACACGAGCTGCCACCGCCTCCTCCTCCTGCCTGCCAGCCGCCTTTCAAACTGAACTTGCACCACACCCCCTGCCAGTCCTGTTCAACCCTGCTGGCCTCCTCCAGCGTGGCAGAGGTAGCCTGAGGATTTGGGTGTCTGCTGAGTGGCTATGACCTCTGGGTGCCCAACGGAGTGCACTGAGAAGGGACTCGAATCACCCTCCCTCTGCACCTCACCTTTCCACCACCGATCAGCTCCATAGTGCTGGGGTCTGGAATTCCTGATTCTACTCTACTTGAAGGTGTTCTTGCATCTCAGACTCACAAGAAACGCACAACTCTGGACCTGGGGGTCTGGTGATTGCCTACTTCTTGCCTCACCCACCCTGTGGTCCAATGGAAGTCCTCAGAGAAAGGATCCGGGCAAGGCAGAGCTGGAGGACCATGAAGATCCAGGCTCCTGCTGAGATCCGGCAGTGCTTGAGGCAGCGGGGAAGATGGACATCTGAGGTGCTAAGGGTCTAGGTGTCCCCTGTAGTGGCTCCTGCAGCCACCAGGGAGGCTATGCAGCCACACATCTCAGAAAGAGAGCCTGAGTGGCGCCGGATAAGCACATTTTTCTTGTTTTGCCAGTCCTGGGTCTTGAACTCAGGACCTGAGCACTGTCCTGTGCTTTCTCGAGCCACAGCACCACTTCCGGCTTTTTCTGTGTACATGGTACTGAGGAATCGAACCCAGGGCTTCATGCATGTTAGGCAAGCACTCTACCATTAGGCCACACTCCTGGCCCAAGAAGCACATTTTTTGAGGGAGACCAAGGAGGCTAAGGAACAGAACCTGCCCTGAGTGGAGGGTCCACTTCAAAGTGCTCCTGTCCCTCAAGCACTGGTGCGATGGCTCATGCCCGGAATCCTTGCTACTTGAGAGGCTGCAATTGGGAGGATTGTAGTTCCAGGCCAACCTAGGCAGTCAGTCAGTGAGACCCCCATTTCTACAGTGGGCAGCTGGATGGAGTGGCACCTACCTGTCATCTCAGCAGTGTCAGGAAGCCTAAAGCAGGCAGATTGCAATTCAGGCACACACCCTATCCTAAAATGAACCAGTTGTACAGAAGCAAAATGCTATCCTAAAATGAATAGGTGGAAACCAGGACTGGAGATGTTACTTCAGCAGCCCATGAAGGGCAAAGGCCCTGAGTTCGAACCTTACTATCACCAAGGGAAAAGGAAGTGCTACTCTGTGATTCTATTTGTCTCCCCCAATGTCCCCAACACATAAGGGGGTTGTTCCCCACTCCCTTGGTCCTTTCTTATTTCCCTGGGTGGGTAAGGCTGGCAGAGTGTTCAGGACAGTGGCCTCTTCCACCCATTCTACCTTCTGCTGTCTTAGAGAGGATGGCAGACAAGTGTGACTACAGCAGGCTCAGTAGCTGGAAGGATTTGGAATTAGGGGTTCCTCGTTTGGGCCTCAGTTTGCTCATCTGCCAAATGGGTGCCTTCCACTGTGAGGACCCGGCTGGGGTCCTTAGAAGCCTGTTCTAGCACGGTGGAGATCACTGTGCCTAGCCAACTTGGCGGGCACTACCCATCTTGCCCCCCCCAACCCTGTGCACTGTCTTTCCCAGCCAGCCCTTCTCTCCTCACTGCCCAGTGACCCAGAAGGTTCAACCCTCTCCCAGGCCCAGCCCACTGTCCACTGGGCCCCTCATCCCTGTAACCAGCTTAGCGGCCCCTGTGGGGATGGGGAGGCAGTCCAACCTGACTCTCCTTCCTCTCCTTTCTGTAGACGCAGAAGCATGGGCAGCGCCAGCCCGGGCCTGAGCGACATGCCCCCCAGCTGCCTGCTACTGCCCCCTGATGCCCTGCTACGAACGGGCCTGGAGAAGGTGGCAGTGGGGATGGGGGGCCCTGAGAAGCGGGGCTGGAGCCCCAGCCCACCTGCCACCCCTGAGCAGGGCCTGTCTGCCTTTTACCTCTCCTACTTCGACATGCTGTGCCCGGACGATGGTAGCTGGGTGGCTAAGGGCCCCTTGCTGAACACTGCCCGAGAGGAGCCACCAGATGAGCCGGAGCAGTGCCCGGTCATTGACAGCCAGGCCTCGGGGGGCAGCCTGGACGTGGTACCTGGCGGGCTGGCCCTGGAGGAGCACTCGCTGGAGCAGGTGCAGTCCATGGTGGTGGGAGAGGTGCTCAAGGACATCGAGACAGCCTGCAAGCTGCTCAACATCACCGCTGGTGAGCTCCCCTCCCCCTCCCCCAGGGTGAGGGACACAGGCAGGGCTGGGGGCGAGGATGTTTCCTGCCCACCAAATGCCTATTAGATTCACTCGTCATCATCTTCAGTTCCTGATTTAGAGGATATCATCTCCATGCCTGTCCCCCCCAACTGAAACGCCTCCACCTGTTCCTCGCATCCTTCTTCCTTCTCCCCCAGCAGTTACCACTGACAGGCTTCTACACTGAAGCATACATTGTCCATATCCCCATTCCATTCTATACCTTTGGTTCCTGGAAGAACACCCTGGACATAGTAGATGCTCAGTAAACAGTTGTCAAATAAGATCTCTGTGCTCCTGGGGCTAACCTCTATGCCTACTGGGCCCTGAGTGTGGTCCATGAGCTGGTATTGTGGGTGAGGGACTGCTAGGTCTGCATCCCTATCCTTGGTGTGTATCCTCTCTCCATCTCTGTGCAGTCTCCTCACAAGACGGAGGAGCCTTCCCCCACATCCCTACCTGAGGCTGTTCCTGTTCATGCTTCTGTCTTCATTTCCCACAGCATGCCCACCCCACCCCAGGAGGCTCTCCCATGGGGCCTTTTCCCCCACACCCATTCTCAGAACAATGGAGACTGGAACAAATCGTTTTGACCTCTGTAGGAAAATGGGTTTATTAAGTGGGAGCAGCCTTGCTTGCAGGTCACCGAGCTGGGGCACTGGCTTGGTTCATGGTGCTCTCTCAGCGGTCCCACAGCAACCCTGCTCCCCAGCTTGGCCCCCATGTCTGTGCTCTTCTGGGATCCCCCACAGAGCAGCTCCCCAGGAGACATCTGTGACCCAGCCAGTGACTCCTCTCCTTGCCTGAGGCCTGGAGCTGCCCCCATAAGTGCCCTGTGCCCACCATTTACCAATTCCACATGTGAGCTGAATGGTTACTACAAAGCCCTTGTTGGGTGTTGGACAGAGGAACGGAGGTCTCTTGACCTCAGTTTCCTCATTTGTAAAGTGGGGGTAATGCTGGGTTCCTTGTTTAGTTTTTCTCTGGTTCCTGAGGCCTTTGGGGATGACAAGAGTATCTGGGAGCTCAGGGTCAGCGACCAGGCCCAGAGTTCAAGCCCCACAACTGACCAAAAAAAACCAAAAAAGAGTATCTGGGAAGGCTCAGGTATTTCTGGCTTGGGTGCCCTAGCAAAGAGAGACAGCTTTAACCTGAGTTGAATTTGTTTTAGGGCCCTGACTCCTCCCTCTCCTCCGCCTTTGGGGGGGATATCTGCCCCCAGAGGGGATCCTTGGGGGTTCTGTCTGAATCTGGCCACATCTTAAGGAGCTCAAGGTCCTGGGCCACAGGACTCAGAGTTCCTTATGTGTCTCCACCTCCCCTGGAAGGCCACTTTTGGCCACCTGCAAACCAAGAGGGTGTCTCTTGCCCAGATCCTGGGGACTGGAGCCCCAGCAACGTTCAGAAGTGGCTCCTATGGACAGAGCACCAGTACCGGTTGCCCCCTGCTGGCAAGGCATTCCAGGAGCTGGGGGGCAAAGAGCTGTGTGACCTGTCTGAGGAACAGTTCCGCCAACGCTCACCCCTGGGTGGGGAGGTGCTGCATGCCCACCTGGACATCTGGAAATCAGGTAGGATATAGCACAGGATTGGCTCCCTCCCCCACTGCAAACTAGGGGCACTGAGTGGGGGTATTGGGCCAGGTGCTATCCAAAGATTGCCTGGCTTCTTTTTCCTTTTTTTTTTTTTTTTTTTTCCAGCCCTGGGGCTTGAACTCAGGGCCTGGGCACTGTCCTTAGGCTTTCTCAAGCTAAAGCTCTACCACTTGAGCCACAGCACCACTTCTGGTGTTTTCTACGTATGTGGTACCAAGGAATCGAACCCAGGTCTTTGTACATGCTAGGCAAGCACTCTACCACTAGGCCAAACTCCCAGCCCCCACAGTACAGGTTATCAATGTCATGCCTTTAGTGAAGTGCAGACCTCATGACCAGAAGCAATCAGTCACCATTTCACAGGTGAGGAAACTGAGGTTCAGCATCTAAACAATCTGACCTGTGCAGGTTTTACAGGTCCCCAGCTCTGAAATCCTAAATCCCCTTTCACAAGCAGCCCCTGTAAGCATCTCACCTTCCCACACTGGCCAGAGGCAGGAAGCAGCAGGGGATGCCCCTGTGGGGCTTCTGCACCCCGCAGCCTCCACACTCCCCCCCTTCCCGCGTGGGACCTCTCCTAGGTCCACAACTTCCTCTCCTTGCCCTGCAGCGGCCTGGATGAAGGAGAGGACCTCGCCTGGGGCCATTCATTACTGTGGTAAGTCGGGCACAGGTGGCGGAGACCCCGAACAGGGCCAAGGCTGAGGAGTGGCTGTCCTGGAAGGGGTGACCACGACTGCCACTCACCCCACCCTCTCTGGCCATCAGCCTCAACCAGCGAGGAGAGCTGGACAGACAGCGAGGTGGACTCATCGTGTTCTGGGCAGCCCATTCACCTGTGGCAATTCCTCAAGGAGCTGCTGCTCAAACCTCACAGCTATGGCCGCTTCATCCGCTGGCTCAACCAGGAGAAAGGTGAGTGGTCACCAAGGCGGTGGGGGCGTGGCCTGAGCGCGGCGGGGCGGGGCCTTGGGGAGGAGCCGAGGGGCGTGGCCCCGGTAGGAGGGGAGAGGCGTGGGGCGTGGCCTTGGTGGGAGGATATCGAGGGGGCGTGGTCTTGGTGGAGAGCCGGGTGGGACAGTGGGCTGATTCTGCCTTCTGTTCCCTGCTAGAGGGTGAGTATAGATCCCCAGGGGCTGGGGGTCAGCCTAAGTCCTCAGCCTTCTCCTGGCCACGCCCCATGCCCCATCCTGTTTAGGACCCTCACTCCATCGGGTCCCTGCTGGAATACAACAGGGGCTTCAGCCTTCAGGGAACGGTGTCTCTCTGTCCTTGGCCTCGAAACATCATTGTTTGGGGAGGGCTGAGGAAGGAAGGTGTAATATGAAATTTTCTAGTAGCTGCATTCAGAACGTTTAAAACAAGTGAGTTAATTTTAGTAATATATGTTGTACATCCCTAATCTAAAAATCCGAAGTCCAAATCTTGAGTGCTCAAGTGAATTTTTTTTTTTTTTTGGTGGGTCATGGGGCTTTAACTCTGCCTGGGAGCTGTCCCTGAGCTCTTCAGCTCAAGGCTACTGCCCTGCCCTAGAGCCAAGCTCCACTTCCTGTTTTCTAGAGGTTAATTAGAGATAAAAGTCTCAGGTCCTTTTGTGCCTGGGCTGGCTTTGAACCTATAGTAATGCCTGCGATCTAAGGACTGCAGTTCAAAGCCAGACTGGGCAGGAAAGTCTGTGAGACTCTTGGCTCAAAGTGGTAGAATGCTAGCCTTGAGAAAAAGAGCTCAGGGACAGTATCCAGGCACAGAGTTCAAGCCCAATTGAAGAAAAAGTGCACGTTTCCAGGACATCTCAGTTGAGACTAACCACATAAGATTAGTGTACAACTGCCCAAAAATCACACATGGCTGGTGGCTACCACACACTGTGTGTGTGTGCGTGTGTGTGTGTGCCGGCATATCAGGAGTTGGTGACTCCACAGTATTCTCAGCTATTTACTGGGCCTGTGGCATTTACACACATACACTTAACCCTTCCTTTATCCAAGGAGTCAGTGTCCTGGTCTCCACAGCTCCTGCCTAGAGTTGAAGAAGGCCCTAACACTGGGGCTTTCTACAAGATTGACCTGCTGGTCTCATCTTCTTTCTTTCGGATGCCTTCCATGTGTACTCTGGCCCTCTTTGAACCCTTTCGCTCCCTTAGGCATCTTCAAAATTGAGGATTCTGCTCAGGTGGCCCGGCTGTGGGGCATCCGCAAGAACCGGCCTGCCATGAACTACGACAAGCTGAGCCGCTCCATCCGCCAGTATTACAAGAAAGGCATCATCCGCAAGCCAGACATCTCCCAGCGCCTTGTCTACCAGTTTGTGCACCCCATCTGAGGGCTGTGAGAGCCCTTCCTCCTGCCTGCCTCTGTCTCCATCAGGCCCTGAGCTTGGGAAGAAAGTCAGGGAGGAATGGCTGCTGCTCCCAGGGTTCAAGTGAACTGTCTGGGACCCCAAAATGGGGGTGCTTCCTCTCAGGCCTTACATTCTTATGCACTGTCCCCTAGAGGACAGAGGGAGCCCACCTGCTCCCAGAGGAATGTCCTCTCTTTGCCTTAGATTCCCCGAAATTCCCTGAGCAGAGCCTGCAGAATGGCAGGGACTCAACCAAAGCCATTGGCAGTACCACCTTTTCTCTTCTACATTACCCTTCCCCACCCATCTTGTACCATGCCTGGCAGGGTACTAGGAAACATCTTTAGTACCCTGAGTTGGGAAGCCAGAGGTTGCCCAGAAATGAAAAATAAAGATACAAGAGAACTGACAAGTCCCCAGTACCTGGGCACAGGATAGCACAGCCCAGGGACCATCAATGATCAAAAGTGATTGTAGGCTGGGCACCAGTGACTCATGGTGGCAATCTAGCTACTTAGGATGCTGAGATCTGAGAATCTTAGTTTGAAGCCTAAGCAGAAAAGTCTATGAGACTCTTACCTCTAGTTAATCAGCAAAGAGCTGGCAGGGAGCCCTTGCCACCCAGATCACCAAGGGTTAATCCTTGCCCTGTATTGTGCTTTCTGCCCCCAGCCATTTTATTGTCTTTGGAGAAAGTTTACTCCTGGCACTGAGCAAACAGCACCCTGGCATCTGTCAGCTGGGATTGGACCTAGAGCAGGAGGGGCAGAGGAGCCCTGCCTCAGGCCTGTACCTTGCTGGATCCCAGCTGTCTCCCACCCCACAAGAAGGGACACACTGGGACCCTGGCCAGAACCAGGCTCAGCGTTGACAAACTAGTTTTGTCTCTCACAAGTCCCTGGAGACACTTGCTGCAGTGTCTCAGTGGGGCCTGGACCTCAGCTCAAGGAGGAGAAAGCTGGGTCAGAAGACGGCCACACAGCCATCTAGAGCCACCTCAAGAGCAGGCAGAAATCTGAGGGTTCCGTTTTTTGGGGGGGCTTGAACTCAGGGCTTGAGCACTGTCCTTGAGCTTTCTCAAGGCTAGAGCTCTACCATTTGAGTCACAACACCACTTCCAGCCTTTTCTATGTATGTGGTACCATCTCCATCTCTTCTTGTCTGAGCACACCCTGTGGCAGGGAGATGGGGGGAGGGCTGGGTTTATGACTGGGCACTGCCAGGCAATTAGTGTCAGAGACTCTTCCTCTTGGATAACTTACCAGACGGGGGAAGCTGGGGCTGAAATGGGGCTTGGAACCCAGAGATTTAGTAATGGGATCAAGGCTGAGCCTGCGACTCATATCTTGTTCCACAAGAAATCTAGCCGGTATTGGCATACAACAGGGAGGAGGGGAGGCCTGGATTGGACCTAGCAGAACCATGAAGACCCAGCAATGGGTGCTGCCACTTGGTTTAAAAATCAAAACTAGGGGCTGGGAGTTTGGCCTAGTGGTAGGATGCTTGCCTAGCATGCACAAGGACTGGGGTTCAATTTTTCAGTACCACATACATAGAAAAAGCCAGAAGTGGTAGAGCTCTAGCCTTGAGAAAGCCCAAGGACAGTGTTCAGGCCCTGAGTTCATGCCCAGAACTGGCAAAATAAATAAGTAAAAACTACTGAGTCAGGTGCAGGTGGCTCCCGCCTGTTATCCTAGCTATTCAGGAGGCTAAGATCTGAGGATCATGGTTCAAAACCAGCACAGACACTGAAGTCCTTGAGACTTTTAACTCCAATTAACTACCAGAAATCCACGAGTGGCACTGTAACTCAAGTAGTAGAGTGCTAATCTTGAGCTCTAGCTCAAGGACAGTGCCAAGGCCCAGAGTTCAAGTTCCATGATCAGCAAAGAAAAGGACCAGGAGTCCCAGGTTCATGATTCAAGTGCTTGCTTAGCACACACGAAGACCCAGGTTCGAATCCTTGGTACTGCATAATAGAAAAAGCCTGAAGTGGTGCTGTGACTCAAGTAGTAGAACTCTAGCCTTGAGAAAATCCAAGGATAGTGCTCAGGCCCTGAGTTCAAACCCTGGGACTGGAAAAAAAAATCAAAATTACTGGGGGCCAATGTCTTAGGCCTGTAATCCTAGCAATTTAGGACCTGAAATCTTAGGATCTCATTCAAAGCATACAAATACAAGAGACTTATTTCCAGTTAGGCAGTGCAAAGGCCAAAGGAAGATATATGTTTTAAGTGGTAAAGTACCAGCTTTGAGCAAAAAAGCCAAGTGAGAGCACAGTCCCTAAATTCAAGCCCTAGGACTAACACAAAACCAAAAACGAAGGGGAAAAAAAACCTACTTCGGGGCTAGAGTTAGGGACATGGCTGCTAGCACGGTGGTAAATGCTTATCTAGCAATCATGCGATTCTAAGTTTACCCTTGAACCATGAATTTGGCAAATTTATTTTACAGGGCAGAGAATGAAACCCAGAGCCGCAGGCATGCTTGGCAAGTGCTTAAATCATGAACCCGAACGCCCTGGCTTACCTGTCACCAGATGCCTAGCAATGAGGCCAGTGTCTCAGAGGTCTTTTACAATACTGTCCTTGGACAGACAAGACCTGGGACCCTAGGCAGTGGAAAGCTCAGCCCTCAGTCCCCCGGCCTGATGGTGGTCAGCCAGGCCAATGCCCTGGAGGGTCTACAAGCCTGACAGACAGCCCACCTCAGACAGTCTTCCCCACCCTGCCCAGGACTGAAGACACAAAGACTCAAGATTGACACAGTCAGGCAGATTGACACAGTTCTGGGTTTTATCCACAGTCATACAGTCACAACTGATATATAGATATATATATATATTTGTATTTATATACCTTTAAATTACACAATCATGTACAAAACAGGTGCATTGCTGAGAGCACAGCACTTCTCGGAGTTTCACAAGTGGAGGACTAAATGGAGTCAGGAAGCCGAGGGTGGCGGACGGCGGTGGCGGGTGGCAGGGCAGCTCTGGCTCCTGGCACAACCAGGCTGCAGAACCGTAGTTAACTGAAACACATTACAGGCTGAGCCCCACCAGGGTGGCCCGTGCAGCATCGAGGGGGCAGCGGGCCGGGGCTACAGGATGAGGTGTGGGCACAGCAAGGCGCCTGGCCCCGAGCTCGCTGTGGGTGCCCTGACACCAGCGCCGACAGGTGGGGCCAGGCTCCAGGCTCAGGACACACTCCCAAGCTGGGTTCCTAAGGAGCTTGGGGACCCGGGGGGGGGGGGTAGGGTGGGGGGAGAAGAGGGAGAGAGAGAGAGGGAAGGGGAGAGAGAGAAAGAGAGAGAGAGAGAGAGAGAGAGAGAGGGAGAGAGAGAAAGAGAGAGAGAGAGAGAGAGATCCCAAAGGGGGCTGTGGAGAATACTGTTCCAAAGGGGATAGATTTTCCAGTCCCTGTCCTGCAGTGGGCAGCCGTGGTGCTGAGGGGCACAGGCCTGGGGTCCAGCCAGGGTCACAGCCCCTACCCAGGTACTGGGAAGCCGGTAGCACAGAAAGGGGGAGCCCAGGCCCCAGGGTGCAGGTGTGGCGGCTTCTTGCTTTTTGGGCCCCCACTGCCTCCTGCCTGAGGGAAAGCAGGAACTCCAGCGGTTCGAGGACTGGTTGTGGCCTTCCAAATTTGGCTTCAGGCTCTGAGGGGCTCAGGGCTCTTATCTCAGACTGCAGCAGAGAGGCCCAGAGATCAGACAGTGATTAAGAAAGGGATGCTGGCAGCTGGGGGTGCTTGCCTGTCCCTGGTGTGGCTCCATTCCGGCCCATGAGGGAGGCCTGTCCAAGCTTGGGCCTCCTGCCAGGGCTGTCGGGAGCCTAAGAACCCCCAGAAAGTGGATGAGAGCCTCCAGGCTGGGGTCCACTACTTCCTAACCTAAGATGGGGGGCTGGGGTAGCGCGCTCTTTGTCTGGAGGCAAAGGCCACCTTGGATGAGAGGGAAGGGCGTGGACAGCTGCAGCCCAGAAGCCAAGCAGTGGTGCCAGCTGAGGGCAGAGTTCTCCGGCTCAGGCCCTGGAGGGCTCCAAAAATGGCTCCTCCTGCCACTTGTCTACCACTTGGGGTCTTGTCTGTTCTCCGTTTGCTTTCCCAGTCTACCCCAGAAGAGCTGCTACTTAGTACTCTGGTGCCACAGCTCTTGACGACCGAAGGACCCTTCTGGAATGCCCCTGTGGCTTTTAACTGAGACCCAGGCTTGGGGAGATGGGGTACTGCCAGCAAAAGGAATATTGGTGGTGGGTGAAGTGACAAGATTGGAAACCATCCTGCTTCTGAGGGCCTGATCTCCTTCCCACCAATCCCGGCTGCGGGCATCCCCCGATGGCCCTGGGCTGGAAGCTCCCGTGAGCCCTCAGTGTCTTCCAGGCAGTCTTGGCGAGTGTGGAGGAGATGTTTAGGCCAAGCCGTGGTGTCACAGAGGAGGCTGAGCCCAGTGAGTCTATGGTTTCAATGGACATGACAGAGGATGGCTGGATGAGAGGAAGGCCCCTTCCCAGGAAATGGGAGGAGGCTGCTACTGTCGCTGGCTTTGCCCTGGGTTTGGGGGGTAAGCTCCGCCTGGTGCCAAAGGACTTATGAGAGGGGGACAAAAATCTCTGTAAGCTACTGAGGCAGCCTGGCTCTGATGAAGAGCCTCTCTCCACAGTGCTGGGAGCAGGAGAGAGCACAAGGCCCACACAGGGTCTTGGTCCCTCAGATGGGGCTGGCATTGGAGGGTTGGCACAGCCTAGGTTGCGGGCCATGTCTGTCTGTCTCCCCTCACCCTCCTAGGTGCCAAGGACCCCATCACTTCCTCCACTTCCGTCGCCGATCATTCGTCATGTTTGGAGGTGTCTAGGGCCCATTCCCAGCCTCTACAGGGAAGGCTGCTGACTGTTCCAGCCGCACAGGTCCCAAGAATGGGACTGAGGAGAAGGGCTCATCCCAGGGCAGAGTGGAAGACTACGGGCTGGGAGGCCTCACTTCTTGGGGCCTGGAGGAGAGGCCTTTGAGAATGGGGTGGTATTAGAAGTGGGGGTGGGGGCAGAGGTTAGGAAGCCAGGCTCAGATAACTGGGACAGGTGCTGGCAGCCTGGGGCAGTGAGGCGGGACAGAAGGGTCCAGAAGACATCCCTCAGGGCTCAGGAGACTCTTTGGTGGACTCTGAAGAGCAGATGTTGTGATGCTGGACTAAGTCCTAAGACCCTCCCCGACCCGGGGCCATCAAGCTAAGCCCCACCACCCTGGCCTCCAGGTGACCCTGCCAATGCTCTGTCTCTTTGTATTTTTTTTTCTTTTGTTCTGTTTAGACTTAAAAAAATAAAAGCTTGATCGGAAAATATGTCTGGAACTCTATGGCAAGGAAGAGACAAGGGTGGGGAAGGAGGGGAGGTGGTAGGGAAGGGGCTGGAGTTGTGGAGTGGGCAGGGAGTTAGATGGCCTCCACGTAGTTGGCAGGATATAGGCCCAGCTGCCCGCTGTCCAGCCGCCCACGGCACCAGCCCTGCTCATCCTCCTCTCCCAGCTTGGTGAGCTCGTCTCCTGGGAAGGGAGATGCAAGTAGCCTGTGTTGACAGGAGCTTGAGGAGAAGCCACCTCTTCAACACTGTCCGGCCAGACGACCCCCACCGCCCCCCCCACATTATGCTCCAAATTGCTGACTTGGTCTTAGATTCTGACCAAGCCCCGTGCCAGTCCCACCCAATATCTCTGTACAGCCCCTGGCACGGGGCTCTGAGCCATCGCTTTACCTATCTGGCCCTGCTCTGGCACCTTCCTGGAAAATCCATAGAGGCCATCTTCCTCAGGCCCCACCCTCAAGCTCATACCCAATCCAGGCTCAGGGGTGTTCTTCGGACCCTGCCCACTCTCCCACACGCAGCACATGCCCAGATCTCTCCCTCAGTCCCTGCCCCGCCCACCTTACCCGCTTTGAAGCTGAGCTCATCCTGCTCCTGGCCGTCGTAGTCGTACAGTGCCCGCACACGCACTCCCTTGCTGTCGTCCTCGAAGGGGTTGGCACCGCCGTTGGCCTCGTTGCCCCCAAAGGGGTTCCCGCTCTCATCATCTGACCACTCAGCAGCATAGGGCTGGCCTCTGTCATAGCTACTGACACTGAAACGCAGAGGGAGGCCCCCCTCAAGGACAGCCCCAGCTCTGTCCCTCTCAGAGGTCCCCTTTCCTAACCAAGGCTTCACCCCCCCCCCATATTCTACCAAGGCTGCAACAGGGATTGGTCACCTGAGACGGGGTCTGGAGCCAGTAATCCTCATATAGCCCTAAACAGAAGTGAGGCATATCCATTTGCAATGTTATTTCAGGGTGAGGATCCTGAGCCAGACCTCCTGAGGCTTTCTACCTAGCTGTATGACTGTGGACTCCTTGTCTAATCTCTCTGGGTCTCTGTTTCTCCGGCTGCAAAATGGGAATACTCATGTGATTTCCAGTGTGATAGAAGGCTTGAAGGAGCCAACAGAAAGATGTTCAGAATGTCGAGATCCCAGCAGGGATCTAGAAGACTGAACGCCCTTGGATCCTACATAGGGTTGCTAAGCTCTAGCTCTTTTCTCCTGGAGTGAGACTCAATGGCACCAGCATGCGAGGCTCTCTGCTCCACCCAGCAGCTGCACAGCCGGCGCTCACCTGCCACGGTCCCCAGCCTGTGATGTGGACTCTACCGTCCCCGTGGCATTGCTCAGCGTCGCCCCCTCTGCCTTCTTGGGCTGTTTTTCCTTCTTGGCCGCCGTGTGGGGGAGGTCTGGGTTCCACTCCTGCCAGGGAGCAGTCAGGTGTGGGGGATGAGGCTCCACCCTGGGGCTTCCACCCTGAGGACCCTCCTTCCACCCCTCCATTTTCTCACCTCAAACTGGGGCCAGTTCATGGGCATGCCAGGGCCACTGGTGCTGCGGAACCACCGGAGGTCCTCCTGGGCATCGGCCCCGCGGATGGCCTGCTCCAGCTCGCGGTACACGTGGATGTAGCTGTGCGTGGGGAGACGGCGGGGGCCACGCTGACTTACCACAGCCCTTCCTCATTGCCTTTTGAGGACACGGCCAGTGCCACCGTCCCCACCAGGAATCGTGTGTTGGTGGTGGTGGTGGGGATGGGGGTACTATTGGCAGATTGAACTGGGGATTAAACTCAAGGCATGAAGCTTGTAGGCAAGCACCCTGCCACGTGGCACACCCAACTTTTGACTGAGATGGAGTCTCAAGAACTTCTTTCTCTCTGGGCTGGCCTTGAGCATCTATCTCTGATTTCGGTTCCCAAGTAGCTAGGATTACAGGCTTGTGTCAGTACTGGGACACAATTAAGTATTTTGCTCCAGACACTCTACCACTTGAGCCACACCTCCATTCCTGGCTTTTTGCTGTTTAATTGAAGTTAAGAGTTTCATGAACTTTTTTTTTTTTTCCAGTCCTGGCCTGAGCACTGTCCTTAGGTTTTCTCAAGGCTAGTGTTCTCCCACTTGAACCGCAGCACCACTTTGGGCTTTTTTCTATGTATGTGGTACTGAGGAATCAAACCCAGGTCTTCAAGCATGCTAGGCAAGCACTCTACCACTAGGTCCAACTCTCGGTCTCCAGGTGGGCTTTTGAAGCAGCAATTCCAGGCATGCCAAGTCAGCGAGCTTCACTCTGCTGTAGCTAAGCTCCCAGCACCCAAACCGCAGTTTCTGGAGTACTTAGCACCTACTTCAGTACTTAGCCGGCACCCAGGCAGCAGCGGCATTTGCAGCCTGGCAGGTCTGCCGTCCCCTTGCTGCGGCGGGGCCAGGGCTCCCTGCTCACCATTGCCCTCTGCTGGCCATGTTTGCCCCTGCATGGCCACCGTGCCCAGTACCTGCTGTTCTCTGCCAGGTTGAGATGACGTTTGATGTCCAGCAGCACCTCCTTGAGGAAGACCAGCCGCTTTTCCTCGAATTGCTGACACTGTTCAAACACCTGCTCCATGCCGTCCATGTACTGGGGGGTGGTCTTACCCACATCTTCTAGCACCTTCTCATACTTCTCCTGTGTCTGGGGACCAGGGGAGAAAGTAGTGAGATCGTGCCAGGCCTGCAACTCCTCTTCCCCACACACCCCAGGGGCCCTGGGACCCCCGCGGTCACCCCCTGTATACCTTCTGCACATCCTGCTTGCACTTGTCCACTTTGTCCTGAAGCTTCTTCTGCTGCTCGGGGGTGACAGACTGCTCCGTCTTGCTGTTCATCTCCCGGGTCATGGCAAGCTTCTCCTCTTTGCAGGCCAAATGGTAAGCCTTCTTGGCTGCCTCCAGCTGTGGACAGGGGTGGGGTGCAGGAGCAGGTGATGAGCCCAGCACTCCGCGTCCTGCCTGCCTGCTCATCTCCCTGAGAACCATGGGTTTGAGTTTCTAAGAGGGAGAGTGCTGGTAGCCTGGGCTCTGCCTGTCAGGGAGCAGTGCCTTCATCTGAAGGCATTTCCCTGCATGGCACTGCTGCTGTCCCCAAAGACCCCTTCCTGCCTGGCATCACGGACAACGGCCTCCCCCTACATTGCTCTCTTGCATGGGATCACACCCAATCTCCTTGGGTCTCTCTCTGCCTGGCGCTGCCTGCCTGCCTGCCTGCCTGGGGACAGTTCTTCCTGAAGGTGGCACTGCTCCCCTGTGGGTACAATCTCCCAGGACCAGACACCCTTCCTGGGGTGACCCCATGACCAGTCTAATGTGGCACCTCCTTCATCTTCTTGGCCCAGGGCTTCTGGGCCTTGCGGAAACCGTCTTCAGCCTCCTTGGTCTCCTTGAAGCCGCCCATGATCTGCTTGTGGTAGGCGTCCTTCTGCCAGTTCTTGACCTTCTCCAGGTCCTCGTTCAGCAGGTTGTTCTTTACCTCCTGGTGCAGTTCGCTCACCTTGTCCGCCTCTGTCATGATGGCACCCCAGGCCCGCTCCAGGCTGCCATATTGTGGGCCTGGGAGAATAGTGGTGGGTTATGGGGAGGCCCTCACTCCCAGTCCAGGGCTTTCCTTCTTGCCTCTGTTCTCTGAGGCGTCCCCTTTATTCCCGTGGCAACAGGAACATCCTCTTCTACCCTTTCTATTCTTTCCACCCTCAAGGGCCCCAGGACAGCCAACTTCTCCCAGAAGTCCTCTCCAACTGCCCACCCCCGTGCCTGGCCGGCAGCCCTCACTGGTTCCTCTTGAAGCATCTGGACATGTATCTAGTCTGTGTCTTCCTTGCCATGTGGGCTTCACATGGACTGCTGTGACCTCTTATAAGTCCACAGGAGGTGCCCTGGAAAAGTTAGCTGAATGTAAAGTTAAGACTTAGACGGACAAAGTGTCGGGGACCACCAGGGACCTATCATTCACATTCATTTTTTGCCAGGCACTGTGCTGGGGACATAGGTTCTCCCCTTCCCTCTAAGGTTCTAGAGAGGCTTGCAGAAGAGAAAAATCTAGCAAATATATGTAAGCCTCAGGGTGAAACCAGCTAGACTGCAGGAACCTAGAGCCATGGCAATCAGGTATAATATGTGACTCTGGATTGAACCTGAAGCAGCCTAAATCACTGCTACAGCCAAATATGCACATGGACTGTATGTTTTGGGTTTTTATTTTGGCCAGCCCTGGGGCTTGAACTCAGGGCCTGAGCACTGTCCTTGGATTTCTTTTTTTATTTTTTTATTTTTGCCAGTCCTGGGCTTGAGCTCAGGGCCTGAGCACTGTCCTTGGATTTTTTTCTCAGGGCTAGAGCTCTACCACTTGAGCTTCAGCACCACTTCTGCCTTTTTTCTATGTATATGGTACCTAGGAATCGAACCCGGGTCTTCATGCATGCTAGGCAAGCACTCTACCACTAGGCCAAACTCCTGGCCCTGTCCTTGGATTTCTCAAGGTTAGAACTCTACCACTTGAGCCACAGTACCACTTCAGCTTTTTTTTTTTCTTCTGTGTGTATGTGGTACTGAGGAATTAAACCCAGGGTTTTGTGCATACTAGGCAAACACTTTATCATTAGTCCATGCTCTCAGCCCTGTAATCATTTTCTCTTTCTTTTTTGCCAGTCCCAGGGCTTGAACTGAAGGCCTAAGCACTGTCCTTGGACTTCTCAAGGATACAGCTCTGCCACTTGAGCCACAGAACCATTTCTGGCTTTTTCTATGTGGTACCGAGGAATCAAACCCAGGTCTTTGTGCATGGTAGGCAAGCACTCTACCACTAGGCCAAACTCCTAGACCAGACTATATGTTTTTTAATGTAGGATTTTGTTGGTGCCTGTCAAGCTTGAACTCAGGGCCTAATATCTTGCTCATAGCAGACGTTCTACCACTTGAGCCATACTTCTAGTTTCATATGCCCCATATTAAGTATACCTAGCTCTCTATACTCTGGGTGCAATTTTTCTAGAAGCTTAAATTATTTCAAAAAATTTTTTTAAAGGTTATTGGTTTTGCTTGCTTTCTTTTTCTTTTTCTTTTTTCTTTTTTGCCCTGAATGTGGGGGCTTGGCTCTGTCCCTGAGCTCTTTTACTCAAAGTTAGCACTCTACTACTTGAGCCACAGCACCACTACTTCTGTTTTTTGAGATAAGAGTTTCACTTGGACTTTTCTGCCCAAACTGGCTTTGAACTGACATCGTCAGATCTCAGCCTCCTGAGTAGCTAGGATTATAGGCGTGAGCCACCAGAACCTGGCTTGGTTTTGCTTTTTATCTCTTTAGCCTAACCTAGGTTATGCAAAGCCAAGAAGGCCCTGCAGCTAGAGGATGTTGGGTAACTCCCAATGCCGTGGGGGTGCACTAGGGTACCAAGGTGAGAATGGGGTTGGGCATTGGGGGAGCACCTTTCTCAATGAGCTGGCGCCAGCGCTTGGCCCAGTCTGTAAGCTGCTGTGCATACGCCTTCTCGATCTTGGCGCGCTCCTGCACGCAGCTCATAAGGTCGTTGCACAGGCGGTGGCCATCATCGATGCGTTTCACAGTCCGCTTGTAGTTCCCCACCTGGTGGCAGAGCCATGGGCATGACTCAGTGGCTTCTATTGCCTGCACCGCGCGTGCACGCGCACACACACACACACACACACACACACACACACACACACAGCCCTCTCGGTCTGTTTCTCTCTGGCCAGAAGGGGGCGCTCGCTGCTGCAGCAACCTGCTGGAAGGGCTGGGCGACTGTTCCCCACCCTCTGCCTTGAGAGGGTCCCAGCTCCCCACATTAGACACTATGCATTGTCACGGCCCTTCAAAAATAATCTCCTGGGTACCACAAGATGCAGGAGTTTCATAATTTAGACTTGGGCTAGAATGAATTATTCATGCTGTGTTGGTAAGTTGAATCTATTGTACTTATCTAGTCATATAAGTGTTGAGCTAAGCTGCAACTTCTTGACACAATATTACATTTTGTAGACATCTCATTAAACACTTATTAATTTAGGTCTGGCAGTTTTCACTGGGGGGAGACAGTTCCAGAGCAGCTTCCCCCTCACATTTCAAACACTTCCTAAAGTTCTGAAACGCTGGCTTCTGGGGCTGCCTCTGTGTCTGCAAGGTACAGTTCACCCTGCCTCAGTGCCCCACCCGCCTCACAGGATGGGGATGGGGGGCTGCTGGGACAGGCTGTGTAAACTGTGAAGTGCTGCACTTGCTGTGTGAAGTGCCTGGAATCTGAGTGAGGGACCCCAGAAGAAAGCCCAGAGAGGGTCATCCCTCCTGCTGCGGAATTTCCTATGTTCACTCTGGGGCAGCTACCTGGTGGACACTGCTGGCTTTCCTGCTCTTGATGAGGGCGCCAACATTAAGAAGCAAGGCCTGAAGATATGGGACATATGTGGAATGGGCAGGAATCTGGACAGCTAGGCTTACCTCCCAGAAGCTGTCAGTAGTCTCCTCTGGAGCCAGCGAGGCCTCGTCGTAGGAGCCAGACATAATGTGACCGTCGGGAGATGCGCAGGCGTGGAGCTGTAGTTAGCAAGCTTGGCGGCTCACGCACTGGGAGGCAGGAGAAAGATCCATAGATGAGGGATGGGATCATGCCCTGTCCATGCCCCACGCCTGACCTGCTGCAGGAGGTAGGCTTCATGAGAGGAGCCTTGCACTGAGATGGAGCTTCCTGTCCAAGGACAACTCACTGTCAACCTACAACATCCTCACGGCCACTTCCGCATCTCCAGCCTCGCTCTTTCCACCTCTCCCAATCCCAGCCCCTCTAGGGTGCCTCCTCTTAGAAGCCCTCCCATCAGCAGAGCCCACCACACCTGGCCTACTGTTGATGGGCCCCTGGACCCCTAGAGTTAAAAGAGGGACCACATAGTTGTGCATGTGATTTACATAAACCTGCAGTTTGTCTCTTAGACTCACACAGCTCCTAAGCCAGCAGGCAGTACCTCCCTGGCACCTGGAACCTCAGCAGGGGCTCACATCCCCAGCTGGTACCTTAAGTGCCCCTTTAAGTATGGCAGCTGGGGCCCTAGGAGTGTCCTTTCCTTCTGCTTTCCCCTCAACACAGCCTACCCTGACTTAGCTAGATCCTCGCATGAGGTCCAGAAGACCCTCTCCAGGTTCCCCCAACCCTGACCCAACCCAGAACCCCTGGTCTCAGCCCCAACTTCCCAACTGTAGCAGCTCTCTGGAAGGCCGGCAGCTCCTCCATCACCTCTAGCCCAGACACAGGGCTTCCTTTTTCTCTGAGCCTTCCATGCTCCGACTGCCTTTCTACTTAGCCTGCACAGCCCCCATTAGTGGTCTACAAGTCTCCTGTGAGTTCCCAGCATGCATCCTCCACCCCCGGGGTCAAACCACGGTGCAGTATGTCTGCCCTGGATCTGTCAGCAAGCATCACAGTTGTCTAATCTAGGCCATGGCTGCCCCAGAACCCAGGGGCTTTCCCTTCCTCCCCTCTGCCACCCCAGGCAACAATGGCTCAATCATCAGAAGACAGGACCCAGAAACCATAATGGCCTGGTCTTCAAAGAGGCTTTAAAGTCCAGACCAAGCCCTAAGTAAAGGGAGCTGCCAGCCTCTGGCTGGACCCTGGCTTAGAGGTCATCCACCTGACATGATGCAGCCATGGGGACGCTGAACCTTAAGCTGTGACGCTGCCCAGAGGGGATACAGTTCAATTTGGGGGAGTCCCTGGGCCAGCAGCTGGTCCCCAACCTGGAGGCAGGTGGCACCAATATGTGAAGACCCTTGGTACCTAGGGGGACCCCTTAGATTTATCTTCCCATTTGCTCAGGGCCTGGTTCTCTTTGCCCACAAGCACCCCGGTACAGCTATCTTGTGCCTCTTGGAGATAAAGGTAGAACTTGAGCCACCAGTGCCTCACCCACGGGTGGAAGGGAAGCTGGGAAAGGTTCTGCACGCAACACAACTGTGTCCATGTCACAGGCATACTCCTTCCAGCAGTGCCACCACTTCTGGGAATGAACCGATGAACTGCGCAGCCGCCGGGGCACAACTGAGGATGCCCAGGGCTATTGACAGCACAGGTCTGGTCAATGCAAAAGGCTGCACGCAGCCCACACGCTTGTCCCCAGAGCACCAAGTACATCACAGTGCAGTCCTGCCACGAAGGCAGCACAAGCTTCCGGCTGACTGGCCTGGCTGGGAAAATACAGAAACGATGTTGGAGTTTATTTAGAAGGGCTAACAATCAAGGGTAGGAAGTCCCTTTTGAAGACTGCAGGTTGCTCCGGGAAGCTACTTTACTCTGACCTTGACCTTGACCTTCCCTTTCTAGAGCACGGAGCTTCAGAGTGGAGGAGGGCCCCTCATCCTCAGACCCCAGGCCTCCTGAGATCCACCACCAGATGACCTTGGCCAGGCCTCATCTGTCCCTGGCTTGAAGGGCTCTATTTTCCAGAGCCAAACAAAAAGACACACACAGTAAATGTCCAGTGATTGATGGGCTGCTAATGCAACCAAGAGCTACTTCTGGGTACCCGAGCAGAAGCTCCATCCCATAGTCAGCCCTGAGGACCAACTCCAAGGCTCCCTGTTCCCCAAAATTCCATCCTCAGTCGGCACCTCCTCTACAGCAGTGTCCACAGCTCAAGGCTATGCTATGACCCCCCCATACCTCTCTCCTCTTAGAGCCAACTTTTTTTTTTTTGCCAGTCCTGGGCCTTGAGCTCAGGGCCTGAGCACTGTCCTTGGGCTTTCTTAAGGCTAGAGCTCTACCACTGGAGCCACAGTACCATTTCTGGCTTTTTTCCTCTATATGTAGTATCAAGGAATCGAACCTGGGTCTTCATGCATGCTAGGCAACCACTAGGCCAAATCCTGGCCCCCAACTTTTTTTTTTTTTTGTCAGTCATGGGGCTTGAATAGGGCCCGGCACTGTCCCTGAGCTTTTCTACTCAAGGCTATCACTCTACCATTGTGAGCCACAGCACTGCTTCCTGTTTTCTGGTGGTTAATTGAAAATAAGTTCTCATGGACTTTCCTGCCTGGGCAGGAACACTCCTTAAATCTCAGCATCCTGAGTAGCTAGAATTCCAGGTATGAGCTACCAGTGCCTAGCACCCTGACAGGACTACAGCCATTTTTAAAGCACCCACAATGTGTGGGCCTCTCCATTACAATGGGCTTTCATGGATATGGGCAGCGACTTCCTGTCCTCCACAGTGCAAGTGCAGCAAGAGCCTGTGCAAGGTCACACAGCAAGGAGAAGAAACAGATGACTGAAGCCTGCCCAATCCCTCCTCCCAGACACCCAGTCCAGTCCAGCACTGGGCATCCTCCAGCCCTCCTAGCCTTCTCCCCCTCATCTGCGAAGGGCCAGAGGGAGGCCAGAACCTTAGTCCCTCCTCAGGTCCCACACACATTCTTACTAGGTGGCTGCAAGTTATTTAAATTTGCTATGCCTTGGTGTCCTCATTCAGAAAGTGAGGGTAAGGTACCGCTTGGCCCCTCCCCTCCCACCTCAGGAGGCAGGTGTGAGAGCCAGTGACTGGCCAGTGTATCTTAGAATCAACTACAACCTTTTCTGGTGTGTGAATGTGTGGCTTAAACTCAGAGCCTGGGCACTGTTCCCGAGCTTCTTTTGCTCAAGAGGTGACCAACGCTAAGGGAGGGTAAGCGGCCTGCTGCCCCTCACAGAATGTGCTCTCCAGACACGCAACAGCAGAGCCCAAGGTATGGCTGGGTGTCTGGGTAGTAGTAACACCATGTGTGAGGTGACACGGGGAGGGTGAGCAGGTCAGGAGCCAGGGCCCGCCCTCTCCCATTTGGGATCTCATCTCAGCGCTGTCCAGTGGGCCTCGTGGCCTAAGGCACCACTTGTCGAGCCAGTCCATTCACAGACGACCCTTCTCCACCCTCTCACTCTCAGTGACTTCAGGGCTGGAAGGAGGGAGAGGACAAGGGAGGCACCACAGGTGAAGGCAGGAGTGGGGGCAGCTGGTAGCACAGCCCTACCCTCTCTGCCATGAATGTATCTCCCTTCTTAAGACCAGTGGTGGGGCGCCAGTGGCTCATGCTTGCAATCAGGAGGCTGAGATCTGAGGATCGTGGGTTGACGCCATCCTGGGTAGTAAAGTCTATGAGACTCTTATTTCTAATGAATCACCAAAAAGCCAGAGGTAAAGTTGTGGCTCAAGTGGTAGAGCACTAGTCTCGAGTTCAGGATAATACCCAGGCCCTGAGTTCAAGCCCCAGGAATAGTGCGCGCGCGCGCGCACACACACACACACACACACACACACACACACACACACACACAGGACTGGTAACCACATACATGTGTGCCCTCTGCAAGCGCCTGTCCATCTGTTTATGCAGTCCATAGCACATATGGCCACCTGGAGAGCCAAGGACAGAGCCCAGCCTGCCGGCTCTTCGGCTGATCTTCCCAGAGGGGGCGCAGTCTGCTCCCCCCCCCAGCACAGTACCCAGGGATGACTAGGAAAGAGGAGCCATTGTCAGTGGCACTAGGTGGGGGCTGGGGACAGGAGAGGGAGCAGGGCAGTTCGCAGCAGCTCACCTTCTTTGCTCGGCCCCACAGGACGGCTCTGGCCACAGAAAGGCCAAGAAGCAACCCTGTACCAGTGGCTTGCACCTATAATCCTAGAGTGAGATCTGAGGATGGTGGTTTGAAGCTCGCCTCAGCAGGGAAGTCCCTGAAACTCTTCTTTTCAGTTAATCATCCCAAGGCAGGAAGTGTCGCTATGGCTCAAGTAGTAGAGCCCTAGCCTTGAGCACAAAAGACCAGGGCAATACCCAGGTCCTGAGTTCAAGCCCCAGGACTAGCCAAAAGAAAAAACAAACAGAAATGGTAAGAAGTCAGTCCTGTTCAACGTGATGCCTCTAGAACACAGACCACTGGCTAGGCGGTGATGGTGGGGGCGGGTGTGGAAATGCCTTCTTCTGTAAGGATTGACTCCCAGACCCCGTGACCCCCTATTACATACAACACAGACCCAGAGGCCAGTCCCTGAGGCTGGGCTCCTGGATTTACTTCACAGCCTGGCTCTCAGTGGGCAGGTCACGGACACAGTAGCGAACAAGGTAGAAAATGCTCTGCACTGTGGAGCTCTCATTCTAAAGGGGTTGGACAGGCAAGAAACTAGAAAGATGGCAGAGTTGTTAGAAGCTGACAATGGCTGTGGAGAACAATAAGACAGGGAAGGGGACTGGGGGGGAGGCGGGAGCTAGGCGGATGCTACTTTATGCAAGATGGTTAGTGTCATTCCGAGGTAACATTACAGCAGGACCTCAGGGGGGTGAGGAAGGGAGCCCCATGAAACATCTAGCCAGAGTGCACAGCTTGTGCAAAGTCACTGAGGCAGAAGCCTGGCTGCCATGCCTGCAAGCAGACTGGGATGGGGTGGGGATGTGGAGCTCGGGAAGGTGAAGGAGTGAGGGCTGAGGATGATGAGGGCAGAGCTTGGACTTTTTCTTTCAATGAGATGGAAGCTTCTGGAAGGTTGGAGAATAGGGGTACTATGACCTGGCTTGTTTCAAAGGGTCCCTGGCTGTTGAGGAAGAGTAGCCTACAGTGGCAAGAAGACAGAAAACCTGCTAGCCAGCAGTTGCAATCCTCTGGTGGGGGCCACAGGGGGCCTGGTAAAGTGGTGACTCAAGAAGGGGTGAGGGGATGAGGCTGGAGACACTAAGGCTCAGAACTCAATACCAGCTAGAATGTGATTCTGACATTAAGTCCAAGATGGCTCTGGGGTTCAGGCCTGAGTGACTGGTAGGTGGAGCTGCAGTTTGCTGAGATGGGGGAGGAACAGCTTGGGAAGATTAGGAGCTCAGGTCTGGAGCCCCAAGACGCCCATCAACAGCCTCGGGTCCTCCACACCCTGAATTCAAGCCACAGCGTGCACACGCGCGCGCGCGTGCGCGCACACACACACACACACACACACACACACTCACGAGCTATTTGTTAAAGCCACTGGCACTGGTGGCTATGCCTGTAATTCAAGCTACACAGGAGACTGAGATATGAAAACCATGCATCAGAGCCAGGGCAGGAAAAGCAAGGAACTCTCATCCCTAACCACCAAAACGCCAGAAATGGAGCTGAGGCTCAAGTGGTAGAATGCTAGATGTAAGTAAAAAAGCTCAGGCTTTGAGTTCAAACCCTGGTACTCTGTCTGTCTATCTGTCTGTCTGTCTGTCTGTCTCTCTCTCTCTCTCTCACACACACACACACACACACTCCCCCAAGCTCCTGCGTGTGCAAGGTTCTGTGAGAAGCAGTCAGACTGGTGGTGCCAAACTGCTCTCCCAGTCCTGGCCCATCCCCTCAGAGCTTCAGAGGAGACCTCACCCCAGCACAGAGGCTGGGCAGGCGCTCCCAGAAGCTGTTGTCACCAGCTCACTGCCCCACTCTGGTGGGACTGAATACCGGAGAGTCTGCTTAGCACAGACAGCCTTGGGCAGGAAAAAAAAACAGGTGGCCTAGAGTAGGCAAGGTGGGAATGGGAGAGGCTAGGGTGGGGAATAGATCCTGCCCTCCAGATCTCACCAATCACTGCCATGGACCTGGGGCAGCAGCAGACCCTGTGCCAGCAAGAGATGAGGCAGAACATGTCAATCCCAGAGGCTGGGAGCTGGGCGACAGCGCACCCCTTCCCAGCCCTGCCACTCTGAAACCTGCCCTTGATCCCAAAGTAAGAGCCCCTGTGCCCACTCTCAGCAAACACGCACCTAACGTTTGCAGAAGCCAACCAAGCCACAGGCCACCTCAGCTGCTCGGCCTGTATCCCCCATCCTTCGAATGACCCAGGGGCCAGGGGAAGAAGTCCAACGCTGTGGTGCCAGGCCCAGTCAAGCCCCTGGAGGTGGGAGGGACCCATGCAGAGGCCCCTCTCTGGGAGGGATCTCCTGCCCCTCCCGACGGAGGCAGAGCACCCCAGTTCCGCCCTAGGGCTCCCCCTCCCCCAGCAGCGGGCAGAAGCTCCTCTGCAGTGCCAGTGCCAGTTCCCCAGCAGCAGTGAGTGTCCCCGGGAGCAATGCAGCAGAGAAGGGAGGGAGGTGCCACCGGCGCCCCCACCCCATCCAGGCCTCTGCTCTCTGCACCCCAGTATGTGGAGCCTGAGCTGTCTGGGGATGAATACAGCAGCGGACTGGGGAGGTGGGAGAGGGTTCACTGGGTCTGCAGGAAGGAGGCAGGGTGGGGAGGAGGAAGGATGCCTCTGACCTGACTCTAAGCCCAGTGCCTGACACACGCAGCCATGGGGAGGTTCCAGCACCGGGGTGAGGGAAGGGGGTGCTGCTCCAGTGGCCAGCGCCTAGCGGAGTGGGGGTGGGGACCTTCTCCCCCCCTGCTCCGTCTCCACCTGGTTTAACGGGGCGCGCGGTGGGTCCCTGGAGAGGCTAGCCCCCGACCCCCCTGATCCTCGGCAAAGCCAGGCCCTGGGGCCGGGTGGAGGAGAGAAAAGGCCACGGGGCGGGGTGGGGGGGCGGGGGCTGGGGAGGAGGGGGTCTCTCAGGACCCAGCCATGCCCCAAACCCGCAGCCCCTCCGTGAGGCGGCCGGCCGCCCGGGGACCCCCGACCCGGGAATGCCTACCTGGGCCCCGGGCAGCACCACGCCGCGGGCAGGCAGGGGCTCACGGCCTCGGCTGGGCCAGGCCAGGGCCGGAGGGGCTCACCATCCTCCGTCTGCTCCGTGGCGGCGGGCGCAGAGGGGGCTGGCGCCGGGCGAGGGGGCTCCGTCCTCCTCCCTCCGGGGTCCCCCTCCAGCGCTGGATCGGGGAGGCGGCGGCGGAGCCGGAACGGCAGGAGCCAGCTCCCCGCCCCCACGCCCGCGCTCCCTCCTCCCGGCCCGCCTCCTGCTCCGCCACCCACCGCCGCTGCTCGTTCCCATGGCAACCGGGCAAAGCGCCGCGCGGCGCCCGCCTCCCGCGCCGCCGCCGGCCGGGGCCGCCTCCATCCCCGGGCCGCCTCCCTCCCCGGGCCGCCTCCCTCCCCGGGCCGCCTGCCTCCCCGGGCCGCCTCCATCCCCGGGCCGCCTGCCTCCCCGGGCCGCCTCCATCCCCGGGCCGCCTGCCTCCCCGGGACGCCTGCCTCCCCGGGACGCCTCCATCCCCGGGCCGCCTGCCTCCCCGGGACGCCTCCATCCCCGGGCCGCCTGCCTCCCCGGGACGCCTCCATCCCCGGGCCGCCTGCCTCCCCGGGACGCCTGCCTCCCCGGGACGCCTCCATCCCCGGGCCGCCTCCATCCCCGGGACGCCTCCATCCCCGGGCCGCCTCCACCCCCGGGACGCCTGCCTCCCCGGGCCGCCTCCATCCCCGGGCCGCCTCCCTCCCCGGGCCGCCTCCACCCCCGGGCCGCCTCCACCCCCGGGCCGCCTCCATCCCCGGGCCGCCTGCCTCCCCGGGACGCCTGCCTCCCCGGGACGCCTCCATCCCCGGGCCGCCTCCACCCCCGGGCCGCCTCCACCCCCGGGCCGCCTCCCTCCCCGGGCCTCCACCGCCCCTGCCACACCTCCTGCCCTTCCCTCGGGCCCCTGAAATCGCACCCCCATGCAGATCGGCCAGACAGGCAGACGTGCATCGCTCCGCGCTGGCCGGGGGTTCTGTGGAGGGTTTGCCTTTCCTCCCCAGGCCACTCAAATTTCTTGCTATGAGATTTTTTATTTTTATTTATTTTTATTGTTATTTTTTTGGTAGGTCATGGGGTTTGAACTTGGCCTGAGCACTGTCCCTAAGCTCTTCAGCTCCAGGCTACCACCCCACCCTAGAGGGAAACCCCATCTCCCACTTTCTAGAAGTTAATTGGAGATAAGAGTCTCAGGTCCTTGTGTGTCCTGGCTGGCTTTGAACCTTGATCCTCAGATCTCAGCCTCCTGAGTAGCTAGGATTGCAGGCGTGAGCCACCACCGCACCCAGCTTCTTAAGATGAGATTTTAAACCTATTTTTTTTTTTCCCCTGCCAGTCCTGGGGCTCAAACTCAGGACCTAGGCATTATCCTTGGCCTTTCTCAAGGCTAGCATTCTACCACTTGAGCCACAGCACTGCTTCTGGCTTTTTCTATATATGTGGTACCAGGAAAGAATCCAGGGTTTCATGCTTGCTAGGCAAGCACTCTACCACTAGGCCACGCTCCTGGCCCAAGATTTTAAACCCATTTTACAGACTTGGTCTGGAGACCCACAGCAGAAAAGCAAAAACAAAAATCTGAGCACATAAAACTCCTAGGCTGGCTGCTGGCACCCCAGTCTTGGGATTCCAGCTCTGTCCACTTTTCCCACAAGGCAATAGAGGCCACGTGGTCCACCCAGAATGCCGCACTACTTACCTGTGACCCGTGAACCGCGTGTGTTTGCACACATGTGCACCCCACAACACACTTGTAGATTCACGCACCCATGGCACATTGTTTATACAATGTATTTCCACAAGTCTACCTACCCTCACATGCATGTGTAACACAAGGCATGTCTAAGATATATGCACACGTGGCTGCATACATGCACAACACACAAATTCTTCCCACGCAGATTCACAGCTGCACATACAACACATACCCCACCATCCTCCACCGCACACCCCTGCTGGGTGACAAGAGTCAAGTGTCCCAACCAGGGGACTGAGCTGCTATTCACAAAGGATCAGGCCTCTGCCAGAGGGAAACTGGAACAGGTAAGGGCAGGCCCCACTAGGGCCCCATTCTGAAAGTCTTCCTCCTGGTTCAGACTGCGTCCTGCCCAGAGCCCCTCAGTACTGGCACCCTGAGTTATGCCAGAGTGGGAGTAAAATGTCCCTTCCCTTTAGAGGAAATCCCAGGAGCCAGAAAACTCTGCTGTTCCCAAGAGGAACAACATAGAGGAGGGATGGTAGGAAAGCCAAAAGCAGATGAAAAAACCAGGACATGGCATGGCCCAAGGGACATCTGCACCTGGCCCAGTACCACCTCAAAGCCTCAGACATAACCTGTGCCCCCCAGCAATCCCACATACTCCAAAGAGACCAGCTACAACAGGATGGAAACCCACAGAAAAGTCAGCAAATATCTACTCCACCATAATGATGACAGCCTCACTTGCACTGGCCGCCTCTGAGACCCCTCAGTTATGAGATGGCTGACATTTAAGCTGAGACAGCCACAGAGTGCCAAAAGCATCCTGGCATGGAGATGACAGATGTGAGGGGGAGAATCATCTTGAAACATACAAGAGGCAGGGCGTTTCACCCATATGAGGGATATTTCCTAAGCACCCACCATGCGCCAGAGACTGTTCTAGACCTTCCACACAGCTGCAGGCAAAATGAAGCTCCTGCTTTGGAGAGACAATGAGCTATTGCACAGGCAGCACCATTTCTGGTCTGAGGCCTCCCGGCTGTGTCTCTGGCTGTCACAGCAGCAGGCCATGGTAAAGCCACCAGGCCCACTTAGAAACTGGATCAGAGACTGAGCCACTTGCTCAGGGTGACAGTCAAGAGCTGGTATTGCAACCCGGGACCTACCAAGTTTTATCTATGCTCCTCTTGATACCATTAAGAAAGACCTAGGCAGGTATGTTGGCTCATGCCTGTAATCTCAGCTACTGGGAAGGAAGAGATCCACAAGATGGAGTCAGAAAGTTAATGAGAACTGTTTCAACTACAAGTCAGGTGTGATAACATAAGCTTATGGTCCCAGTTATGTGGGTGGCCATCAATGGGAGACTTGAAGCTTGAGTCTGGGCCCAGAAAAAGTTTGAGAGCCTGAAAAAATCCTGAAGTAAAAAGGTGAAGGGTACAAGTCACATGATAAAGTGTCTTCCTAGCAAGATTAGAGCCTTGAGTTCAAATCCTACTACCAAGGAAGGAGGGAGGGAAAGGAAGGAAGGAAGGAAGGAAGGAAGGAAGGAAGGAAGGAAGGAAGGAAGGAAAAGAAGGAAGGAAGGAAGGAAGGAAGGCAGGCCTAAGGATCTAACTGGGAAACATGATAATAGCTACTCAAGTTCAAAAAATTTCCTATCCAAATTCAGTTCTCATCCTTAGATCAAGGGCAGGCCAGGGTCATTTGTACTTGAAGTTCTAGTCAAGTGGGGGGCATGAGGTCCTCCAGTGATGGCCGGTGACTTCTAGCCCTGGAAGACTATTTTCAGCTGTTCCCAGGCCTTAAGGTGCTTAGCAGAGGGCCAGGGAAGTCCCAGTCCAAGAGGGTGGGGGTGCCAAGTACCCCTGAGCGGAGAGGCACCCTGTGAGGGGAGGGCTCAGCAGGGAGCGGGAAGGGATTGAATTCCCAAGCTGTAAGCAGAGACCCCTGCCCACCTGCCAGCCCCTCGCCCGGGATCATCTTTCTTCCTAACAAGCCTTTCCATCCAGGCTACTGAAGACAGCTGCCTTGTGGCCCAACAGGCGCCCGGCCCTCCCACACGCCCAGCATCCAGATGGGCCTGGGAGGGTGAAGGGGGGAGCTATCCCTCCTGCTACCCTGTACTTCCCCAGCACAGAGAGCAGTCAGCCTAACCCAGCCCCATTTGTGTCTTCGCCCCTGAGAGGACCCCTAAACCCTTCACACAGCTGACCTAACTCCAGTCCCCGAGGCAGGGCTAGCCTATAGGCAAGGAGCAAGACATGCCCAGGTTACAGGGCAGCTGCCCACGTCCTTGTTTCCCTGTCCTCCCCCCTCCCATAGAGCGTTCAGTGCCCCTTCCCCCATCTCAGCAGTCACCCATGTGTTCCCCAGCACTGGGGCAAATGCAATCAAGGCTCATTAGCTGCTACTTTGCATGTATTTGCATAATGCTCTCATGACTGTCAAAATGCCAGAGTCCTCCCCAACACCTAGCCAGGCAGGGCTAGATAACTCTGGAGGAATAAAAGGTCAAGAGGGGCCAGGAGTTTGGCCTAGTGGTTAAAGTGCTTGCCTAGCATGCACAAAGACCCGGGTTCAATTCCTCGGTACCACATATGTAGAAAAAGCCGGAAGTGGTGCTGAGGCTCAAGTGGTAGAGCTCTAGCCTTGAGAAAGTCCAAGGACAGTGCTCAGGCCCTCAGCTCAAGCCCAGGACTGGCAAAAAAATAATAAAATGGTCAAGAGCTGCTGAGGATCTGGGCAGGAGCCTGGACACTTGTGTGGACACTGAGGACCAGGAAGAGCAGAATTGTCCAGGGGGCTCTGAAAGGCCACAAGAAGGGTGCAAAGAATCCTTACCCAGCATCAAGTATCACATCAGCTGAGCCTAGGCAATGTGCAAGCAAATGTGCCTTCTACTTCTTCACACGTTTATCTTTACACAGTGAACCCATCTCATGTGTGTGTAAACTAAGGCTCCGAGCTCTCAGTCCTTGCTGCTCAGAAACTGGAGAGAGGAGATAGAAGGGAGGAAGACAGAGGGAGAGGGAGGGAGAGGGAAAGGGGAAGGGGGAGGGGAAGGGGAAAGAAGAGGGGAGAAGGAGGAGGGAGAAGAACTTTATGTAAAAGGAAAAACGTATGCAAGCCAGAAGTCAGTAAGCAAAATGACTGGAACCTGGAAGCCACATCCAGAGAAAATCTCCTTCGGCAATGAAGCAGGTCAGGTGTTCTCAGAAGAGGAGAATGGCCAAACTAGAAAAAAAGGCTAAAGGCCATTCCAGGAACAGAAAGGAGATGACGAAAGCAGAAACCTGAGAGAAGAGGAGAAAGAAAAACTGAGTGAATGTGATCGCTTCTCCTTTTGTCCAGTTTTCTAAATCATCTGGAGAGTTGAAAAAACAATGGAAAACACTAATGTGCCTCTCAGAGCATGCAGGAAAACATGGTTAAAATAAATGCATATAAATGTGGTGAATAAAAGGTCTTAAAATGGGGTCAAGTTTTCTGTTCTTCACCTGGCGTAGGAAAATGGTGCCAGGAGATAGAAGGTGAGCAGATGGGTATAAAGTCAGACATGGGTGTAGGCCAAAAGATAGACACAGTATTGCCTAGAATATGAACTAAAAAAAAAAAGTCTATGCAAAGATATACACTCAAAAACACTATGGCTAAATCAAGAATAGGCAAAGCAACTTCTGAAAAATCAATTTAGTAACAGTGGCTGCTTCTGAAAACAGCAAAAGCCTGCTGTCCTGATCTGATAGGTGTATAATTTGTTGATTAGCATAGCTAAGATTTGTCATGCTTTCATTAAAACAAAACAAAACAAAACTCGTAATCTAGCCAGGCTTGATGGTACCTGATTGTAATCCCAGCTACTCAGGAGGTAGAGGCAGGAGGATCAAGAAATCAAGGCCAGCCCAGGCAAATTTGGAGGGATCCCCCAAAAAAAGATCTAGACTATAGGTCAAGGAGTAGAACATTGGCCTAATGAGCTTAAGACCCTGAGTTCCTTCCTCAAGCCAAAAACAAACACACAAACAAACAACAACAATAAAGCATAAATTATATTTCAATTTAAAATACAAGGAAGGAGGGGCCGGGAGTTTGGCCTAGTGGTTGAGTGCTTGCCTAACATGCACAAATACCAGGGTTCGATTCCTCAGTGCCACATACATAGGAAAAGCCAGAAATGGAGCTGTGGCTCAAGTGGTAGAGCTCTAGCCTTGAGAAAGCTCAAAGACAGTGCTTAGACCCTGAGTTCAAGCCCCAAGACTGGCAAGAAAGTAAATAAATAAATACAGTGAAGGGTTTGGAAAGTAGCTCAGTGGTTTGGGCATGCATGGGGTCCTGAATTCAATCCTCAGTAACAAATGAATAAACAAAGGACTATTGCATGAGGCCAAGTATGGTAGTGCATGCCTGTAATCCTAGCGCTCAAGAGGTTGAGGCAGGGGCTGGGAGTTTGGCCTAGCGGTTAAAGTGCTTGCCTAGCATGCACGAAGGCCCGGGTTCGATTCCTTGGTACCACATACATAGAAAAAAAAAAAAAAAAAGCCGGAAGTGGTGCTAAGGCTCAAGTGGTAGAGCTCTAACCTTGAGAAAGTCCAAGGACAGTGCTCAGGCCCTGAGCTCAAGCCCAGGACTGGCAGGAAGATCCGGTTTAAAGTCTTGAAGTCAGCTGGGCATGGTAACTCACGCCTGTAATCCTAGTTACTCAGCAGCCTGAAAACTAAGGATCACGGTTTAAAGCCAGCCCAGGCACTAAAGTCTCTCCAATTAACCACTAGAAAACCTGAAGTGGTACTTGTGGCTCAAGGGGTAGGGTAGTAGCCTTGAGCTGAAAAACTCAGGGACAACGCCCAGGCCCAGAGTTCAAGCCTCACAATGGACATTAAAAAAAAGTCTTGAAGTTGGCCTGGGCTATAATGGTGCAGTGGCAAAGGCTGCAGTCTGGGCTTGCTCTAAAGGTGGCCAGGGGCTTTCTGAGGTGGTACGGACAGCTCTCTATATCAACAAACACGGAACTAAACTAGACTAGGAAACTCAGAACAGTCTGACATAGACAGCTCAAACAGCTTCATCTCTGCACGCTGCTCCGTGAAGCCGGGGCCTGGCTGACAGGCTGACAGCACATTATCAAACCAAATAACAGATCCTCAGAAGATGAACTAGGTTTATTCAGGAACAGCTGTGCACTGGAGTGTGTGGGCAGGGGAGCGTATGTGCGTAATCCAGGACCTTGTGCATGTACGCTGGGTCTGCCACCGAGCTCCGCCCCAGCCTAAGAGGAAGCCTCTAAAGGCAGAATACGGAAGATGACAGTAGATGTTTTGAAACAACCGTTGGCCACAAGATTAATACAAGAATGGTGCTAGTCTGAAGAAGAATAGCTAGATAGTTGCCGAGAAGCCTTCACAGAAGTAATTTTGATGCCAAGTTATGTTTCTGGTAGGGTCTTTTCTGAACATCAGAAACATGTGTGTGAGATGTCTTGCTCCACACCTCCCTGGGGTTTATTTTTTCTATTTTTCAAGTCTTGGGGTTTGAACCCAGGGTCTTGAGCTACATCGTTTGAGCTAACCCTTTTATTTATACTTTGTTTTAAGCTAACTTTGCCTAGGTTGGCCTTGAATTCTGTACTTCTCTACCTATAGTATCACATCTGGCCAACCCTCCCCCCCCCCCGGCCCTCCTCCTCATGTACTAAGCACCTGCCACAGCGCACCTTGAACCAGCATGTGAGGGCAGGTTGCATTGTATGAAAACCACTAGTGGTGTGTGATTATTTAACTTTATATTAATTGGAATTAAATGAACTTGGGCATTCAGTTTCAAACGAAAAATCAGTTCTTTAGCCAGACCTGGTGGCTCTTGCCTATAATCTTAGCTACTCAGGAGGCTGAGATCTGAAGGTTTCAGTTCAAAGCCAGCCCAGGCAAGAAAGTCCATGAGACTCTTATCTCCCATCAATTACCCAAAAGCCAGAAATGGAGTTGTGGCTCAAGTAGTAGAGCACTAATCTTGAGCATAAAAGCTTAGGGGCATGGAGGCCGGGAGTTTAGCCTAGTGGTTAAAGTGCTTGCCTAGCATGCATGAAGACCCGGGTTCGAATCCTCGGTACCACATATAGAAAAAAGCCGGAAGTGGTGCTGAGGCTTAAGTGGTAGAGCTCTAGCTTTGAGAAAGTCCAAGAACAGTGGTCAGGCCCTGAGCTCAAGCCCAGGACTGGCAAAAAAAAAAAAAAAAAAAAAAAAAAAAGCTTAGGGGCAGCACTCAGGCCCTGAGTTCAAGCCCTAGGACCATGCACACACACACACACACACACACACACCAGTTCTGTTTGCTTCATCACATGTCACATGCTCAGTAATCACACATGGCTGGAGATCACACACGACAGTGCCAGTGTGAACATGTCCACAACACAAGAAAGCCGGGAGCATAGCCTAGTGGTAGAGTGCTCGCCTGGCATACAGTGCCACATACACAGAAAAAGCCAGTAGTGACACTGTGGCTCAAATGGCAGAGTGTTAGCCTTGAGCAAAATGTGCCCAAGGACAATGCTCAGGCCCCAAGTTCAAGCCCCAGAACTGGCAAAAAAAAAAAAAAAAAAAAAAAAAAGGAAGGAAGAAAGAAAGAAAAAAGAAAAGAAAAGAGAACAATGTTAAAATGTTAAGATACACCCAGGCAGTGGTGGCTCACACCTATAATCTTAGCTACTCAGGTGGCTGAGATCTGAGGATTATGGTTCGAAGCCAGCCCAGACAAGAAAGGCCATGAGACTCTTACCCAATTAACCACCAAAAATACCAGAAATGGAGCTGTGGCTCAAGTGATAGAGTGTTAGACTTGAGCAAAAAAGCTTTGAGACTTTGGCAGTCCCTGAATTCAACTCCAGTACCAGCACACAAAAGAAAGTAAGCATGTTTAATGTCAGAGGCTTGATGGAGCCCCACAGGTGAGTTCTTACTCACTCTAATCTAAATCTAGCTGTGTTAGATGTAATAGATCTGCATAGAGGCTCTGTGATGGAACTGTATTTTCTTGGGCAAAAGTTTGGCCCAAAAAAGTACAAAAATTGCCTGGAATTTGGCCTAGTAGTAGAGTGCTTGTCTAGCATGCACAAGGACCCAAGTTTAAGTCCTTGGTACCATATACTTAGAAAAAGCTGGAAATGGTTATGGCTCAAGTGATAGAGCTCTAGCCTTGAAAGGGCCCAATGAGGACCAGGAGTTTGGCCTAGTGGTAGAATGCTTGCCTAGCATGCACCAAGCCCTGGGTTCTATTCCTTGGTACCACATACACAGAAAAAGCTGGAAATGGTGCTGTGGTTCAATTGGTAGAGCCCTAGCCTTGGGAAATCTCAGAGACAGTGCTCACACCCTCAGATCAAGCCCCAGGACTGGCAAAAAACAAAAAAAAAAGTATAAACATCGCCTGTAGGGCTGTAGCCAACCTTTAAAGTCACACGCTATATTTAGTGTGACGATTAAGCTCTTGGTAAAGTAGCATTAGCAGTAATACTGGGGTTAAGTTGAGTGTGACCCTGCCAGAACCCAATGGCCCTCAGGACCTGCCTGCCCTCAAGGAGGAGGTTACAGGGGCTGTGCAGTTGCTCACCCCACACACAGAAACCGCTCTGTCCCCAAAGTCCCATACCTGGGACTCTGGTGTTTCTGCATCTATTTCTGAACTCATCATGCCGGGTGGGCTGGGCTGGGCTGGAGGCACAGCACAAGTGGTAGCCTGCTAGCCAGGAGCAAGAAAGACAAATGAGAGCTGGAAGGGCCGAATTCAAATCCCAGAAATGCACACACACACACACACACATACACATGAGCGTTGAGGAGTGTGTGTGTGTGTGTGTGTGCAAAGATTGTGGGAAGACTTAATTTAGTTGTGGAAGTGACTGTTGGTTGCAGACACTATTGATGTACCCAAGTGCAGGATCATATTTTTAAAGTGCCCCCTCCCAAAGCCCAATAGCTCATGCCCTTAATCCTAGCTACTCAGGAGGCTGAGATCAGAGAATCTCAATTCAAAGCCAGCCTGGGCAGGAAAGTCCATAAGAATTTTAACTCCAATAAACTGCCTCCCTCCCCCCCAAAAAAAAATCTTGGCTGTATACTTGGTACTTGTGCCTGTAATCCTAGCTCCTCAGAAGGCTGAGATCTAAAGATTGCAGTTCAAAGCCAGACCAGACAGAAAACTCCGAGACCCTTAACAACAAAAATCCAGAACTGGAGCTGTGGCTTAAGTGGCAAAGCACTAGCCTTCAGCAAAAGAAGCACAGTGAAGACCAGGATTGTGGCCTAGTGGTAGAGTGCTTTCCTAGCATGCATGAAATCCTTGGTTTGATTCCTCGGTACCACATACACAGAAAGAGCTGGAAATGCTGCTGTGGTTCAAGTGGTAGAGCACTAGCCTTGGGAAAGCCCAAGGACAGTGCTCAGGCCCTAAGTTCAAGACCCAGAATCAACACACAGCACACACATGCACGCACACACACGCACACACACACACACGCACACACACACGCACACACATACACACACACACGTGCGCGCGTGCGCACACACACACACACACACACACACACTCAACTGGAAGTTCTGCTATAGCTCAAGCCATGAGCAAAAGGAAGCTCAGGGGCAGGGCCCAGGCCCTGAGTTCAAGTCCCAGAGCTGGCACACAGAAAAGTACCCCAAAAGCTGGGTATGGTACCGCCTGTGATTCTAGCTACTTACGACGCTAATCAGGCAAGGCTAGTAAGATTGTGTCTGGAAAGCAAAAGGATTAGGAATGGGACTCAAATAATAGAGCACAAGTGAAACCCTACATTTAAACCACAGCACAGAGCATCCCCAACAATCTGCAGAGAGCCAAACTTAAGAATCCTATCACCAGGTGCAGTGACTCACACCTGAAATCCTAGCTCCTCAGGAGGCTGAGATCTGAGGATCACAGTTCAAAGCCAGTCTATGAGGCTCCTATCTCCAATTAACTACTAGAAAACCAGGAGTGGGGCTGTGGCTCAAGGGGTAGGGCAGTAGCCTTGAGCTGAAGAGCTCAGGGACAACACCCAGGCCCAGAGTTCAAGTCCTACAACTGACCACACACACACAAAAATCTTACCTCCTGAAATTCTTGTTAATAGCACCAGTCTAACGCAGAAGCACTTTAGGAAGGGAAAGTCTAAGACTCCACCCCAGAGGCCAAGACCTCCTGACTTAAGAGTCACATTTTAACAGGCAATGTGGCAAACGATGACTGAAGCCATTTTGAGTTGATTTCTCTGTGGTGTACAGGGCTCACTCTTCCGAACAATCACTTGAAATAATCCTTCCCAGAGGGATCTGAGGCGGGGCATGATGGGGCATACTACAATCCCAGCTATTCCAGAAGCAGAGACCAGGAAGATCATGGTGTGCATTCACAAGACCCTATCTCAATCACTAGAAAACGCTGGGTGTGGGGAGATCGCCTGTCAGCCCAGCTATGTGGGAGGCAGCCATAGTAAGATTGGAAGCCCGGGATTTCCCAGGTATGAACATGAGAGCCTACTGGAAAAATAACAAAAGCAAAACAGGCTGGGAGCAGGGAGGGGCGAAGCTCAAGTGGTAGAGTGCTTGTCCAGCATGAGCAAAGCCACAGGTTCGAGCCCCAGCACCACAATGAACACACAATGGAAGACACAGTAGTCTTTCTGACCCTGGTGGTACCACAGCACACCTGTGATGTGCATGCTGCTGACAATTTGGGAATTGCACTGCTCGGCATCTGTCCTAAAGAAATCTCCCGTGGGCTCCAGAAAACAGATATAAAAATGCCCTTTTGAGGTTTTACTCCTGTCTTTCCATGGTGGGAAAACTAATAATCGCCAGCTGTGACATATTCAGATCACTATGTCACTGCTGAGAAGTCTCCCGACAGCTTCCCTAGGAGAGTAGACAGGTACGGAACAGCAGTCACCTCCTCAAGTCCCTGACACCTGGTGCTCTGGCTCTAGAATTCATCTGTCAACTTCATACCAGCAGATTGCACAAGGTCATCTTCCTGACCCCTGGCCTTTCTACACACGTGCCATATCTATCTATCTATCTATCTATCTATCTATCTATCTATCTTTCTTTCTTTCTTTTCTTTCTTTCTTTCTTTCTTTCTTTCTTTCTTTCTTTCTTTCTTTCTTTCTTCCTTTCTTTCTTTCCCAGTCTTGGGACTTGAACTCAAGGCCTGGGTGCTGCCCCTGAGCTTCTTTTGCTCAAGGCTAATGCTCTACTACTGAGGTCACAGTGCCATGTCCAGCTTTTGCTGATTAGAGTCTCACTGACTCTCCAGCCTAGTCTGGCTTTGTACCTTGATCCTTCAGATCTCAGCCTCTCGAGTAGCTGGGATTTTAGGTGTGAGCACCAGCAGCCAGCAGAATTTATTTATTTTTTGTCAGTTGTGAGGCTTAAATTTAGGGCTTGGGCTCTGTCCTAGATCTTTTTTGATCAAGGCTAGCACTCTACCACTTGAACCACATCTCTACTCCGGTTTTTTGGTGGTTAATTGGAGATAAGAATCTCAGGAACTTCTCTGCCTAGGCTGGCTTCAAACTGCATTTCTCAAATCTCAGCCTCCTGAATAGCTAGGATTACAATCTTGAGTCACCAATGCCCCCGCTCAATTTTTTTTGCCTCTCCTAGGACTTGAACTCAGGGCCTGAGCACTGTCCTTGGGCTTTTCCCTCTGCCACGTGAGCCATAACACCACTTCCAGCATTTCTATGTATGTGGTACTGAGGAATCAAACCCTGGTCTTCCTGCATGCTAGGCAAGCACTCTATCACTAGGCCAAACTCCAGGCCCACCACTCAATTTTTAATTTTAAAGAGTTCTAGCTGGTACAAGAAGAGGAAGTAAATCAGCAGGAAGCTGTAGCAGGTGCTGTGCTGACATGGACCATGTAGATGGGAGAGTGACACATGGTAGCCAAGGGCTAGTGGCTCACCCCTGTGATCTTAACCACTCAGGAGGCTGAGCTCTGAAGATTTCAGTTCGAACTCAGCCTGAGCAGGAAAGTCCATGAGACTCTTATCTCTACCTAAGAACTGGAAGTAGAGCTGTGACTAAGTGGTACAGTGCCAGCCTTGAGCAAAAAGCTTAGGAACAGTGTCCAGCCCCTGGATGTACGCCCCATAACTGACCAGAAAAAATGTGGTAGAATTCACATGGGCTAAATTTTGCCATCTTACGGTTAAGTGGTTCAGTGGTTCAGTGGCATTTGTACACTCACAAGGCCCGACAACTATCACCACCATCCATTTGCAGATTGCTTTTTTTCATTCTCCTAAAGAGAAACTCGGCACCATGAAACAGCTTCCTATTCCTACCTCTCCCCAGCTCCTGACAGCTGTTCTTGTTTGTATCTCTGGGACTTGGCCTACACAATGCCCTCACTTTCAGTGGACTCATACAACATCTGTCCTTTGCTTCTTTCACTTAACATACGGTTTTCAAGGTTCACACAAGGTCATGGCATCTATCACAATTTTCTTCCTTTCTACGACTGAGTAATATTCCATTTTATGTACATATTTTCTTTCTCCATTCATTTGTGGATGAAGACTGGGTTCTTTTTTTTTAACCTTGGAGCTGTTATGAATAATGTCCCTGCATTTAACTCTGGGTACCCAAACTCTTTCAGTACCCCAAACAATTGAAACCAGGGACTCAAATTACTGGATCGCATGGTAGTCCTATGTTTAACTTTTTAATGAATGACAATGTTGCCACAGCAGCTGCAATGCACAGGGCCCCACTTCCTCCTGTCATTTTCTTTTCTTTTTTTTGTTGGTCGTGGGACTTGTACTTGTCATTTTCTACCTTCATGAAAATAGCTGTCCTAATGGAGTGGCAGCTTGGGGTGTGTGTGTGTGTGTGTGTGTGTGTGTGTGTGTGTGCCCACTCACATGTGTGCCAGTCCTGGGACTTGAACTAGTGTCTGAGTACTGTCCTTTAGCGTTTGTGCTCAAGTCTGGTGTTCTTGAGCCACAGTTCTACCTTTGGCCTTTTTTTTTTTTTTTTTGGTGGTTAATTGAAAATAAGAGTCACATAGACTTTCTTGTCCAGGCTGACTTTAAATCTTCATCCTCAGATCTCAGCCTCCTGAATAGCTAGGACTTGCAGGCACGAGGCTGGTCAGCGTGTGGTAAATCTCCTAGACTCCATCCTGGCGAATGTGCTTAAGTTTAGAGATGGCAAACCCAGTGCTCTGGTCTGTTTTGAGGGAATCACATGTCCTCCATGGCATTCCAAGTTTGGGGAATAATAGGGCTACAGCCTATATTTGTAGTTCCTTCTCTCGCATTTCCAACAATAAAAACCTCCTTCTTTTGCACATCTAAATAGTTGCTGGAAGAGTTGAGGGAAGAGATGTGAGTCATTCACACATTAGTATAATAAGTTTACTCATCTAGCTTTTCTGACTAATGCCTAGATGAGATCCTGCTCATTTTGTGGGGAGGCAAGGATGAGAATTAGAGGTGTTGATGGAAGAGGAAAAAGAAGATAGCAGGAAGGAGGGGAGGGAAGAAAGGAGGCATGCCCCCCTGCTGAGAGAAGAGGGGAAAAAAGAAGAGAGCAGGGGCCAGATGCTGGCGACTCATGCTTATAACCCTAGCTATTCAGGAGGCTGAGACCTGAGGATCATGGTTCAAAGACAGCCTGGGAAGGAAAGTCTATGAGACTCTTATCTCCAATTAATCACCAGAAAATTGGAAGTGGCACTGTGTCTCTAGGGGTAGAGTGCTAGCCTTGAGCTGAAGAGCTTAGGGACAGCACCCAGGCCCAGAGTTCAAGCCTCATGACCAACAAAAGAAAAAGAGAGAGAGAGAGAGGAAGAAGAAGAAGAAGAAGAAGAAGAAGAAGAAGAAGAAGAAGAAGAAGAAGAAGAAGAAGAGGAGGAGGAGGAGGAGGAGGAGGAGGAGGAGGAGGAGGAGGAGGAGAAGGAAGAGGAGGAGGAGGAGGAGGAGGAGGAAGAGGAAGAGGAAGAAGAGGAAGAAGAAGAAGAAGAGGAAGAGGAAGGAAGAAAGGAGGCATATCCCCCAAGAGACACTTTCATAACATCTATGTGGGGAAGAGCGGGGGCAGGGAATACCTGAACAGAGTGCAAAGCCAGGTCTAGACAGCTCCAGGACCGAGCTCTTCCCTACTCAGTCTGGTGCAGGGACTGGCAGCCACAGATGGCCTGTGATGGAGTTATCAATCCAGATTCAGGACCACCGGGATTTACAAGGCCTGGAGAGCTCCCTGTATGCATTATGGGCCAAGAAGCGCTGTGGTGGGCCGGGAGTTTGGCCTAGTGGTAGAGTGCTTGCCTAGCATGTACGAAGACCCGGGTTCGATTCCTTGGTGCCACATACTTAGAAAAAGCCAGAAGTGGTGCTGAGGCTCAAGTGGTAGAGCTCTAGCCTTGAGAAAAATCCAAGGACAGTGCTCAGGCCCTGAGCTCAAGCCCAGGACTGGCAAAAAAAAAAAAAAAAAAAAAGCGCTGTGGTCTCATGTCTTACCAAGGGGCCCTGTGAAGATCAGCTAAGCCAACAAAACTAAAAAGTACATCTGGACTCCGGACTTAGGACCCACTGGTTCAAGCCTCCTGCTGTTCACTGACTGTCTCAGTTTCCTCCTCTGCCTAATGCTGTGGTGCCTATGTTCCCTGTAGCTTTTAGGATTGCTGTGTGGCCCAGAGGAGCTCAGCTGGGAAGTCATTTGGGAGACCATGAAAGGCAGGACAGGGTGAGTCACCATGGCTGCGTCTCCAGCAGTGACACTGACATCAGCCCGTTCATGCGCATCATCAGTGGACTAGGGGGTGATTCACGTGCAATGCCTGTGAACCACGCAGCCCTGTGTATCAGGACCAAGGAACTCCACACCCTGGCTGGGACGCTCAGAGCTCCTCCTCCAAGCCACACTCTCCCAGGGACAGCTCCTGTCTGACCACTGACTTCATTCAGGACAAGTCTGGAGCACCAGTCTAGTGCAGGCCCTTTCCAGATGCCCACTGAGTTTTGCTCATAGGTGTTTCTGGGCATGGTGGTGAGTAGCTGTAGTCCCAGCTACTAAGGCAAGAAGATCACTTGAGCCTACAAATTCAAGACTAGCCTGGGCACCATAGCAAGACCTCATATTTAAAAGAAGATGAAGGAGGAGGGGAGGAAGAAGAGGGGGGGAAGAAGAGGAGGAGGGAAAGGAAAAGGAGGAAGAGGACAAGGAGGAGGAGGAGGAGGAGGAGAAGGTGTTTGCACTTACCTGCTGTCCTCTGCTTGCTCCCCAGACCCTAATTCATACAAGAGGCTCCCCACTGCACACGGGTCCCCAGCTGGTGTCAGAAGAGATTCTAGGAGGCCGCCTCTGAATGTAGAGCCTGGGAGCTGGGTCTCCCACCTGTCACCCTGCTGGACAGATGCAGGGCCAGGGAGCAGGAATAATAACATCAGCTCACTTCAGTGAGGAAGAAGAGCAGACAGAGCTGAGGTCTGAGGGGAAGGGAGGGGCGGGGAGGGGTGGAATCATTATTTACAAAGGCCAGGAATGAGATGGCTGTTCTAGGGACTCAAAGGATGTAACTAGGCTGAGGGTGACTCATCACTAACTAAAGGCCAAGTGTGAACGCTGAGGGGCCTCCTGCAATATCAGTGCTCCTCTCTTGCAGCTGGAGGGGTGGTGTAAACTGTGGAGGTTACATAAGACAGACGGGAAGGACCAGGAAGACTGTCTTCTCATCCCTCAGGGGATGAGGGGGAGGGGGCAACAGCTTGGGAAAGAGTGAGATATGGAAGAGACCCCCTAAGAACTCCCTGCTCAAAGATGGCCCCGAAGATCCTTCAGACCTGAAAACACCTCGTCCAGGATGCCATGCAGGCACGAAGTGCATCCCCCCATCTGCTGGTCGGGTGTGGGGGGAGAAAGTCTGCTGCTGGACAGAGCTCTGTGAATGTCACTCACTGGCAGGAGCGGGAATGAGGGGTTCTCCATCTGGAGGGTGGCAGGAGGCTGGGGAAGGGACATAAGCTGGATAAGGGACAATTGATCCAGAGATGCCAGAATGAGCATCCTTTCCCAATGCCCCAGGCAGGATGGGGTAAACGTAAGCACCGTTTAGCAATGGAAATGGCACAGGGTAGGAGGGGACATGCCAGGCCCATGGGTCAAACAGGGAAAGAAGAGACCAAGAGAATTGGGGATGAGGCCAAAAACCCAGTAATCAGAGACAGTCATCAAAGTCACATGGGAAGCCCTGAGTGGCTCCACGCCCCATCCTTGGAAGACCTAATGGTTGGTACAGAGCTGGACGTCCTAACAGCAGCAGACACACCAGGCCCTCACAGAGAGAGGCCAAGTGGCCATGTGTGAAGGACAGAAGCAGGATGGGGGCAATGATCACAGCTAGCAGGCAGGTCAGTGCGGGCCACAGGGCTCTGGAAATCGTTACTGCGCTGGGTATCCTGAGGGCAGGTCAGATGGGCAGCCAGCAAGGACACTGCCACACTGTATAACCCAACTCCTCCAAGGCCTGATGGTTGGGGCTGAGGGTAATAAAAGCTCAATAAAAGTCACAGTTTGCCAGGTGCTGGTGGCTTATGCCTGTAATCCTAGCTATTCAGAGGCTGAGAACTGAGGACCATGGTTCAAAGCCAGACTTGGCAGAAAGGTCTGTGAGATTCTTATCTCCAGTAAACTAATTAGAAAAAGCCAGAAGTGGCTCTGTGGCTCAAGTGATAGAGTGCTAGCCTGGAAAACAAAGAGGCTCGGGGACAGGGGGACAGTACCCAAGCCCTGGATTCAAACCCCAGGTCTGGTGAAAAAAAAAAAAAAGGTCAGTTTGACCCTGGCTTCAATCCCCAGTATTGCGCTCAGGTAAAAAAAAAATTTTAAAAATCTCTCCAGCTTTCAGATGAGCAAGGCTTCAAAACCAATGGAAAGAGGCACCAAGTGGAAGCCACCACCCCAGAATGACCCAGCAAGCCTCCCTGGCGGTGCCTGAATGCCACTTGCTTGGGCAACCACATCCTGAAGAAGTGTCTGGGAGTTCAAGGACAGTCACACACAGGTTGAACCAGACGTTAGTGCTGGAACCCGCAAGTCCTGCCCATCCTGTGATGGATGGGAGGCTGGGGATGCCAGGTGACTCACAAAGCTCTGGCCTAGACGCAGATGGGGTAGTTTATAATTAACACACTCATTCCGCAGAGTTCTGGAGGCTGGGAAGTTCAAGGCCAGGGAGCCAAGCTATCCAGCCAGGGCCTCATAAGGACTCCTCCCATGATGGAAGCACCTGGGGCAAGAGGGCAAGAGAAGGCTGGACTCACCACACCCACTCCTTCCGGAATGACCCCCAAAGCTGGAGGGAAGGGCAGAGCTCTCCTGGCCTAATTACCTCTTGGGGTGTCGCCTCTGACGCCTGTACTGAGGTGTTCACATTTCACTTGTGGGGTGGGAGAACAGTCAAAGCACAGTACAGGTGTTCAGCTGCCGCTGCCAGCCACCCTCCAGGGCCCTCAGCATCCTGCAGATGCTCTGGAAACCCCAGCCCTGCCCTTCCCAGCAAGTTACCCCCCACACACCCTCTCCACACCCCCGTTTTCTCATCTGCCACAGCAGGGATGGCAGCATCGACTTCACCAGCAGCTGGGGAATGGTGTTGGAAACACGTTCCACAACACCCCCACTTCCCAGCTCTCAGCTGACCCTGTGCCACTTATTCTGAGAAAAGGGGAGTGGTGTGAGACAGCGTTCCACACTCAGCCCACATCCTCAGTCCCCTGCTGCTATCTCCCTTACAGGGCCCCAGACACCCATCTCCTGTGTCCTCAAAATTGAGCTTCCCCTCCACCAAGGCCCTTTCTCACCAAGAGAGAAGCACGCTCTCATTTCTCCAATCGAAGACGGAAAAGGCCCCAGAGGGCCCTGGTCCTTGGCTGCTGGCTGGGGATCAGTGCCAGAAAGGTTGGTCTGTCAGTCTCCTCTGTCCTAGAGCCTTTCGATCCCAGCTCTGGTCCTCACCAGGCCCCATGGGCCCCACTCTCTGGCCTCTGTCTCAGGCTGTGATCTCTTTCCCATACACAGTCCCGCCACTGTGAAGACAACTTCCCTGAGCTCCTTGCTAGAGCCAAGTCAGTGCCAGTTTCATGCCCTTGAAGCTCCAGACTGTGAGTAAATAAACCTCTTTCCTACCATCTCAGGCTGACTCGAGTGTTTCATCATAGTTAAAAGAATCTGGGAAAGGAGCAAACACAGCCACAAATCAGAAACAATCCTGATGTCTATAAACAGACTAGATCTGTAAATCATGGGATAGTTCCTTAGTGAAACGAAAAATGGGAGAACAGCAGTGACAAAATAACAATCTGGGCACTAGGAGCAAGGAGGGAATGTTAGGAGAGGCTGGAAAGGTAGCTTAGTGGTACAGTGTTTGCCTAGAATGAGGGAGACCCTGAGTTCTGGGACAGGCATGGTAAAACAATGACAAGAACAAGAATGTGGTGTTGTATACCTGCTATCCCAGCTATGGTGGGAAGCATAAATGGGAGGCAGGTAGTGACGGTGCAAAAGCAAGGAAAGAAGGAAGGAAGAGAAGGAGGGAGGAAGGAAGGGGAAAAAAAAAAGATTAGACTTAAAAATAAATGACCAGGACTGGGAATGTGGCTTAGTGGTAGAATGCTTGCCTAGCATGCATGAAGCTCTGGGTTCAATTAGCACCACATACAAAGAAAAAGCTGGAAGTGGTGCTGTGGAACAAGTGGTAGAGCACTAGCCTTAAGCTCAGGGACAGAGTCCAGGCTCTGAGGTCAAGCCTCAGGACTAGCAAAAATAAAAAAAATAATAATAATAGACAACAGCCAATAGGTTATGTGTATAACACCTATAATCCTAGCTACTCAGGAGGCTGAGATCCAGATGATGAAGGTTCACAGCCAGCCCAGGGAAGGAAAGTCAGTGAGACTCTAAATCCAAAATAACCAGCAAAAAGCAGGGCTGGAGGCTGGCCTCAAATGAGAAAGCACCACAGTGGTTCATGCCTGTAATCCTAGCTACTCAGGAGGCTGAGATCTGAGGATCAAGGTTCAAAGTCAGCCAGGGAACAAAAGGACTTGAGACTCTTATCTCCAATTACCTTCTAGAACATGGGAAATGGGGCTTGGCTCAAGGGAAGGGCAGTAGCCTTAAGCTGAGGAGCCCAGGCCCAGGGGTAGGGTGGTAGCCTTGAGCTGAAGAGCTCAGAGACAGTGCCCAGGCAAGTTCAAGCTCCATGACCCATAAAGAGAGAGAGAGAGAGAGAGAGAGAGAGAGAGAGAGAGAGAGAGAGAGAGAGAGGGAGAGAGAGAGAGAAAGCCAACGGCCCCAGTCTGTGACATGGAATATTTTTATTTATTTTTTTTTTTGTGGGCCATGGGGCTTGAACTCTGGGCCTGGGCACTGTCCCAGAATGCTTCAGCTCAAGGCTACCACCCTATCCCTTGAGCCACAGCTCCACTTCCTCTTTTCTAGTGATTAATTGGAGATAAGTCTCATGGTCTTTAGTGCCTGGGCTGGCATGGAACCACAATCCTCAGATCTCAGCCTCCTGAGTAGCTAGGATTACAGGCATGAGCCACTGCACCTGGCATGGAACAATTTTTTAAAAAATCTAAAGTGGTGGTGGTTTTGGCTGTTTGCTTTTACATATAAAATTATTAATTTGTTCAAATATATAAACTAGTTTATAAACTTTCCCATTTCAAAAATGGAACAATACTCATTAGCCACCTTTGGAGGTTGCTTCAACATCAACTCATCTCTCTCAAAATAAACAAATCAGGAGTGGATCTTTTGCAGTGGGCAGTGCATTTCCACACAGGGGAACAGGGAAAGTTCTTCAACCACCCTGCTGGATTACTAAACAAGATGGGCTCATTTGCATGTGCTTTGTATGCTATTTCATGTCCAAAACTCTCACTAATATTCTATACATTGGGCTGGACTGGGGAGCACAGCCTCTCTTCCACTTCCCCCAGACCTCTGGTTCAGAGCACAATTCCAACACCCCAGCCAAGCCCTTTTAAGTGGTGCAGAGGTGCCTGGGGGCTGGACAATGGGTGGCCCAGAGAGAGCTGAGACGGCCTCCGGGTGCTGCTCCCACACTACTGTCTCACACACCCAGCACCCAGGAAGTCGGGGGCCCCCACCCTTACATCCTCATGCAGCAACTGCCCAGTGGGGATGAAAGCCTGCTGTGATTTGCCAGCCAGGAGCTTACCCAGATCCTCTGATGCCACCCAGAGGAGAGGAACCCCATGCCCAGGCCCCAGTGGGGCTGGCAGAAGAGCTCACCACAGGCCGAGGAAGGGGTGGGGACAGAGATCAGGCAGGGTGGGGGAGCCCCCATCACAGGTGCCTACTGGTGGCAGGACTAAGTTGGGCAAGTGTGATGGCAGCCAGTCACCCAGTACCCAGAGCAGAATTCAGTGGTGGCCTGGCATCTGATGGGGCTCTTGATAGAGGGGGCACAAGATGTCTTGCTTGAGGGAGGGGGACACAAATGGGGGTGGGGAGAGAGAGAGAGAGAGAGAGAGAGAGAGAGAGAGAGAGAGAGGGGGGGGGGGAGAGAGAGAGAGAGAGGGAGGGAGGGAGGGAGCGCGCGAGCGCAAAAGAGCTGTAGTCAGACTGCTGTGTGATCTCTCCCTCATAAAGACACTTGGGCTGGGACACAAAGGCCCCCCTGCATCCTCAATTAGAAAGGGGGTGTTTCAAACCAGGTGCAGTGGCTCATACCTATAATCCTAGATACTCAGGAGGCTGAGATCTGAGAATCACAGTTCAAAGCCAACCCAGACCCTAAAGACCATGAGACTCATCTCCAATTAACCACTAGAAAATGGGAAGTGCACAGTGGCTCAAGGGATAGGAGGGGTAGGATGGTAGCCTTGAGCTGAAGAGCTCAGGGACAGTGCCCAGGCCCAGAGTTCAAGCCCCATGACTGACAAAAAAAAAAGACCAGGACCATAGTAACACAGTGCTAGAAAACTAGATGGTTTCTCTTCTCCAGATGCCGCCAAGTACCTAGACTAGTGGCTGTGTGCACACAGTAAGCAGATAGCAGAGAATCATTGAGCAAATGAAGCAAGAAAGAACTGTCTGTATGCCCAGCACATGCACAGATGCTAAAACCTGCTAGAGGGGTGCACCGGTGGGAAAGCCCCCCAAAGTAGAACTGCCAGTCACAGTTTTGATTGTTATTACCCAAAAGGAGGTGCTAGAGCATATCCCCCCAAAGATATGCCACCCTCTGTTAGAAAAGAGTTACTTATTTTCTCCCACCAGTACTGGGACTTAAGTCAGGGCCTCTCCATCTCACTTGACTTTTTTGCTCAAGGCTGACATTCTAACAGCTTGAGCCACACCTCCACCTCTGGCTTTTTGCTAACTAATTGAAGATAAGTCTCTCAACCCATCTGCCCAGACTGGCCTCCAACTGTGAGCTTCAAATCTCAGCCTCCTAAATAGCATGTGAACCACTAGCACCCAGCTAACAGTGATTTTAATATGAGGATTTTTGTTTTTCTGGGAGATTAACCTTATTTTGTAACTGTACCCTTGATGGGTAAATCTCTGTCTGTTCTACCTGAATATATAAGAATTCTATTATCTAATCCTGTTGCAGGGAGGCAAAATCCATGGCAAGGAGCTGTGGCTTTCCCTTGGCAGTGCTCAGAAGCATGCAAAATTCAAAACAACTCATGGTTTCTCCTGTCAATTTTTTTTTTTGCCAGTCTAGGGCTAGAACTCAGGGCCTGGGCACTGTCCTTGGGCTTTCTCAAGGCTCTACTCTACCACTTGAGCCACAGCACCACTTCCAGGGTTTTTTCCGTGTATGTGGTACCAAGGAATCCAATCCAGGGCTTAGTGCATGCTAGGCGAGCACTCGACCACCAGGCCACGCTTCTGGCCTCGGACCTCTTATATTGGACCTCCTTCCAATATAAAAAGAGAAAATGAAGGTCCTTCCTTCTGCTCCAACTCTCCTGGACCCAGCCTACATTAGTCACTTTCAAGCATAAAAATTTAAGATATTTAGTAAAATTTGTTTTCATAGTGTTAGAGATTGAATGCAAGACCTGGAAAAGGCTAAGCAGACATTTTGTCATAATTGTTTTTAGACTTGTATGTCTCAGACTTATTTATTTATTTATTGTCAGTCCTGGATCTTGAACTCAGGGCCTGAGCACTGTCCTTGGACTTTCTCAAGGCTACAGTTCTACTACTTGAGCCATAGCACCACTTCTGGCTTTTTCTATGTATGTGGTACCTAGGAATAGAACCTGGGTCTTCATGCATGCCAGGCAAGCACTCTACACTAGGCCAAACTCTCGGCCTCTCAGGCATACTTATATTTAAAAAAAAAATGAAGCCGGGCAGTAGTGGCTCACATCTGTAATCCTTTCTATTCAGGAGGCTGAGATAGTAGTTCAAAGCCAACCCAGGAAGGAAAGTCCAAGAGACTCTTATCTCCAGTTGACCTCTAGAAAACCAGAAGTGGTGCTATAGCTCAAGAGTGGTAAAGTGCTTACAGGGGCACCACCCCACTTGATAGACCAGCTCCTCTTCCAATATGGCATGGCCCACTTCCCTGGCATTAGAGCTCTTGTCTCCCCAGAGCCAGCTTCTTCTCTCCCCAGGGCTCAGTCTGCCCTTCTGGTGGTAAACACCATATATTGCCCGGATGGTGGGGATGCTGGGAGCAGGCCATCTCTGCTAGTAGCCCTCCTAAAGGCAGGCCACTCCCAGTGTCAAGTGGATGCTGGAGGCTGGGGTCTACTGGCAGGCAGGACTTTGAAGAACTGCTCTGGCTACACAGCGCCACAGGATCCCCTGAGGTTGCCTCTAGAAAACCACATTACTCCTGCTTCTCCAGGAATAACCCCCACATTAGTGAGCCCCTACCCCTGTCCTTTGTGTCCCACAATGTTTCCCAGTTTCCCATCTCCAAGGAGCCCTTCTCCAAAGCATCCTCGCTGGGCCACATACAAATGTCCCACTGGGCCCTTACATCCTAAGCTCACTAAATGCTACCTGAGGTTGGTAAGGAGAGACTTAAATCACTCCCCCACTCCACAAATACAAGCTGGGCTTACTGGAAATGTCAAATCCTGGGGACATGGGGGGACAGGACACAAACCCTACACCCAGGGACTCCGACGCTCAGGTGAGATGACAGTCAAAATGAGGCGCCTGGAGTCTGCCCTAGTGGTAGAGTGCTTGCCTAGCATGCACGAAGACCCAAGTTCCATCCCTTGGTACGACATACATAGAAAAAGCCAGAAATGGTACTGTGGCTCAAGTGGTAGAGCTCTAGCCTTGAGAAAGCCCAAGGACAGTGCTCAGGCCCTGAGTTCAAACCCCAGGACTGGCAAAAAAAAAATGAGTAAGGGCCCCTAGAGGTAGGTGGGGCTTATGGTGGAGCTCAAGAGGGAGAAGCTTCCGGAAGGAAGAGAAGTCTCAGGAGAGAGGAGGCCTTGCAGGTGAGAAGAGCTTGACTAGGCTGAGGAACTGAAAGCAGCTCTGAGCAGCTGGCGGCAGAGGGAGGGTGGCAGGAGACTCCTCAGTGTCTGGAGAGGGTGGTACAGCCCCTTTAGGGGGCTTCCAGAGGGGTAGGGAGAGCCACCAAGTGCATAGCAAATGTTGATAGCCTTCCCAGACTTTGTGGTCTTGTGGTTAGGCCAGAGCTTCCGAGGGCAGCCCCTTGTTCTCCACACCTGGGCAGGCTTCTTCTTCCTGGGACAAGCTCATGTGACTTCTCAGCCATTACTGGGAGGGCCTCTGGGGCTGCGGAAGGCCTGCTGTGCCATCCACCCTCTTCTCAATGGCTGAGATAGAGGCAGAGACCCCAGGTTAGAGGATAACACTCAGGGCATCAGCGAAAACCTAGAGCAAAGAGACCTTCACAAAGTGCCCCCTGGAATTGGCTCCACAAAACCATCTGGAACAACAGAACTTCGACCCTTGGCTCCAAAAGCCGTAGCTGCCTCTCTTCTCCAGGCAGGGGAAGAGCCTGTGGAGCTGTCTGCACTGGGTAGCTCACAGGTCCTGGGGTACAGAATGACAGCCCAAGAAGGGGGTCACCTCAATCCTTCAGGTGGTCAGCTATTTCCTGGAGTTCACATTCATTTATTCTTTTTCCTTGGTACTAAAGCCTGGTTGGGTTCAAGGTTAACAACAGAGATGAATCAGACCCCTAGCTTGAAGGCACTTTGATCTAGACGGTGACAGACAAGGGATAAATAACCATATCACAAGGCCAGTGTAGCCCGGGTCCAGAAACAACGGGAGGAAGGCCAGGACTTACCTGGACTAGGAGGGGGTATTGACAGGACAGTGTGTAGAGTGTAGAGGTCCTAAAGTCATTAACAGAAAGCCCATTTGGCACCCCAGCGGTGCCAGGATGTCCCTGGCAATGTGAGCTAATTTGGGTTATGCTTAGAAAAACAAAAGGTAGCCACCTGTGTCATGTCTCATGTCCCTGGGGTCTGAGCTAGGTCTGGGGTGGGGAGTTTGCCAGGCAGCTGGAGCTTCAAGCTGGGCTGTAAAGATATGTTTGGTCAAACACAGGAGTTTGCCATGGTGTCCCCCCACCCCTCAATGACCCCTTTAACCTTTGACATGGCTTCCTGAAAGGGGAAAGCAAGGGATGAGGGGGGAGAGGGTGGAGACCCAGGATCAGCCAGACAGCAAATGGCCTGAAGCCATCTGGGAAGGCCAGGCATGAAGTGAGGGCTGCATCTTTGGGCCTTTCAGCACCCCCGCCGCCCCCGCCCCCTTCCTCCCCTTCCTCTCATCCTCCTCCATCTGCTCCTTCCTCCTCACTCAACCATGGGGGGAAGGGGTGGAAGGACAGAGGGAAGTACCTGGAATCCAAACCAGACAGGCCCCATCAGAGGCTGTGCTTCTCCCCTGCCCACTCTGATCCATAAATAGACTAAGCCACCAAGACAGCAGCAGCCCACCCGCCCCAGCTGGTACCAGACCCACCACCACCACCACCACACACACACACACACACACACACACACCCCTGATCATCCAGGCCCCTGCTCCCCCCCCACCCCCCCCAAAAGGAATCACGCATTGCCTGCGCTTTCCCAGGGTCAAGGCCTCCGCGCACGGACGCCCTGGCGCTGCCTCGGTGATGCCCGCCAATCGCGGCGCTCACCTCGCTCCAGACACCGGCGCGGACCCTGCCCGGCGCTTCCCCGGGCTCCGTCCCCGCTCCCGCCGCGCACTCACCACCACCACCTGAGCCCCCTACCTGGGAGCCGGGGCGCAGGGCACCATCGGCGGCGCCGCGGGCCCACGCGGGTGGTGCGGGGCCCGGCCTGGAGCCCGGCGGGCTTCCCGGGGGAGGAGGAGGCGGAGGCGAGGCTGGCGCAGCGGCGGCCGCGTCGCTCCGCGCGCTCTCGGGCGGCCCGGGAAGGTCGGAGGGAGCCGAGGCGAGGGGAGCGGGCGGGAGGCAGGGAGGAGGCCGGGGGGAGGCAGGGAGGAAGGAGGCGAGCGCAGATTAGAGAAGCATTTTTAGCGAGCCAATGGCAGCGCGCGGCCGGGGCGGCGCGGTGGCTGCGCAGGTGGCGGCGGCGCGGCGGAGCTGGGGAGGGTGGGGTGCGGGGCGCCCCTGCGCACCCCACCGCTGGCAGCCGCACCCGCCCGGCCGGCCCCCCCACGCCGTCTCTGGGCTCCTGGTCTCCCCCTTGGCTCCTGCGTGTCCTTGAACGTGCGCGTGTCTGAGGTTTGGAGGTGCTCTGCCCAAGGCCCCCCACCTCTGTGCCCGACTTCTGCGCTCTCATCTGCGCCACGTACCCCCTGGGGGAGTCACCAGCCCTCGGGTCACGGTCGCAGCAAAGCTCTCCCTCTGCAGTCCGGGATGAGGGATTTGAGGGTAGAGGCAGGCACTCCACCACCTCCAGCCTCTTGGATGTCATCTCTTAGATTGGTCTGCCCACAACAGCTTTCTCACCTCCCACCTCGAACCCTAAACGCTTCCAGAAAAATCACACACCGCAGGGCAGAGTGGGGTTTGTTCAGTACATGTCTGCAGAAGACCTACTATGTGCTCTGTAACTGCCCATCCATTGGGTACCTCAGAGACGAGACAGACCAAGCCTCTGCCCTCCCACAGCCCTTCACTTGAGGTGAAGACAGGTCTTCAACGTCCATAGCAGAAGGACTACTGTAACAGGAGCAGGGCCAGAGACCGAGGGCTCCCAGACTGTCAACGAGGAGGGGTTGCATGGTGAGTCCTTCACCCTCACCACTTACCATTTATTGTTGCGTTTGGGGTGACCTTCATACATCTCCCCCATTTGACCTCCTCTCCACAGCCCTCACTGTAGAGGGCTCAGTGACCAGAGGAACGTCCCAGGGTAGCAAGAATTCTCCGAGCCCTAACAGCAGGGTGTAGCATCCAGAGGACCAAAGCACCCACTTGGGGAAACCAGATAGCAGTGCCCGTCCTAGGGCTGTGCAGGATTTCCAAGTGAGTGGACACTGCTCTGGAGAAAGTCGGGGGGCGCTGGAGAACCAGGCAAGAAGGCTTCCTGGAGGAGGCTGACTTTCAATAAGGAGCTGGCAGAGGTACTGACTTACTAGAGGAAGCCAGAGGCAGGGAAGGATTAACTAGGAAGAGCCAGCCAGGGCACATGTGGCAGGTAACTGCCAGATTCTGAACACTGTCTGGTGTCAAGGAAGCTGACCTCACCCCGATTCCCACTCCAGTAATTCCTGAGCCCAGCCGCCCAGGCCGGGTGAGGATGACGGTAGCACTGTCTCCAGGGAGCTAACACAACCAGCCAATGAAGGAAAGGCACCTAGCATGGCACCTGGAACCTACTAGGTACACAAAATACAGTATTTTTCGTTTGTTATTTTTCTTCTGTACCAGTATTGAGGCTTGAACTCAGGGCCTCATGCTCTTGCTTAGCTTTTTTGCTCACCATTGGTGCTCTACTCTTTGAGCCATATCTCCACTTCCAGCTTTTTGGTGGTTACATGGAGATGGACTTTCCTGCCCAGGCTGGCATTGAACCATGATCATCACACCTCAGCCTCCTGAGTAGCAGGGATTATAGCATGAGCAGCAGCCCTTGGTGGGACCTGTTCTTTTTATAAACATTAACTATTTGCACCCCCCAAATCTCTCCCCTTTGGGTCTGCTGTAGTTCTGTGAGCCCCTGCTTCCCAGAGATCCTTAGAACTGTCTTAATGAAAAGAAGCTCATCACATTCCCTACCACACAAGAGGTTCTGGAGAAAGGAGAGAACAGGAAAGCTTCCCTTTCCTTTCTCAGGATAATACCTGGCCTCAGTGCATCTTCCAGAGAGCATTTATTGATTGATTGATTGATTGATTGATTGATGCTAGTCCTGGGGCTTGAAATCAGGGCCAGGTTGCTGTCCCCAATGGCTTTTTGCTCAAGGCTGGCACTTTACCACTTGAGCCACAGCTCCATTTCTGGCTTTTTGGTGGTTAAGAGTCTCAAGGAGATAAGAGGCTCATGGACTGGCTTCAAGCTGTGATCCTCAGATCTCAGCCTCCTGAGTAGCTAGGATTACAGGTGTGAGCCACCCATGCCTAGTTTTGTCTAGTGGTTTAATGGTGAGGTTTGAAGAGGCAGAAAGTCCAACCTGGGCCCTCACTGAAAGAGGACATGCAGTGTCCTTTGGCAACCAGGATGGAGGGTGGCAAGAGCAAAGACACTTACACGTTGGGAAGGGACAGAACTCAGAGGAAAAGAGAAGTTGGAGGCAGAGAAAGTGGTCTCTGCCTTCTGCAGAGCCATGAACCAGATCAGAACGCAGAAGGGAGGCGGAGGAGACAGCCGGGTGTGTTCCAGCAGGCTGGGATTGAATTAGACATCAGTGGCCTCAACGTGGGGGAATGGGAGAGGAGTGCCCACACGCACACCTGCCCTGCACAAGCCAAAAGAAAGCATTATTTTAGGAACTGACACAGAACTTCCATGCTTTCTAAAATTAAACTCATTTTTCGAGGCTACTTTCTGTGTGCGATGCTTATGTTCATCTGAGATAAACTTCCCTCTCCTCCCTCTTCCTCCACCCCTTCCTCTCTGTCTTACTGTTTTGTGCCCCAGATTAGAAAACAGATTTTCCCCCCCTTTAGGGGGAGATATGTGCTAGAGGCTTGAATTCAGAGCCTGGACTCTGTTAGTTTTTTTTTGCTCAAGGCTGGTGCTCTACCACTCAAACAACAGCTTCACTTCTGGGCGTTCTGTTTTGTTTTGTCTTTGGTACTTAATTGCAGATAACAGTCTCATGAACTTTTTTTGCCAAGTTGGCTTTGAACTAGTATCTTTAGATCTTAATCTCTTGAGTTGTTAGGATTTCAGGCATAAGCCATGGGGAAGAGAACTTTGTCCCTTTTGACAATACTTTTTGCTCTTCCTAGCACTCTCCAGATCTCCCTTTTCTCTGGTGTGTCAAGTTCTGGTGGATCTGGATCTTTATAGAGCATTCCTGGCTATCCTTGGTGGGAAGCCACCTCCCTCAGACTCCCGCTACTCAGCCCTCCCTGAGAGGTTTGTAGATACTGGAAAGATATGAAAGTCTTGTAGACAGAAGGACAAACCAGCCCCAAACATGCATGTGAAATAAATAAATAAATCAGTGAATGAATAATGGATTGGTAATTAATACTGCATGCTTGGCCTGGGAAAGGCAGGTGGCAGGAGACTTTAGATACCTTTTGTCCTATTCAACAAGCCAGCTTTAGAGAACAGGTAAGGCTTTGGAGATGTTTTTCTATTTGGACCATATCTCTGGTTGGAAAAGGAGAATAGGGATGTTGTTCAAATTTTGGCAGTAAAAGACGAGGACCCAGAGAGGGAAACTGACTCATTCAAGGTCACACAGCACTTCAGTGACAGAGCTGGGGCTAAAAACAGATCTCCTGACTTCTGGTCAGGTGCTGTTGCCAGTCACCCGATGCCTGACTTCTGCAAACCTACATGTAAACTTGGCCTGGCTGGGAAGAGCAGAGAAAGCGACTGGCTCTGCTACCCTAGTATAAAGCTTTCTTTTCTGAGCTGCCTTTCAGCAGCAGGCACAGAGGGGTGCAGGACATGCCTGAGGGACAAAAATACTTTCAAAAGAGCCTCTTGGCTCCTCTGCCCTTTTTTTTTTTCATCTTACCACTAGCTGGCTTCACACATTAGGTTCCATCTCCTATCTGATGGACAGAAGCCATTTCTGGCTGTGCCCTCCATCCTGAGACCAGGTTGTCATGAGCCTGGGGATTGTGGCTTTTCTTTGCCTCTGACTCATTTATGTCTGATTTATTTTAAAATATCCTGAAGACACTACCTAGAAGGAACCCTATACATTGGCAAGTGTCTGGGTTTAGCTTGCAGACCCAGGTAGTCTGGTTCCAAGAGTATGCATGTACAGGCTAGAAAAGATGCAAATATTGGGCTGGGGGTTTGGTCTAGTGGTAGAGTGCTTGCCTAGCAAGCATGAAGACCCAGGTTCAATTCCTCGGTACCCACATACATAGAAAAAGCCAGACTTGGTGCTATGGCTCAAGTGGTAGACCTCTAGCCTTGAGGAAAGCTCAAAGACAGTGCTGTGCTCAGGCCCTGAGTTCAAGCCCCAAGACTGGCAAAAGAAGAAAAAAAAAGATGCAAATATTGACTTGAATGCTTAAGATGCACAGTGTGAGGGGGGAGGATTACATATGTAATCCTATTAAAGTAATAATCCTCACTTTACAGATGATGAAACTGAGGCTCACTGAGCCCTTTGGGGAGACCCTTCTCAAAGTGGGAAGGGCTTTTCAGTGCGTCCTTCAGGTACCCAACAGTGGAACAGGTCTCCACGACCTGAACGCCACCGCCACCTAGTGGTACTGTACCTTAAGTACACACAGAACATCTGATGCATCCTGAACCATATCGATATGGCTAATTCAAATATCAAATATCAAATCAACTCATATCAAATTCACTAAGATCAGTCTTCTATATTCAGGAGGTGGTTGTGGCAGAGCTCACTATTTGTAATCTTATTTTTCACAATTAATACTTAGAGTTGAGAATGATGGTAACATGCCTGAGATCCCAGCACTGAGGCAGAAGGATGGCAAGTTCACTGTCAGCCTTAACCAGTACATAACGAAATTCTGTCTCAAAAAATCTAAAACAAACAAAAAAAAACTAAGCTGGGGGCCAGAGGTTCACACCTGTAATCCTAGCTACTCAGGAGGCTGAGATCAGGGGGCATGGTTCTGTGCCCAGGCACAGAAGTCCATGAGCCTCATTTCCAGTTAACCACCAGAAAACTGGAAGTGGTGCTGTGGCTTAGGTTGTAGAGCACTAACCTTGAGCTGAAGAGTTCAGCTACAGCACCCAGGCCCAGAGTTCAAAGCCCCAAGATGGACCAAACAACAAACAAAACCAAAACCAAACACATATACAATACTGGAGAGAAGAGAATCGGTACAGTGTGTGAATATTTTGGTTTTGCAAGGGCTTTCACAGACCCTATTTGGTTTACCTTTTGACTTACTATGTGAGAATGTTTGGGTTTTTTTTTTTAATCACCATGGCCAATGTCTGGGGAAAACTATGTAAAAGTTGTGCACAACTTCTGGCTTTCTCTTTGTATGTGGTACTGTAATGCCTAAATTTGAGGTCTCCAAAGACCACCAAGGAGGTGAATCTGATATAAGCACATGAGAGGCTTTTATTGCAAGCTCCAGCCTGGACTCACAGACCACATACAGGGGCCAATAGGATTGTAGCATTCACCCACAACTGAACAATTTTGTTGCGTCACAGTGAGTGAACACTCAAATCCTAACCTGTTTCTGGGGAGTCATTTAAATTATCCTATCTTTTTCTACCTGACTTTGGAGCGCAGTCTTGCTGAGCAAGAGGAGGGGTCAGCAACTGTGGCAAGAAGGTGGGGGAGCTGCCCACATGCCTCTTCCTGATTGGACTCCTCCATTTCCTTCCTTGCCTTTTCATTCCTGAGTTCTGTTATCTGGAGTTTACAGTTCACAGCTTGTTTGGGAACTTCCTGAGTTAATTGAGTTTCTATGGGGTCTGGGTTAGTTTTAGGTAACATACTCAATTGTCCTCATCGTGGGAAGGAGAGATGCCTTTAGAGGATGAAAGAGGGGTCTTACAGGAGGTTTTAGGGGAGGGGGGTCATAGACACATTTCCAGTCATTGTGTCTTTAGCAGGATGAGATCTAAGCCTGAAATGTCTATATTTTGTTCAGGCTTTATAGTACCAAGGAATTGAACCCAGGGCTTCAAGCATGGCCACAATCCTGGCCAGAAACCTTGTTAAATTACACATCTCAACCTCCTCTTTAGGAATCATGAGGCAGCAAGACTGGCCTTTGTTGTTGCTGCTCTGCTGCTGCTGCTGCTGCTGCTGCTGCTGCTTCTGCTTCCTCTTCCTCCTCCTCCTCCTCCTCCTTCTTCTTCTTCCTCTCTCTCTCTCTCTCTCTCTCTCTCTCTCTCTCTCTCTCTCCCTCTCTCTATCTCAATTTTGGCAGTACTAGGGTTTGGACTTGCTCTACCACTTGAGCTACACCACCAGCCTTCTTCTTTTAGCTAATGATTTTGGAGATGGAATCTAGAGAATGGGACCTGGCTTGGCCACACTTTTTTGCTTTTTTTTTTTTTTTTTTGCCAGACCTGGGTCTTGAACCCAGGGCCTGGGCACTTTCTTTGAGCTTTCTAAGGCTAGCACTCTACCACTTGAGTCACAGCACCACTTCCAGCTTTTTCTGCATATGTGATATTGAGGAATTGAACCCAGGGTTCATACGTGCTAGGCAAGCACTCTACCATTAGGCTATGCTCCAGCCTTTTTTTTTTTTTAGAGAGTGATCCACCTACCTCTGCCTGAGAGCTGGGATTAAGGACATGTGTCACATGACTGCCCCTAGGATCTTTCTCAGTTCAAATTCAATGCTATCAAGTAAGTAGAGAACAAACACCATGAAGTGACAATGACACATGTCATCCTGTCTCACTCATTCTGTATCTTTCTTGGCCTCCAATCCCCTGGGGGCACCCTGAGCCTGACAGGAAAGACTAGGAGAGCATTGGCAGGGAGAAAGTTCTGCTACTTATAGATAAAAAAGGACAAGTATGGGATTTGACCTGAAGCAAAAAGGGAAATCTTCACCTTGAAAGTAGAAAGCAAGGTGCAGAACACAACTGACACAGGCCCAAAGCTTACTCACCGATTTGAAAAAAAAAAAGAGTCAATTCTCTGGCTGGGGAAGCAGAACCACCATATGGCATCCCCTGGGCCCCCATCCCCAGAAACCCAGAAAAAAAGCTGAGGCATCAGAGAAGAAAGGCCCTGCCCTTTGGCCCATTAGAATGTCAAAGCTACAGGCAGTGGCTCATCTCCGGTCGCCATGCACAGTCACAGCCAGAAGGCTCAGTCAGGCCCTTGCAGGGAGGGACAGCAAGGTGGGAGTAAAGAATGAGTTTCAGAATGACCCTGCCAGGTCAAATTATCCTTCCCTTCCACTGTCTTCACCCTGTATGCCACCAGAGCAGCCATGTCAGCTGGCTGAGCTGGGCTTTTAGGTTGGAGGTAGGCAGGGCCTGCAGAGCTGCACTCACCTAGAAGCATTATTTATGGTGTTGCCCACAAGGGTTGATTTGTGCTTTCCTTCTGCTCCATCTGGCCCTCCCTGGCAGAGCTCCTGGCTTGACTTACCACTGGCAGGGCCATATGTCCTGCCAGCCCCCCCCGGGGGGGGGCAGTGAGTGATGGGTTTGGGAGGGAAGGTGAGAGCTAATTCATTTCTACAAGCTGAGCCTGAGGTGGCAAAAGCATTCCTGGGTGATGCTGTGTAGGCTTCAGTTACCCCTGGGCTGGTTTCCTCAGGGGCAGTTTAGGGTTGGGCAAGCTGAAACCTCTGTCTCAGTACCCTAGAATCTGGGCCAGTGTTGTGACTTGCCTTGACCAACAGAAGGCAGAGTGACACTCACCTTCTAGTCTCACTTAGGTGACTAGGGGAGCTTTAGAGACCTAGTGGCTGCTATTTCATAGAGTTGTCTGGGAAAGCATGACTCTGAGGAAGGACAAATTACTGAATGATCTACCCCTGTGTTGGAAGCAGAAACCTTGAGGGGAAAGTCCAAGGTGGTCAGGAAAAGAGACCTCAAAGACAGGTAGCAGACATTCTCAGGAAAGTGGCAAGTTTAAGAAGAGCAAGGGTGTGGCTGGGCGCCAGGCGCTCATGCCTGTAATGCTTGCCACTGAGATCTGAGGATCATGATTTGAAGCCAACCCTAGGCAGAAAAGTCCTGGTGAGATGCTTTCCTCCAATTAACTACTAAAAATCAAAACCAGAAATGGGCACGGTAGCTCAAGTGGTAAAGTGTTAGCCTTGAGCGCTGTCTGGGACAGCACCCAGGTTCTAGTTCAAGCCCCATCACTGACAAAAAAGGAGAAAGCTGACTCTACAAGACTCCTAGCTGTGTGCATCAGGATCCTTATTGGGGAGACTGCCAAACATGGGAAGCAGAGGTAGAGCAGATATGGTAGTGCATGCCTGTAATTCTAGCTGCTCAGGATGTGAAGATCGTAGGAACAAAATTCCAGCCCAGGCAAAAGCATGAGACCCTATCTGAAAAATAAAATGGAAAGCAGAATGATTACAAGTGTGGCTCAAGTACCTACCTAGCAGACATGGGCCCCTGAACTCACTCTAGGAAGCTCTGAAAACTAAGACCACCATAAAACTAAGAAGTCAAGCTGGGCAAGGTGGCTCATGCCTGTAATCCTAGCTACTCAGGAGGTTGAGATTTGAGGATTGGGGTTCAAACCCAGTTCAGTACTAAAAAGGTCTATGAGACTCTTATCTCCAATTAATTACCAGAAAACTGAAAGTGGTAAAGTGGCTCAAGGGGTACGGAGGTAGCCTTGAGCTGAAGATCTCAGGGACAGCACCCAGGCCCAGAGATCAACTCATACAATCAACAAAAAATAAAATAAAATAAACCTAAGCCCGGTGCAGTAGCTCATGCCTGCAATCCTAGCTCCTCAGGAGGCTGAGATCTGAGGGTCAAGGCTTAAAGCCAGCTGGGTCACAAAAGGACCTGAGACTCTTATCTCCAATTAACCTCTAGAAAATGGGAAGTGGGGCTTGACTCAAGGTGGTAGCCTTGAGCTGAGGAGTTCAAGGCCGAGTTCAAGCCCTATAACCCACAAAAGAAATAAATATTAAAAAAAAATAAAGCTAAGAATTTAAGAGCCATGGTGAACAGGTACCCACCAAGCTGTGGCAGTTCAAAAGGCTAAAAACTGCAATGCATTTAACTCAAATTCAATTCAAATCAACAGGTTCATACTGCTATTAAAAGATACTAGGGCCGGGCGAGGTGGCTCATGCCTGTAATCCTAGCTGTTCAGGTGGCTGAGATCTGAAGATTATGGTTTGAGGCCTGGGCAGAAAAAGTCTGTGAGACTTTTATTTCCAATTAACCAGTAAAAAGCTGGAGGTTGAGCTGTGACTCAAGTGGTAGAGTATCAGCCTTGACTGAAAAACCCAAGAAAGAATGCAAGGCCTTGAGGAAGAGGAGGAGGAGGAGGAGGAGGAGGAGAAGAGGAGGAGGAGGAGGAGGAGGAGGAGGAGGAAGCCGATGCCCTGCACATGTGCTGGGAACGCCTCAGCAATTCCCCAACTACCACCAGGCTCTCGGGCCTGGCGGCACAGATGGCTCCTCCGTGGAGCCTCGCAGCGAGTGGGAAGAGGCGCTGGGCTATTCTCGGTGTGTGAAGGGAGGTGTCATTGAGGAAAGAAGGTCAGGTTCGTCACAGCTGGAGCACCACTGTGCCCGTAGTCCCCAGAGCCCCAGAGAGAAGCCACACCCTGGTGGAGTCAGCCTTGGGCCAGGGACTCCTGCAGGCCTTCCTTGCTCCTGGCTGTGACAGGGGTGTGTGTGTGTGTGTGTGTGTGTGTGTGTGTGTGTGTGTGTGTGTGGCCTGGACACGGTCCCTCAGCTTTTTTGCCCAAGGCTAGCATTGCTGGTTAATTGGAGATAAGAGTCTCTCCCACTTCCCTGCCCAGGCTACTTCAAACCTTGACCCTAAGGTCTCAGCCTCCTGAGTGATTAGGGTTATGGATTATAGATATGAGCCAACAGCATCGGGCTGACAAATTTCATCAAAAGGAATTTCAAAAGCAAAGAAATCTGGAAACCTTAACCAACCATGTCTACTAATTTTCAGCTTGGGGAGACCCTCCCTCCACCCACAGGGAGCCAGGGACATAGAGCCACGATTCCTACCCTGAGCAAAAGCCCACGGGCATTTCCTGACAGTGCCTGACCTCTGCTTTAGCTGTTCTAGGAACAACAACTGCTTTCTCCTTTCTTCTTTTCTTTTTTCAGTCCTGCGGCTGGGCACCAGTGGGGCACACCTATAATCCTAGCTATTCAGGAGGCTGAGATCTGAAGATCACTGTTCTAATCCCGCCCAGGCTGGAAAGTCCTGAGACTCTTCTCTCCAATTAATCCCAGAAAAAGCAGGAAGTGGTGCTGTAACTCAAGTGGTAGAGTATTATCCTTGAGCAAAAGGTCCATAGAGACAGTGTGCCCAGGCCGAGAGCTCAAGGCCCAGGACTGGGAAAAAAAAATTATTATTATGGCATATCATCCCAAAGGAACATGACTCAGCAGGCAGTAGTACCAACTAGTACAATATTCCTGGAATAGGGGTTGAGCAGAAAAGGTCCTGGATGGCAGGTCACCTGAATTTATATACAGATATATACTGATAAGAATGTCCTGAGGGGGGCTCCACGAAGCCCTGGGTTCCATTCCTTGGTTACCACATATACAGAAAAATCCAGAAATGGTACTGTAGCTCAAGTGGTAGAGTGTTAGCCTTGAGAAAGCTCAAGGCCAAAACAAACAAAAAAATATCCTGAATTGTCACCTAAAGGCTTGTGTGCCAGCTGCAAGTGCTGGCTTTTGCCTATAATCCCAACTACATAGGAGGCAAAAATTGGAAGGACTTGGGGTGAAGACTTGCCTAGCAAAAAGTTCTTGAAGCTGGGTACTGGTGGCTCCCGCCTGTAATCCTAGCTACTCAAGAGGCTGAGCTCTGAGGATCATGGTTCAAAGCCAGCCTGGTCATGAAAGTCTGTGGACAGAGCCCAAGCCCTGAGATCAAGCCCCAGTATGGGCAAAAGAAAACAAAGTTCTTGAAATCCCATCCTTACCCACAAGCTGTGTGTAGTGGTACACGTCTGTCCTCCTAGCTACAGGGGACATTTAAATAGGATTGAAGCTCAAGCCTCAGGAGGAGAGAGTAGGGTAGGGTGAGACTCTATGAGAAAAATATTGAAAGGAAAAAGGGCAGAGGCTTGGCTTAAATGGTAGAGTGCCCACTGTGTAAGCATGGGATTCCAAACTTCAGTACTGCTTCCTTAAATATGTGTATCTTCTTTTTTCTTTTTTTGCCAGTCCTGGGTTTGAGCTTAGGGCCTGAGCACTGTCCTTGGACTTTCTCAAGGCTCTACCATTTGAGCCTTAGCACCACTTCGGGCTTTTTTCTCTGTATGTGGTATTGAGGAATTGAACCCAGGTCTTCGTGCATGCTAGGCAAGCACTCTACCACTAGGCCAAACTCCCAGCCCTGCCTTGTTTTGTTTATTTGTTTGTTTCCAGTCCTGGGGCTTGAACTCTGAGCCTGAGCATTGTCCCTGAGCTTTTCAGCTTAAGGCTACCACCCTACCCCTTGAGCCATAGCCCCACTTCCCATTTTCTAGAGATTAATTGAAATTAAGACTCTCACATTCGTTAGTGCCTGGGCTGGCTTTGAAGCTTGATCCTCAGATCTCGCCTCCTGAGTAGATAGGATTATAGGCTTGAGCCACCGAGCCCCTGGTTTGCTTTGGTTATTTTTTTTTTTTTTTTGCCAGTCCTGGGCTTGAGCTCAGGGCCTGGGCACTGTCCTTGGATTTTCTCAAGGCTAGAGCTCTACCACTTGAGCCTCAGCACCACTTCCGGCTTTTTTCTATATATGGTACCAAGGAATTGAACCCGGGTCTTCATGCATGCTAGGCAAGCACTTTAACCACTAGGCCAAACTCCCGGCCTTGCCTTGATTATTTTTATGGTAGTGTATTTATGAAAGCCCAGGGCCAGCCTGGAATGAGATTTCGCTCTTGGGCTTCCCCATATCACTGGGGGTGACAGTGTATGTAGCTATTGTGTTTCCCCTACAGCTGGGGTAGCAAGCATATACCAGACATTGGTTGCAATGTCTTAGACTGGTCTCAAAGTTCGATCCCCCATCAAGGGTAAGCTTCCATGCTGATTTCATTCTACTTTGAATAAACTCTGAAGACTTTACTGAGGCAAAGGCATGAGGCCTGGTCTCAGAATACTCAGTTAAACAATGAAACCACAGAAACACTTGAAGAACCTGGCACTAGTGACTCAGTAGCTGTAACCTTAGCTACTGATGAGGTTGGGATCTAAGGCTCATGGTTCATAGTCAGTGGGGGCAGTAAAGTCCATGAGACTGGTATCTCTAGTTAACTAGCAAAAAACCAGAAGTGAGCTATGGCTCAAGTGGTATAGCACCAACTCCTTTTGAAAAAGCCAAGCAGGAGTAAAAGGCCCAGTATCAGCACAAAATAACAAAGCAATGAGGCTTTTATTCATTAGACTACTCCACAATTATTAAAATTGTAGGTATTAAGATGAAGATTCATGATATATTGGTGAGGAAAAAAAAGCTTTAAAATATACACAATATATCTTTAGCTAATAGGATTTTCGTTTTTGTATTTTTGCTAGTCTTTTTTTTGGGGGGGGGGTAGTTGTGGGGCCTGGGTGATGTCTCTGAGCCTCTGCCTGCTCCAGGCTGGTGCTTCACCACCATAAGCCACAGCACCACTTCTGGTTCTTTTTTTCTGTGAGTCGTGGGCTTGAACTCGGCCTGAGCTCTTCAGCTCACGGCTACCAGCCTACCCTGGAGCCAAGCCCCACTTCCCATTTTCTAGAGGCTAATTAGAGCTAAGTCTCAAGTCCTTTTGTGCCCGGGCTGGCTTTGAACCGGGATCCTCACATCTCAGCCTCCTGAGTAGCTGGGATTACAGGCCTGAGCCACCGCGCCTGGCTTGTTGTAGGTGTGCCAGGCTCCCTTTTGGTTTTTGAGTGGTTATTGGAGATAAGGAGCCTCTCGGCGACTTCTCTGCCCAGGCTGGCAGTTCGAGGACTGCATCCTCATATCTCACCCTCCTCAATTGCCAATTGGTGTATTTTCTCTCTTTATCTACCCAAGCAGCACGTGATCATCTGTCCAAGTTGAACTATATTCACATGATTTTTTTTTTTTTTGCCAGTCCTGGGGCTTGAACTCAGCTCTTGGGCTTTCTCAAGGCTGGAGCTCTCCCACTTGAGCCACAGCACCACTTCGGCTTTTCTATGTATGTGGAACCCAGGAATCGAACCCGTGTCTTCGTGCATGCAAGGCAAGCACGCTACCACTAGGCCACACTCCCGGCCGGGACGTGATCCTTAAAGGCACAAACTAAAGGTTTGTGCGACTAGCCCAGGGCGTTCCGTCGCGCGTGCGCCCAAAGGCGGTAACGCTCGGTGACCCACGCTCAGGGAGCCGCCGGCTCCTCAGGCACCGCCAAGGCCACCACCGACAGCGCGCGGGGCCTGGCTGGGGGCGGGGCCACGTAGCCCGGAAGAGACGCCGCGTCGCGCATGCCCTTTCTTTTCCAGCCTCGGCCTCGGACCCTGAAGCCGCCGCGGTGAGTTCCTCTGAGGTTCGGGTTCCATCGGCCCCCATCCGGGCCGTCGTGCCGCCATAGGGCGCGCGCCTCCTTGGGGACAGGGGCTGGGGGTCCTCCCGCTCTCTTTCCGCACACCCGTGTTTAAGTAGCGCGTGTGGCTGGGACGTAGTTGAAGGGAGAGGAGCGGGGTGCTGGTAGGCGACCATGGGCTTTCCGGATGGCGGAGAGCACCGCGGGCGATTGAGACCCTGGTGTGTGGGGAAGCCAGCCAGGCGAGGTCGGGGGGGGTCATCGTCTCCCTGACTGCCCCACCCATGGCTCTAATTTGGGGGGCGAGGGCAGCCTCTTGACTTGGGGTTCCGAGCATGTCCGGAAGCGAATGCTGTCTTCCCTCTGGCTCTCGAGGGAACAGCCTCGAGACTGCTCCCTAGCTAATGTGTCTGATGATCCCCAGAGACTACAGGGTCTGTGCCCACCTCAGACCCTGAATACCACTGGTGGTGGTTGTCAGAGTGTTGCAGGTAAAGCAGATGTGCACCCCAACCCCGTTGTGTAACTTGTTTCTTGTAGATGTTGATGCCCAAGAAGAACCGGATTGCCATTTATGAACTCCTTTTTAAGGAGGGGGTTATGGTGGCCAAGAAGGATGTCCACATGCCCAAGCACCCAGAGCTAGCAGACAAGAATGTGCCCAACCTTCACGTCATGAAGGCCATGCAGGTATGGGATACAGATGGAGGGGTTTCCCACCAGCTGTGAAGGCTCATTCCAGTGAGAGGCCAAGACAGGCTAAGCTTCCTTGCTGCTCTCTTGTACGTGTAGAGCTTGAACCTTGTAGTGCTGTCATCTTTGGGTTACTGGGGTTTGAACTTAGTAGGGGTCCTTATTAGGCTGGCATTCTGCTGAGCCCCACCTCCAGTTTGTACTGGTTGGCTGGCACCTGTGTCAGTCTGTCTCACAGTTCTAATACTGTGGGCGCTATCCCTAGCTTTTGTTGCTCAAGGCTAGCTAGCACTCTTTACCACTTGGTCACATCTCTGCTTCTGGCTTTTTTTTTTTTTTTTTTAAATTGGAGACTTCTGTGCCCAAGTTGGCTCTGAACTGAGATCCTCAGGTCTTGGCCCCCAAGTAGCTGGGATTGCAAGCATGAGTCTCTGTACTCAGCTTGGTTGTGTTTTTGGTGTAGGGCTTAAACTTAGGCCCTGGGCACTGTCATGAACCTTTTAGTATTCAAAGCTAACAATCTACCACTGGAGACACATCCGGTTTTTGAATGATCAGTTGAAGATGAGTCTCATAGGGACTTTTCTGCCCCAGCTGGCTTTAAACTGAAATCCTCAGATCTCAGCCTCCTGAGTAGCTAGGGTTACAGGGGTGAGTCACTAGTTCCCAGCTCCCCCCCCCCCCCCCCCTTATGGGACTTCAACTCTGGGCCTGGGTGCTGTCCTTGAGCTTTTCAGCTCAAGGCTTACCACACTACTCCTTGAGCCACAGTTACTCAGGCTTTCTGATGGTTAATTGAAGAGTCTCAATGACTACTGCCCAGGCTGGCTTTGAACCATGATCCTAGATTTCAGCCTCCTGAGTAACTAAGATTACAGGCATGAGCCACCACATCTGGCTTATTAGTATTACCAATAGGCTTCATGTCTGAGCCTGGACTAAGAACCACCTACTCTGGGCTTGTGGCCTGGAACTGTGGTTTTCCCAATTTCAAGAATAATTCATTTTAGGGTTTTTTAGGGTCAGAGCCTGATCCTTAGCACTGTCCTTGGGTTTCTCAAGACTAGAGCTCTACCACTTGAACTACAGCACCACTTCCAGCTTTTTTTTTTTTTTTTCTTTTTGTGGGTCATGGGGCTTGAACTCAGCCTGGGCATTGTCCCTGTGCTCTTCAGCTTTACCCTTGAGCCAAGGCCCACTTCCTGTTTTCTTGGGGTTAATTAGATATGAGTCTTAGGTCCTTTTGTGCCTCAGATCTCAGCCTCCTGTGTAGCTAGGATTACAGCCGTGAGCCACTCCACCCAGCTCCCTTTTGGTTTTTGAGTGTCCAGCACTTCCGGCCTTCCAACCCGGTCTTCATGTATTCTAGGCAAGCACTCTACCACTAGGCCAAACTCCCTGTCCCTAGCATTAGTTTTAGGATAGGGCGTAATTAGTCCAGCCTGGTTCAAACACATCTTCCTTCCTCAACCTCATGATGGAATTATAGGTGTGAGCCCTGAGGCCCAGCTTTACAAGCTTTTTATTTTACCAGTCCTTGGCTTGGGCTCAGGACTGAGCTCTGTCCTTGGACTTTCTCAAGGCTAGAGCTCTACCACTTGAGCCTCAGCACCACTTCTGCTTTTCTATGTGTGTGGTACTGAGGAATCGAACCTGGGCTTTGTGCATGCTGGGCAAGCACTCTACCACTAGGCCAACTCCCATCCCTTTACATGTAGGTTTTTTAAGAATTTATTAACATTGATTTTTACATCCTATTTCAAATGACGTGTTTAACAAGTATTCAAGAAGGGAATCTCTGGTGTTTAGTTTTTAGAACATAATCAAAATTAGGCTAAGGGTTTGTATATCATAGATACATATTAATCTATCAGTTTTTATATCTATGTAGTTGTGTTTATATTTCCAGTACCATGTCCATAGCATTGGCTATGCAAATACTGAGTCCTCACTCTTGTACTGTTTGGATCTACTAGCCACATATTAAGGATACCAACCGTTTACATGTATTTTAATGCAATTTTTTCCCCAGTCTCTCAAGTCTCGAGGCTACGTGAAGGAACAGTTTGCATGGAGGCATTTTTATTGGTACCTAACCAACGAAGGCATCCAGTATCTCCGAGATTACCTCCATCTGCCTCCTGAGATTGTGCCTGCTACCTTGCGCCGCAGCCGACCCGAGACTGGCAGGCCTCGGCCCAAAGGTATAGTGATATCTCTTAAGGTCTGCCCTGAAATCATTGTTAGAGGGGTTTTTGTTGTTTTGGCCAGTCCTGGGACTTGAACTCAGGGCCTGGGCACTGTCCCTCAGTGTGTGGCCAAACTCCCAACCCCCAGATAATATATTTTTAAAGAGGGTGAAACAATGTTCTTAGAACATAACATCAGTGTCAGTTTGGAGGGATTCTGGCATATAGGACCTTTGGTCAAGTCTTGGGATCTTTGAACTGGATCCAAGTTTTTAGATTATCCATAAGAAAGCATGAATACAGTTTTAGTGTGTGTATTCCCCAGTGTTCATGCATATATCTATACCTAGGGCAGAGAACTGAATATTTTCATCAGAGTGACATGTTTGTCCACAAGAAGGCCATGACAAGACTTTATCACATGTGAAAGAAGTGGAGAATTCGGTGGTTTCATGGCTAGGGGAGCAGGAATTACAAAAAAGACGAGAGGGTGGATGTGTATGTAATCACTAAGGATGTGTGATGTGCCTGAATTGCCTTCTGAGTGCTGTCGTCATTATTGGCTTGTAGTTGCATTTTGTCACAAGAACTTTGTTGTGGGCTGAGTTGACAAGATGCAGAATCCTAAACATGATTGGCAAATAAGTTCATCTACGCCCCATACTTTTTTATTTGGTTGGTTTATGTGGACCTGGAATTTCTTTTTGTTACTAAGGGAACAGTTGTATTTTATCTACTTCATAGATTGCTTGTGCTTCATTTTCTTTTATTTTGTGGGTCATGGGGCTTGAACTTTGGGCCTGGGCATTGTCCCTAAGTTCTTCAGCTCTAGGCTGCTGTCCAAAAACTTCCCATTTTCTAGTGATTAATTGGAGATAAGAGTGTCACATTCCTTAGGTTATTTAGCGGCCAGGCTGGATTTGAACCTTGATCCTCAGATCTTAGCCTCCTGAGTAGCTAGGATTACAGGCATGAGCAGATTGCTTGTACTTTAATGGCAACTAAGTTTCAGAGCAACTTAACGTGGTTAAATTAATAGTCCTAAAGCTTATTTTTATTTATTTTTGTTCCGCTGGTTAGCTATATACAGAAATCCAACAAAATGAGAGGTCTTTATGCCTCTGGGTTATGTAATTCCTCTTTGCACAAAAATTTCCACTTAGAGAAATGGGTCAAATTAAGTTTCCACTATTCAAATGCTTATAAAATTACCTGTATTTCTATATTTGCCAAGTAGTAGAAAATGCTTTTGATAAGAAACAACACAAGCAAACAGTTTCTGCAACACTAGCCCAAATTATTAAGTTTCTGTAGGAAATAGAAATTTCTGGCTGGGAACATAGCCTAGTGGTATAGTGCTTGCCTAGCATGCACAAAGCCCTGGGTTCAATTCCCTGGTACCACATACACAGAAGTGGCTGTAGTGGCAGAGTGCTATCCTTGAGCAAAAAAAAAAGTGCCCAAGGACAGGCCCTGAGTTTGAGCCCCAGGACCATTTAAAAAAGGGAAAGGAAAGTAAGTTTGGGAGTTAACCATCTCCATCAGCCCATCATATGTAAGTGGTTGCCCATGAGAACAAGAGAACCATGCCAGTTTTCTTTGCCATAAGAAAAGCCTCCAGCCAAGCTTGGTGGCTCACACCTATAATCCCAGCTACTAGGATTGTGGTTCAAGCCAGCCTGGGCACTAAAAACCTAGAGACTGGAATCTCCAATTAACCACTAGAAAATTGGAAGTGGCACTGAGGTTCAAGGAGTAGGCCTCTAATCCTACAGTTCAAAGTGAACCAGGGCAAGAAAGCTCATGAGACTTTTTTGCCAATCCTGGGGCTTGAACTCAGGGCCTGACCACTATCCTTGGACTTTTTCTCAAGGCTAGCATTTTACCACTTGAGCCACAGCACCACTTCCAGCTTCTGTATGTATGTGTGGTTTGTGTATGCTAGGCAACTACTCTACTACTAGGCCAACCTTCCACCCCCCATGAGACTTTTTTTTTTTTGCCAGTCCTGGGCTGGGGCTCAGGGCCTGAACACCACTTCCAGCTTTTTTCTATGTATGTGGTACCGAGGAATCGAACCCGGGTCTTCATGCACGCTAAGCAAGCACTTTAACCACTAGGCCAAACTCCCGGCCCCTTACCCCATGAGACTCTTATCTCCAATAAATTACTTAGAAAAAAGCCAGAAGTAGCACTGTGGCTCAAGTGGTTCATGACCCACAAAAAAAGTTTCCACGTTGACCTATGTTCACAGTGTGGCTTAATTTATATAGGTCTGGAGGGTGAGAGGCCTGCAAGACTTATAAGAGGTGAAGCTGACAGAGACACCTACAGACGGAGCGCTGTACCCCGTGAGTAATGCGTCTTCTGTGTCTAGGGCTGGGTTTTAGTATAGGAACTCTGAATCCTCAGTCCTTGAAAATGTGAAAATGGTCAGAAAAGTTCCTTGGCTTCAATCTCCAGATCATCAGAACAGCTGGTGTTCCTTGTGTTTCTGTGTAGGAATTAGGACAAAATCCTTTGAGCCCTGAAGGCCTGTAACTAGAACAAAACTTCTTTGCTCCCAGTGAGGAGTTCTCGTTGAGTTAGCATTTAGTGCCAGGAAAAGTAAGTCAGGTATTGGGTAAGATTTCAAGAGAAGTCTTGAGGAAATGATAGTACACCAATACCTGAAGGGGGAGGGCAGGGAAGCCAGCCAGCCACTCTGGGGCGCAGGTGCGTGCGTGCGTATCTGGGCAAATGCTCTTGGAGAGGAGACCTGGCTTGTCTAGACACCCGTAGGAGGATAGGGGTATGGGCCACAGTGAGGATTTGTGGCTTGGATCAGGAAAGTGGGGTGTAGAGTTTACAGGATTCAACTAGTTGGCAGTTGCCTTGTAAAAACAAGTTGCAAAAGAGAAGAATTTAGAAGTGTGGATGTGTGTGAAAGACTCCAGTTTTAATAGTTAAAGAAACAGACTTGTGCCATTAAGTCCCAAGAACTGACCTGTCTGTGTTAAAATTAATCAGAACTCCTGTATATTCAAGGGATGGCATTTATTTGTTTTCTAAGCCATAAGATACCTTCAGACAGCTAATTAGGACTCTACTGGCATGGGAACCTCTCCTTAGCTTCCATTTCCCTGAAATGTCCCTAACCCCCACCTCATCTCACTCCAATAGCTGATTGCTGTGTTGATGTAAATCTGTGGTCTTTGCCTTTGAAAGCCCTGAAATTATTCATCTGGGGGCCTCCTCCTAAACTCCCGCTGTATGGGTGTGTAGTACAAGGCCCAGAGCTAGCCTGCCTGAATAAAGCCTTGCTTTTTGCATTTCGGAGCATCTGACTCTCATGGTCTCCTTGGTCGTCCTGAGACTTGGGCATTACAATTTCATCTTTGAAGTCTCCTAGGTATTTTGTGCACATCTCTCCTAAAGCTAGCTCTGCTAATGGGACAGGATGGTTTATTTATTGTTTTTGTTTTACTGTGTTTTGGTGGTGAGGCTTGCTCTGGGCCTGGGTGCTATCCCTTAGTTCTTCAGCTCAAGGCTGTCGCTCTACTACTTGAGCCACAGCGCTACCTCCAGTTTTCTGGTGGTTAATCGTAGGTAAGAGTCTCACATACTTTCGTGCCCAGGCTGACTTTGAACCGTGATCCTCGGATCTCAACCTCCTGAGTAGCTAGGATTATAGGCATGAGCCACCAGCACCCAACTGGACAGAATGTCTTTTGAGTCAAGGTCTTGCTGTCCTTGCCCAAGCTGTCCTTGAACTTGTTTATGATCCTCCTCAGTTGTTGAAGTGCTGAGATTTCAGCATTCATTTTGCTTCTGTGAGCTCTTACCACTTTTCCCTCATCGTTCTTGCCTTACGGAGCTCCCTCTGCAAGTTAGGTGCTTGTTTGAGGTGAGTGTCTCAGTGGTGGCAAGTGAAGGTAGGATGTAGTTAGGCAGGCTTCTCGGAGCAGTGGACAGTTGGAGTATGTGGGAGGATAGTGGCAGGCAGGGGTAGGAGCTGAGTGTATCCTAGAGGAACAAGTCTCGAGTCCAAGCCCCACAACTGTTCCCCTCCCACACACACACACAAAGTGCATGTGTGATTTGTCTCCCCTTGCTCTACAGAGATCAGATGTTCAGTGGTTCTAACTTGGTGTGTTTTGTTGTTGTTTTGGTTGGGGTAATGTATAGAGGGGGGTTACAGTTACATTAATCAGGTGCTGGGTGTTTTTTTGCACATTGATACCCTTCTCATGTTTTCTTTGTCTCCATTTCCCTTCCCCCTTCTCTTTCCAGCTGGTGCTGACAAGAAAGCTGAGGCTGGGGCTGGGTCAGCAACTGAATTTCAGTTCGTGAGTATTCCCCTGCTTGTTTTCCATAAGCTGTTGCATGTACTGGTACTATAGTGTATCCCCCATCTCCCCAAATTCTAAATCAGCGCACGAGATGGAGTATGCAAACTTTGGTAAATTTAGACATTCCTGAAGTGAGTTTTACAAATGAATCACTTCACATGGCAAGTTTGCATTTTCAGTTTTGTTACTGATGGTCATCATGAGTCCCAGATTGGTAAAGTTTGAGATTGAGAAGGCTTCAACAAAGTTGGTCTAAAATCTAATTATCTTTTGAGGTGTGATTTCCTGAGCCAGTTTCTCATCTATATCATAATAATTATGTTAATAGAGGTTATTGTGTGTAAATCACTTGGTGGCTGTCCTCACAGCTCACAGGTGTTCTCAGATCTGCCTGAGTGAAGGAGGCCTGCACAGTAGAAACAGTCATTCCATATATGTGTGTGGACACTGGGTGGGGGCCATATTCCCATTTTAACAATGAGGAAGCAGGCCTGGGTGTCTGTGGGGGGTAATAAGACCAGAAAGTTGACAAAACCTGAGAAAGGAAAAAGTGGAGTGTGCTGTTAATGCTGATGTGCTTTCTCTTGCAGAGAGGTGGATTTGGTCGTGGACGTGGACAGCCCCCCCAGTAAAGATGGAGAGGATTATTTTGTGTTGAATAAACTTGTAGCCAGAAAAATGTGTCCCTTTTATTTGTATTGTGTAGTCTGAGGAGGAGCGGTTTGAAGGTCTGCATGTTAATGGGGTAAAGGATTGGATTGGTTTAGAGCTTTGTCCTTGTCCAGTGATGTCCTTGACAACACTTGGCTGCTGTTAGAGCTGTTGTGCTTAGTCATGTGCCTTCTGCTCCCACAGCTCCCCGCAGAGTTGGGTTCAGTGGCGCTGTGGATGCATCACGGGTGGATGCTGGGGCCTCTTCCTAGACCAGTCACACGGACTGGATGTGCATGGTGGGAGGAAATCATTTTGTTGACCTGGAATGCAAATTTGTTCCCTACAGTGCCAGACAGAAACTCAGGAGACAAATACTGTAAGGCTACTTCCACAGGCAAGGGGGAAGTACTGGAGTGGTAGACCAAAATTATTTATTTGCCAGTCTTGGTGCTTAAACTTGGCCTGGGCATTGTCCTTGAGCTTTTCCTGTAGGGTAGCACTCTACCACTTGAGCCATAGTGCTACTTCCAGCATTTTGTGTTTAGATGCTGAGAAACTGAACCCAGGGTGTCCACAAGCCACATTCCACGCCTCAGGATTTGTGGGGCTTTAACTATGGTCCTGGGTGCTGTTCCTGAGCCCTTCTGCTCAGCCTACTACCTTACCCCTGGAGCCTCAGCCCCACCTAACATTTTCTAGTGGTTAATTGGAGATAGTCCTAGTTCCCTTCCTGGCCTGGCTTGGAACATCAATCCTCAGATCTCACAGCCTCCTGAGTAGATTACAGCTCAGAATTTTTAAGATAGGTGTGACTAGAAGTTCAGCCTAGAGGTAGAGTGTGTAGCATTCATGAAGACGAGTTTTTATTTCTCAGTCCACATACAGAAATGGTAGAGTGCTAGCCTTGAAAGAAAGCCTAAGGACTGGCAAAAACTCAAGTGTGTTAAGAACCAAGAAGATAATATACAGGCTGTCATTGTAGTCTGATGGTGAGAGTGTTTCCTGAGTGTATGGAGCCCTGGTTTCAAGCCCTAGCACTGAAAGGCATGAACATGTGAAAGGAGTTGCCCAGACACCAGGAAATACCCAGTGTTTTTACTTTATAGCATTGGGAGCAAGGTGAGGAAGCAGTGAGATCTGCTTTCCAGGGCTGATTTGATGTGAATGCCAGAGTCTGATGGGAAATAGGGATGGAAGTATTTCCATACTTCAAACAATGCCAGAAGAGAGCCTTAGTATAGCTGGTAAGAACTTGAAGACACCTGCAAATTTGGCAAGATACTAACTTCACCACACCTCAAACCAACATGATTGGGAGCATGTGCTGTTTGTCAAGATTGGCCCAGGACAAGAGGTAGGGGCTTTCACACAGTACATATGAATGTGTTTTAGGGGTCTGGAAGCTTAGGAGACGTTTATGGCCTGTGGAACTGGAAGTATAAAGCCAGGCATACTGGTTCACACTTGTAATCCTAGGTATTTAGTAGGCTGAGGAAAGTCAGTGTGATGCCAACGTTGGAAAGCTTGTGAAACTACTATAGCATGTGGTGTACCCCTGTGGGTGAGGCAAGATGGCGACCAAGGTGGAGGCTGGCTTGCTCCTTAAACCTTAAGGCAAGAAGGCCTGGTGGCATGTGTTAAGTGATAGTGCTTGCTTGTCAAGTACAGGGCTTTGAGTGTAAAGTCCAGTACTGCCAAGAAAAGCTATACTATCCCAAACTAAGCTGAGATTGTGGCTTAGGGGTAGAGTTCTTGCCTAGCATGCTTGAAGCCTGGGGTTTGATTACTTAGTGTCACATTAACAGTGAAGGCCCTAAGTGCTGTGGCTGAAGTGGCACAGTGCTGGCCTTTAAGTAGAAGCCCAGGGACAGTGCTCAGTCCCTGAGTGCAAGTCCCGGGACTAACAAAAATAAAGCTGGGTGCTGGTGGCTTACCCCTATAATTCTAGTTACTCAGGGGGCTGAGATCTGAGGATCAAAGTTCAAAGCCAGCCCGGCCACAGAAGTCTGTGACACTCATTTCTAGTTAACCAGAAAACTGTAAGTGGTGCTGTGGCTTAAGTGGTAGAGTGCCGGCCTTGAGCTGAAGAGCTCAGGAACAGGCCTCAGGCCAAGTTCAAGCCCATGTTCTACAACAAAAAACACGTACTTTATAGTCACCATAGGTCCTGTTAGGAGTAATTTACACCACTAGATGGCAGCTGGTGGCAACTCAAATATACTTAACTGTTAGCCCTGGGAGATAGTTGCAGGATCTGAACCACCAAGAAATAGAAGCTTGCTTGTCAGAAAGAGGCAGTGTTTGGGATTGCTTATTTCAACACACTCTGGCTGCCCTGCCAAAGGTTGCTTTTTTTTTTTTTTTTTTTTTTTGCCAGTCCTGGGCTTGAGCTCAGGGCCTGAGCACTGTCCTTGGACTTTCTACCACGTGAGCCTCAGCACCACTTCCGGCTTTTTTCTATGTATGTGGTACCAAGGAATCGAACCCGGGTCTTCACTTTAACCAAGCACTTTAACCACTAGGCCAAACTCCCGGACCCTGCTTTTTTTTTTTAATTCAATTTTTCAGCTGACTTAAATGATGTCAAGTGGTTTGCCCCATGTCCACATGCCTTGTGATTATTTACCCTGGATTCTACCCTGAAATGTTAGCTTCAGCCCTGGCCCTAAAATGTCACTATTTTGCAAGAAGGGGCCTTTCCCAACTTTTCCCATATGACTTGGTAGAGTTTCGTTGTTTTGGGTTTGTTTTTTTTTTGATACAAGATCCTCAACAGGTAGTATAGACTGGCCTTGAACTTAATATCCTGCTTCAGCTTCCCAAGTGCTAAAATACCAGTCCTAGCTAAGAGTACATATCTTCTTCAAGGTCACTTATGGGGTCTAAGTGTATGGCTCACGTGGTAGAGCATCTGCCTAATAAGCATTGAAGCCTTGAGTTCAAGCCCCAATACTAATGGGAAAAAAATCACCCTTAGACTGATGAAACACTAAGGAATCTAGAGCATGTCGATGAAGAAGCCCGAGTCCCTCTGGTAGGCTGTAATACCCCTGCAGTCATTCTGCTAATGAGTGCTCTGACAGGCCCAAATTTTGCCCTTAAGCCCCTCAGTCCAACTAGAAAAACAACACAAACTACCATATAAGGAGTAAATCAAAGATGTCGGTAGCTTATGCTTATTATCCTAGCTACTCAGGAAGCTGAGATCTGAGTATCATGGTTTGAAGCCAGCCCAGGAAAGAAATTCTGTGACATTTATCTCCAATTAACCAAAAAACAGTGGAGCTGAAGCTTAAGTGGTAGAGTGCCTTGAGCAGGAAAGCTCAGGAATGGCTCGGGCTGTGAATTCAAGCCCCCGAACAGGCAAAAAAAAAAAAAAATTCCTAATTTTCATCAACTCTTATTCTGGCTAATTTTTTAAGCCCAGTCACTCTGCATATCAACAGGTATGTAGAATGTAGATTTGCTGGTGGTGATGGCTCATGCCTATAACCTTAGTTACTCAGGAGTCAAGAGTTCCAACAATCCAGGTTCCAAGAAAAATTTGAGACTCCTACTTCCAACTAACCAGCAAAATGCTGGAAGTAGAAGTGTGGCTCAAGTGGTAGAGCACCATCTTTGGATGAAAAGGCTAAACAAGAGCACAAGGCCCTGAGTTCAAACCCCAATATGGGTGCACAGACACAAAAAAGAACCTAGATTTTATCTTGTAAATGATAGTCAACTCCACAACATGAAAGCAGCAGTTGATGGAGACAGATAACAGTAGTAGGTACAAAGAGCATTAAGTGGTGTCCTCACTGTAGTATAGAGTGAACTGAGATTGGTCTGCACAGTGACCCAGTGGGGCTCGGCGTGGTCATGGGTAAATGGCTCTGTCAGTGCTGCAATACAGAGGGGCCTGCTAATGGAAAAGAGAGGGAAATCCATCATTTGATTGCTCAGTTTTAGAAAGGGAAATTAGGACAGAATGAGGGCATTGGCAGGGAGGGAGATGAAAGGGATTGTTTAAAAGTTACAGCCCATAGAAAGCCTGGGGCTCATGTCTACTTAAAAGTGCTTTATTGGAAGCCTGTGATAAATGCATGGCACAGGTCCAAAAGAATGGCCTCTGGAAAAATCAGCGCTGCATGCTTTCCTGACATATCAAAGAGGCCATTGTGAGGAAAAGGGCATCTTTAAAAGTAAATATTAAATGAGAGAGGGTACCCAAGCTGAGCGATTAAACAGGCCTCCAAGGAAACAAAATCAGGAATCCTATGAATTAAGTGAGATTTCTAAATCCTGAAAGTACTTACCCCATGCCAAAAGTAAATAGTCTTAGTTTAACAAACTACACAAAAAGTTGGAAATAGGAAGGGGTGACATTTCCAAAAAGAAATGCATTCTTTATCTGGCTTATGTAACTGTAACCTCCCTGTGTATCACACTGTATGTATGGGTGTATGTATTTGTTGGCCCTGGGTTTGATTCCTCAGTATCTAATACACTGAAAAAGCTGAAAGTACGGGACTGGGAGTTTGGCTTAGTGGTAGAGTGCTTGCCTGGCACGTACAAAGACCCAGATTCCATTCTTTGGTACCACATACATAGAAAAGCCGGAAGTGGTGCTGTGGCTCAAGTGGTAGAGCTCTAGCCTTGAGAAAGTCCAAGGACAGTGAGTTCAGTGCCCAGGATTGGCAAAAAACATAAACATTTAGATGTTGGGGATCAAATCCAGGGTCTTGTACACATTAAGCCACTGCTCTACACTGGCTGGACTACAACCCTAGCCCATTTTATATTCTTTTATTTTTTTTGCCAGTCCTGGGCTTGAGCTCAGGGCCTGAGCACTGTCCTTGGACTTTCTCAAGGCTAGAGCTCTACCACTTGAGCCACAGCACCACTTCCGGCTTTTATCTATGTATGTGGTTACTGAGGAATCGAACCTGGGTCTTTGTGCATGCTAGGCAAGCACTCTACCACTAGGCCAAACTCCCAGCCCTATTGTTCTTATATTTATTGTCCTTCTAATGCCAACTTCCAGGTTCAAGGTGGAATAAGGAATCTATGAAAAAAATCAGTTTTCTATATTTAACTCACCATCTCATCCTGGGAGTTACTCCAGATGACTCCTGATGTAGGATCAAGAGAATGCTACGTGATCACCATTCAGAAGGCTTTTATGTATGTTGGATGGAAGGCTCCCACAGATAAATTAGGTCATTTCATACTGATGGCTCTACAGTTAGAATACAGTTCTAATGGACAATAGATTATCTTTTGCTTGGTTGGTTCTCTGTATGTGCTTTTGTGTGCCATACCTGGTTTCATGATAACTGCTGAGTGAAATAAACAGGGATAACTGAGAAGCAGATCCTGTCTTCAAGAACCTTGAAGTATACAGTAAATAAATACAAGAAGACCGGCAACTATGTGACAAATGTGATAAATCAGAACATATCTAAGTACATTAGGAGGCACAGAGGCAGTTAGAGAGGGCTTCCTAGAAGCCCTGTAATGTTTTGTTTCTATCTATTTATTTAGTTAGCCAGTCCTGGAGCTTGAACTCAGGGCCTGGGCACTGTCCCTGAGCTTCTTTTGTTCAATGCTAGCACTATAGCCCTTGAGCCACACAGCCATTTCTGCCCTTTTCTATTTATGTAGTACTGAGGAATGGAGGCCAGTGCTTCAAACGCACTAGGCAAGGGTTCTACCACTAAGCCACATTTCCAGCTTGAATTCAGGGCCTGGGCACTGTCCCTGAGCCTCTCTGGGCTCAAGGCTAGTGCTCTACCACTTGAGTCACAGCATCACTGCCAGCTTTTTCTGTGTATGTCCTACCAAGGAACTGAACCCAGTGCTTCATGCATGATAGGCAAGTACTCTATCATTAGGCCACACTCCTGGCTGCCCTGTCTCCCCCCACCCCCTTTTTTTTTGAAGGGCAAATATAATCTCACCTTTGTCTAGACAAAAGAGAGAAGCAGAAATGCAGTGTTTGAAAATCCTTTACAGAAAGCAAGTATACTTGTTGAAAGACTTGAAAAGTTGTGTAAAGGCTTCAAGCAAGTGTTAAGTAGTTTATTCAGAATAGGAGATAAAGGGAAAGTCAAGGTTGGTGGGAAACTGGCTCCTTTGAGGTTCCATGTTTATTTTCTGATAGTGATAGAAATTTTACCTTCGAAGCAAGGAAGAGCAACTATATGGTGGCCGGTGCTAGGCTAGCGCTGTGGCTGAGGTGGTGGGATGCCAGCCTGCGTGAAAGCCGGCCTCAAATAGCAAGTTCAAGCCTTGGTTTCAGACAAGGAAAAGACAGGCGGGCAGGCAGGCTGGTTGGGAAAGGAGGGAGGGAAACAAAACCAGCAGGCACAGGTTACCGAGCAGATCTGCACGTGGCAAAGATTCCTCTTGCTGCCGTGAGTGGATGGGTTCGACCGGGGTTGGATGAGAGTCAACACCAGCTGGAAGAACACGGGAAAAAGGAGAGGGTCAGAGGCTCATCACCTTCCTGGCGCAGGAGTATCTCACTGCGGTGCAGATACAGGCCACGTTTGAACATCTGCTCTCTACCCCAGGGCCCTGCCCCACGAGGCACAGCTGTCTCACTTTCCCGACTCATCATCTGCCCTCTGCACGAGTGGATAAAACAGCTGTTCTTTCTAAAGGGCGAACTCCAGGGCCATCACCGCACGACGCCCCATCCCTCCCGGAAGTCCCCGGACCCAGAGCCCGCGGGGCGCCCCGTCTCCTGCCGCAGCCTTTCCCTCAGCGCGACGCCTCCTCGACGGGCCGGCAGGGCCCCGAGCCCCGGAGCCGTGACCCTGGGCCAGGCGGGCCGGCCGGGCCGTCCCCGCGTCGCCGCGCGTCCCCCCCGCCCCCGGGCCCTTCTCCCACGCCTCCCGCGTAGCCGCCGCCCGCAGCCGCGCGGCCCTCTTCCTCCCAGGCGTTCGTTTTACGCCTCGCGGGCTAGGAGGGCGAGATTCCCGAACCGCGCTTACGCCGAGAGCGTCCGGCGCCGCCCGCCCGTCCGCGGCGGCGGCCTTTACGCCGCTGACGCAGCGCGCCCAAGATGGCGGCGCGATCGTCGTCGGAGGTGGCGGCGGCCGAGGGGGCGGCGGCGGCCGTGGCAGCCGCGGCGACGGCGGTGGTGACGGCGGTGGCGGAGGCGCGAGACTTGGGCCGGCGGGAATGAGGCGACCGCGGCCAGCGAGCGGCGGCGCGGTGTAGCGGAGAAGCGGCGCTGTCCCCCGTCCTCGCCTTCCTCGGCCGGCCCGCGGGTGCTGCGCGCGTGCGCGGCCGCCCCGACCAGGCTCCCCACCCCTCGACTCTGCGACCCCGCGGCGCTCCCCGAAGCCGGGCCCGGACGATGATGAAGCTCAAGTCGAACCAGACCCGCACCTATGACGGCGACGGCTACAAGAAGCGGGCCGCGTGCCTGTGTTTCCGTAGCGAGAGTGAGGAGGAGGTGAGGGGCCGGGCGCCGGGGGCCGGGGCCGGGGCGCGGGGTGGGGTGGCGGGTCGGCCCCGCTTCGGCCCCCGTCCAGTTCCGGCGGGGTTTCCCGAGGCGAGGAACGGGGTGGGGGGGGAGGAGAAAGGGCGGCGGGGCCGCGGGAAGTGTGGGTGGGAGCGGGGTGCCCTCGGGGCCGGCCGCCTGGCACCCCGGGAGGGCGGTGGACCGGGGACCCCGAGTCTTTTTGCTCCGGGCCCGGCAGCTCCGCGCCCGGCAGCGCCGCACGTGCGTGCGGAGGCCGCGGTGCACGAGGCGCAGGCCGGCCTTTGTGGCCGAGAAAGGTCCGGTGCCCAGGCCCGGATGGGATGTGCCGGGATCGTGGGTCCGTGAGGCCGGGGGTGGAGGGGGAGCAGCGCACCAGCTGTTTAGGTCTCGGTTTTGTGTTTTTTTTTTACAGTGCGCTGTGTCGTTCTTAACGATGTGGCCCAAGAAGAAAGGACATTTGACAAAAAATGACTTTTGTGGACTCTGGTTTCTTTTCATTTTAATTGGAAAAGAGCCTAAAGTGAGATTTAAGATCTTTTCTCGGATGCCCTATATAGGAAGGCATGTAGGATTAAACGTGCTAGGAAAGTAGAGAAATGTTTTAGAATCTGCCTTTCTTTCTTCTTGTAATTCTTCGTATTTTTTTTGTTTTTTTGGTTTGTTTCCTTAGGATAACTTGAAAGGCGTGGGGGAAGGGGGAGGAATCTCAGCTTCCCCAAGCTGTTTCTGTGGTGATGAAGGGATTTTTTTAGAGAAGGCATATGCTTTGCAAATCCACAAAGAATAGCTGCTTTGGAAATTCATAAGATGCCTGTGGGAACACATTTCTCTCGTGTGTATGGTGGTAAAATGGCAGTTAGCCTGGAAACAATGAAGGACAGTGAAATTCAATCTGTTATATTATGGCATTTAGCAGTGGGCTTGGTGGCAGGGCCTGCAGTACAGTGCTTGTGTTGAAATAGGGGAAAGGAACTTGACCCGTTAGTTATGAAAAGCTGTGATGAAAAGGACAGATGGGCTGCTAGGAGCTGCTGTCCAGAGATATTTAAAAGGAAGTGGGGAGTTAAATTATTGTCTGGAGAAATTAGTGAAGCACCAGTTGTGCTGTTTGAAGGATGGCATGTATGTCCCTCTTCACCAAAACAGGAGAAGTTTGGAAATGCATACTTTGTGTCCATGTGTTTATTATAAAAGTCCCCAAAGAGATACCGGACCATAGTGTTACTGAGCCAGGGACCTGCAATAAATTTTGAACTATTTGGAATGCATGCTTGGGTAAGATACCATTATTGGTAGTGTTAACTATTTTGGAGGCTTTATTCTTTATTATGTCATATTATGGGAAATCAGATGGGATCACAGGCTGTTAACTGGTGGAAAATCAAATTAGCATAATAACATGTTTTACTATACATTACTATGGTTAAATCTGTGAACACCCCAATTATAAGTAGCATGATGTATAATTTAGTTGTATGAATGATGCAAGACTTAAAAAATACTAGAATTTGAAAACATGTATTTTGATTAAATTGGGACCCTATAAAGACGATAAGCAAATGAAGACTTAATTTCATTTTTTTAATGGGTGGGGGAAGAGGGAGGCAGTCCTGGGGCTTGAACTTAAGGCCTGGGCACTGTCCCTGAGCTTTTTTTGCTGAAGGCTAAAACTTTATCATTTGAGCCACAGTGCCACTTTTGACTTTTTCTGTTTAGGTGGTGCTCAGGAATGGAACCTAGGGCTTTCATGCATGCTAGGCAAGCATTCTACTGCCAAGCTACATTCCCAGCCCCTTGATTTACTTTTTTTGTGTGTGTGTGCTAGTCCTGGGCTTGAGCTCAGGTTCTGAGCACTGTCCTTGGGCTTTCTCAAGGCTAGAGTTCTACCACTTGAGACACAGCACCCCTTCCAGCTTTTTTCTCTGTATATGGTACCGAGGAATCGAACCTTGGTCTTCATGCATGCTAGACAAGCACTCTACCACTAGGCCAAACTCCCGGCTTCATTTACTTTTTTTTTTTTTTGGCCAGTCCTGGGCTTGAGCTCAGGGCCTGAGCACTGTCCTTGGACTTTCTCAAGGCTAGAGCTCTACCACTTGAGCTCCAGCACCACTTCCGGCTTTTTTCTATGTATGTGGTACCGAGGAATCGAACCCGGGTCTTCATGCATGCTAGGCAAGCACTTTAACCACTAGGCCAAACTCCTGGCCCTTCATTTACTTTTTTGTTAAAAGTTTTATGGTGCCTGGCGCTGTGACTCATGCTTGTACCCCTAGCTACTCAAAGCCTGAGATCTGAGAATCCTGGTTCAAAGCCAGCCAGCACTAAAGTCCTTGAGACTCTTATCTCCAATTAATCACTAGAAAAACAGGAAGTGGGGCCGAGGCTCCAAGGGTAGGACAGTAGCTTTGAGCTGAAGAGCTCAGGGACAGTATCTAGGCCCAGAGTTCAAATCTCAGGACCGACAAAAAACAAAGTTTTATGGTGTACTGAAAATAATAGTTGTAGAATTGCTTTCCAGTTTCAGCTACCCAACAGCCCTGTATAAGTTGAACCAGTCCTATGACTTGCACTTTAGAAGCTTAAAATTTTAAACTGTTAAAAGGTTTCTTTAGTGGATTAAAGCATTTGCCTGATTATGAAGTTTCCTTTTGTGCAGCTCTTTTTGAATATTGGTTAATGAACAGAAAAATCATGTAAATCTTTAATTATAGATTCAGTGGGTGTTACAACAAAAGCCTGGGAAGAACAAGAAAATTAATGAAGTGGGCTGATTTTAGACTTTTCAGTTCAATTACACAAGCCTCCTATGGGTGTGGCACTCTGTTGTGTGGGATTTTAAAAAGCATTTATCTCTATCCAGGGTAGTTTTAGTTCAGGTTCCCTTACTGGAAGTGATTTTTGTACTACAAAATAATTTCTAGGGTGCTATTCAACTCTCAGATTATATAATTGTGTTGGAAGGGAAGTAATTTGTTAGTTCCAGGAGAACTTTTTCTTGTTCTCAATAGAGCTGCTAGAGATTGGAAGAACCAATGTACTTTGTGGGAAAAAAAAAAACTAATGTACATTGTGGGAAAATGAAATTCAAACTCACCAGGACATTCAACTAGTTTTTTTTTTGGTGGGTCTTGGGGCTTGAACTCTGGGGCCTGGGTGCCTGGGTGCTGTCCCTGAGCTCTTCAGCTCAAGGCTACTGCCCTGCCTTGTCCCTTGAGCCACAGCCCCACTTCCCCATTTCTGTTGATTAATTGAAGAGCCTCATGGTCTTTAGTGCCCTGGTGGCAGATCTCAGCCACCTGAGTAGCTAGTATTATAGGCATGAGCTACTGCACCCGGCTCCAGTTTTATTTATTTTTTTTATTTTTTATTTTTTCCACCAGTCCTGGGCTTGAGCTCAGGGCCTGAGCACTGTCCTTGGACTTTCTCAAGGCTAGAGCTCTACCACTTGAGCCTCAGCACCACTTCCGGCTTTTTTCTATGTATGTGGTACCGAGGAATCGAACCTGGGTCTTCATGCATGCTAGGCAAGCACTTTAACCACTAGTCCAAACTCCCGGCCTCCAGTTTTATTTTTAAAATTTTATTTATTTCTTTTTGCCAGTCCCAGGGCTTGAACTCAGGGCCTGACCGCTGTCCTTGGGTTTTTTCCTCAGGGCTAGTGTTCTACCACTTGAGCCATAGCACCACTTCTGACTTTTCTACATATGTGGTACTGAGCATTCAAACCGTGGTTTTCATGCATGCAAGACAAGCACTTCATCACTAGGTCAAACTCCCGGCTCCAGTTTGATATATTTTAGTAGGTATTAATGACTTTAATCAAAATAGATTCATTTAGAGAATATTATTGGTGTAATAAAGTAGTAAAGTAAGTATAAACAAGACCTTGATTTGTAAATTTAACCAGTATCAAGAAACAATGGGGAGAAAGAGATAAAACTGTTGAGATGATAATTGACCATGAAGAAAATTTCCTAGCATTCTGCCTTTTCAGCCTGGAAAGCTATTTACTGTCTAGCAATGAGAAGAGCCAGAATTTTAGCCTCATTGAGTGCTAGGTTCTCTGCTACAAGTACAAAGGAAATAGACATGGAGGGAGCCTAGAGTTTTGTGGGGCTCCAACAACATGGTGGAAGTGAATTCTTTTTCTTCCAAACTTGTGGCTGTTTTTCATGTTCATAAACTAAAATTAACAAGACCCCCTTCCTCCAACATGCGAGTTCTGCTGTAACTAACTTTTTTCCCCCACTACTAAGGATTTGAACACAGAGTTTTGTACTTGCTAAGTAAGTACTCTACCACTTGAGCCATGCAAAGCCTTTGCCCTGATTTTTTTTTTTTGGCAGTCCTAGGGACTGAACTCAGGGCCTGAGCACTGTCCTTGGGCTTGCCTCACTTTTCTACCACTTGAGCCACACAGCACCGCTTATGGCTGTTCTGTCTGCCTGCCTGCCTGCCTGCCTGCCTGCCTGTCTTCCTTCCTGCCTTCCTTCCTGCCTTTCTTTCTTTCTTTCTTTCTTTCTTTCTTTCTTTCTTTCTTTCTTTCTTTCTTTCTTTCTTTTTTGTTCAGTCATGGGGTTAGAATTCTGGGCCTGGGCGCTGTCCCTGAGCTCTTCAGCTCAAGGCTACCACCACCCTAACCCCCTTGAGCCACAGGGCCCCTTCCAGTTTTCCAGTGGTTAATTGGAGATAAGCGTCTCAGGGACTTTAGTGCCCAGCCTGGTTTTGAACTGTAATCCTCAGATCTCCTGAGTAACTAGGATTACAGGAGTGAGCTACCTCACCCAGCTCACTTCTGGCTTTTCTATGTACGTGATAGGCAAGGAATTGAACCTAGGTCTTTGTGCATACTAGGCAAGCACTCTACCACTAGGCCAAACTCCTGGCTGCTCTGATTACTTTTTTTAGATAGGGTCTAGCTTTTTTGTGTGCTGACTGACGTGAAATTGCAGTCCTCTTAATCTTGACTTGAGCTTGAACCACCAGCATACTAGCACCTGACTGAGACTTAAATTTAAGGCTTCAGTCTCTTGTGGGTTTTTTTGTTTTTATTTTTGGGTCATGGGGCTTGAACTCTGGGCCTGGGCACTGTCCCTGAGCTCTTTAGCTCAAGGATAATGCTCCACCATGTGGAGCCATAGCACCACTTCTGGTTTTTTGATAGTTAATTGGAGATGAATTTCATGGACTTTTGTGCCTGTGCTTCTCAGCCTCCCGAGTAGCTAGGATTACAGGCATGAACCACTGGCACCCAGCTCAAGTTCTTGTTTTACTTTCTTGCTCATGGCTGTTGCTTCACCAGTTGTGCCACACCTTGGAGATGCAATCTTACAGACTTTTCTTCCTAGGAAGACTTGAGCCAGATCTCAGGCTCCTGAGTAGTAGCTAGGATTATAGACGTGAGCCACTGGTTCCTGGCTTATTAATATTCTTATAAATTAAAATCTTTAAATTATAGATATTTGAATAACTAATGTATCTATCAATGTACTCTGAACCTCCTGTACACCATGGGCAGCTTCTTAGCTAATGCCCACTTTAGCCATTTTGGTGCAGCAAATGTCTGCTGTTACTCAGTAGGCTTCTCTCTGCTATACAGCAACAATGGCCTTCCAAAAGCTGAATTTGTGATTACAAAGAGTCACTTGTTTTTATTCCTCTATCTGTTCATGTTCATTGTGCTTGTTGCCTTTCTGCATCCTAATTCTGTACTTGAGTTCAAAAGGATAGTTTAGTAAGTAGTATTTTAAATGATTTAGAAGGCTGGGAATTTGGCCTAGTGGCAGAGTGCTTCTCTCGCACACTTGAGGACTGGGGTTCGATTCCTTAGTACCACATACATAGAAAAGCTGGAAGTAGTGCTGTGGCTCAAGTGGCAGAGTGCTTGCCTGAGTGCTCAGGCCTGGAGGTCAAGCCCCAGAACTGGCAGAAAATAAAATAAAAGTAAAATAGAATACTTTAGAAAGACTACAAGTGCGAGCCACTAAAAGAAACTGTTGCTCAATTATATGGATTAGCAAAGTGGAAAAGACTGGAAAAGCAATGTTAAAAATGTAAAAGGTCTCATGGGGACTTACCTGCCTGGGCTGGCTTGGAACCATGATCCTTAGCTCTCAGCTTCCTGAGTAGCTAGGATTTTTAGGTCTGAGCCATTGGCATCTTGTTCTTATCTCCAATTAATCACTAGAAAAGCTACAAGTAGGGCTGTGTAGTCTTGAGCAAAAGATGCTCAGGAGCAGTGAGTTCAAGCCCAAGGACTAGCCTCCCAACAAATATAAAGTAAATAAGTGATTAATGGAAAGGCTCAAGTAGAAGAATGCCTGCTTAGCAGGTGAAGAGCCCTAAGTTCAAACCTTAGTGCCAGACTTTGAATTGATACTTTATCTTAAACAGAATAATGGAATTTGTAAGATTTTAAAAAATTCTTCGTTGGATAATATGACATTGAGCTTTGTCATGTTTTTTTTTTTTTTTTTTTTGCCAGTCCTGGGCTTGAGCACAGGGCCTGAGCACTGTCCTTGGACTTTCTCAAGGGTAGAGCTCTACCACTGAGCCTCAGCACCATTTCCGGCTTTTTTCTATGTATGTGGTACCGAGGAACTGAACCCGGGTCTTCGTGCATGCTAGGCAAGCACCCTACCACTAGGCCGAACTCCCGGCCCCATCAGTGTTGGTCTTCTTATAGTACTTTTGAGACAGTTCCTTTTTCCCCTACTCCAGTTGTTTCTAGGAGTCTATGTTGAAGTGAGGAACATAGGACTGACTGCTTTGTATCCTCCCTTGTTGAAGGAGTGATTTTTTTTTTTTTTGGTAGTCCTGGGGCTTGAACTCATGGCCTGAGCACTATCCTTGGACTTTCTTTTTTTTTTTTTTTGCCAGTCCTGGACTTTAGCTCAGGGCCTGAGCACTGTCCTTGGACTTCCTTTCTTTTTTTTGCCAGTCCTGGGCTTGAGCTCAGGGCCTGAGCACTGTCCTTGGACTTTCTCAAGGCTAGAGCTCTACCACTTGAGCCTCAGCACCATTTCTGGCTTTTCTCTATATATGTGGTACCGAGGAATCGAACCCAGGTCTTCGTGCGTGCTAGGCAAGCACGCTAACACTAGGCCAAACTCCCGGCCCTCCTTGGACTTTCTTAAGGCTAAAGTTCTACCACTTGAGCCACAGCACCATTTCCAGCTTTTTCTATGTATGTGGTAGTGGAGGAATCGAACCTGGGTCTTTGCACACGCTAGGCAAGCGCTCTACCACTAGGCCAAACTCCCACCCCTGAAGGAGTGATTTATACAGTTAAAGTATCTAGAAATGTGAAATACTTTTAGAAAGCTCAGTGATGTAGCACTGGTGGAGTAGCTAGTCAGGCGTAAGGCCCTGAGTTCAAACCCTAGAATGGAAAAACAAACAAACAAAAGGTTGCATAGTCTATTTGGGCTGGGAATGTGGCTTAGTGGTAGAGTGCTTGCATTGCATGCATGAAGCCCTGGGTTTGATTCCTTAGTACCATTTAAATAAGCTAACCTTGAGCAAAAGAAGCTGAGGGACAATTCCCAGGCCCTGAATTCAAGCCCCAATTAGACACTTGATTATCTGAAACCTAATGTCACAAACATATAATGGAGAGTCACTGAAAGATCCTCCCTGCAAGACATTCTCTTAGGGGTAAAATGGCATTGTCACCACCACCAAGTAATTATCAAATGTCTATATTTATTTAATGTCAGATCTCATAGAGATACCTTCCCTTTTCCTTCCCCATCAGAGTTAGCAAGAACCTGTCTGTGTGGTTGAAAGGACACAGACACATAAATGTCACATATGCTTATAGTGTGTTATTTGTGTCAAGAAAGAAAAGAAAGAAAGAGGCTAGAAGTGTAGCCTAGTGGTAGAGTGATTGCACCAACCTTGAGTTCAATTCCTTGGTACCACATACATAGAAAAAGCAGGAAGTAGCACTGGGGCTCAAGTGGCAGAGCGCTAGCCTTGACAGTGCCCAGGCCCTGATTCCATGCCCTAGGATTGGCAAAAAAAAAAAAAAAAAGGAACAAAGGAAGCTCAGTGATGCAAAATAGATACCAGATGACATCACAATGCCTAGGTAAATCAAAGACATTCCTAAAGAGTCTTACTTTAAATGAAGGGGAAAAATGGATACTAAGTTTGTCTCATTTAAATTGCCTTGTACATTAGGGAGTTTTGCCTAGTGGTAGATGCATGAAGACCTAGGTTCGATTCCTGGGTACCACATGCATAGAAAAAAATGCCAGAAGTGGTGCTGTGGCCCAAGTAGCAGAGTTCTAGCCTTGAAGAAAAAACCCAAGGATACTGCTTAGGCCCTGAGTTCAAGCCTAGGACTGGCAAAAAAAAAAAAGAGGATAAAACTTTTAAAAACTTAACACCCTGGGTGTTTGTTTTGTTTATTGAGTTTTCTACTGGAAGCCTTGTATCTCTTAAGCAAAGAGGAACCTTTTTCTTATTTTTTCAGATCCTTGAGCTCACCAGGTTGGATGGAGAGAAGAGCGACACCAGAGATTCTCAGTGGGCATAGACTCTGGTGGCCTGAGTGTTTGTCTCTAAAATGCCCCAGTGGAGTAGCTAGAAGTACGTCACTGTAGACAGCCCCTTCCAGCAGGCTCTAGAGAAGGGAGTAAGGCTCAGGTGGCAATCCCAGTGGCACTAACCATGACAAGTGGTTTCAAGTAGGTGCCTGGCTGGGTGGAGTTCTTGGTGCGAGTCTTGTTCATTGTCCAGTATTACATTTCTCTATAAGATCACAATGCTTGGTGTAGTGATTGGACATTTCTGCTGTTCTTTTTTTTTTTTTTTTTGCTAGTTCTGGGGCTTGAACTCAGGGCCTAGTTTCTATGCCTGATCCTCTCTGTGTTCAAAGCTGGTACTCTACCAGTTGAGCCACAGAGCCACTTCTGGCTTTTTTTTTTTTTTTTCTGTTTATGTGGTACTAAGGAATGGAACCCAAGGCTTCATGCATTCATGCATGATAGCCAAGCACTCTACCATTAAACCCAGCATAGGTTTTTTTTTTTGCCAGTCCTGGACTTGAGCCCAGGGCCTGAGCACTCTCCTTGGACTTTCTCAAGGCTAGAGCTCTACCACTTGAGCCTCAGCACCACTTCTGACTATTTTCTATATATGTGGTACCAAGGAATTGAACCTAGGTCTTCGTGCATGCTAGGTAAGCACTTTAACCACTAGGCCAAACTCCTGGCCCCCAGAATAGGTTTTTTCAAAGCAATACTATGGACTACTTTCTGTAGTCCCTCATAAAACTAACACCTTTGCCCATGTCCATCCTTTTTGTCTACATAGTCAGTGCATTTCTGTAAGTATCCTATCTTTCCTGCATTATCCCCTTTATACTAGAACAAAAAGTTTATTTCTCCCATCTTAAGAAACATATGAGGGGCTGAGAGTGTTACCTAGTGGTAGAGTGCTTGCCTAGCATGATTCCTTGGTACCAAATACACAGAAAAAGCCAGAAATGGTGCTGTGTCTCAGGTGGTAGAGTGCTAGTCTTAAGAAAGCTCAAATAGTGTCTAGGCCCCAATTAAAGCCCCAGGATTGGAGAAAGAAAGAAAGGAAGGAAGGAAGGAAGGAAGGAAGGCAGGCAGGCAGGCAGGCAGGCAGGCGGGCGGGCGGGCATGTACTTTAGTCCCCAGGCTGGTTTTGAACCCCCATCCTCAGATCTCAACCTCCTGAGTTGCTAGGATTACAAGCATGAGCCACCAGTGCCCGACAGAAAAGTTCTCTTGATGCCTTCTTTTCACCAGACTTATTTATATTTTCTGTTTCCATTATCAAGGCTGATATTTCCTCTTACCTTCTGAATTCATTCCATCTAGGCACTTTCTTCTATTACCATTAGCTGAAGTCACTTTTCAAGGTAAACGTGGTGTTTGTCAGATCCCCACTAGCCACTTCTTTTTCTTTGCTTAAGACTAGCACTCTACCTCCTGAGCTTCAGTACTACTTCCAGCTTTTTCTGTGTATGTCGTACTGAGGAATTGAAGCTAGGGCGTCATACTTGTTAGATAAGCACTCTACCACTAAGCCACATTCCAGCCCCCCAACTGATTTTTTATTTTTATTTTTGGGGGGAGATTGAATCAAGAGCTTAACACATATTGAACACTCTCTCTACTCACTCTGCCACTCCCAGCCCTTAAACTGAATTTTCAAGGCTAGCACTTTGCCACTTGAGCCACAGCACCACATTCTGGCTTTTTCTGTGTGTGTGGTACCAATAATTTGAACCCAGGGCTTTGTGCATGCTAGGTAAGCACTGTACCAGTAGGCCATGCTCCTGGCCTCATTTAGACAGTTCTCTTCAATTTATCACAGAAAAAGCCAGACTTGTCCTGTGGCTTTAGTGGTATAGTACTAGCCTCGAGCAAGAGGAGATCAGGGACAGCACCCAGGCCTTGACTTCAAGCCCTAGGACTAGCAAAAAATAAAAAAAACAAAACCTGGGCTGGGAGTTTGGCCTAATGGTAGAGTGCCTGCCTAGCATGCATGAAGACCCGGGTTCAATTCCTTGGTACCACATATATAGAAAAAAGCCAGAAGTGGTGCTGAGGCTCAAGTGGTAGAGCTCTAGCCTTGAGAAAGTCCAAGGACAGTGCTCAGGCCCTGAGCTTAAGCCCAGGACTGGCAAGAAAGAAAAAAAAAACAAAAACCTCATTTCTTGCAATAAAAAGTCTATACTTTCAGGAAAAGAATTTCTTCCTCATACGATGTCCTTTCCTTGGGTTAGAAACCTTGGAATCATCCTTGACTTTTCCCTTTCTCATACCCACATGCACTCTGGCAGAAATCCCAACTCTAAGCATAGCTTTTCACCCTCTACTGTGCTATTCTAGCTTTGCCCATTTTTGCCTGTTACCTGGACTATTACCAGGTTGGACTCTTGCCAGCTAATAGGCCTTCCAACTTCTGCCTGTACTAATAGTCTTTTCTACCACAGCTGCTGCTAGAATGATTCTTCAATGCAGAAGTCAAATCATGACACTTGCAGAGCAAATCCAAAGTCTTAACTGTGACCAGTTAGGCCCTGCCATGGCTGATGTCATTCTTCCAACTCTCTCTCTTACTCACCCCTCTCTTCTAGCCACCCTAGCCTCTGTGCTGTTTTCCTCCTCTTCTTGTCTGTGTGGTTATCCTTCATGTAATGTCTTTGCTGAATTGCCATTGTATCATATAGGTCTCCCTGATCAGTGTGGTAAATCAGACACTAATCTGTGATGTCTTTCTTAGGAGCACATATTACCAGCAGATATATTATGTATGCATTTGTTTTTTTGCTTATTTTCTTTATTAGAATGCATGCTGTTTGAGGAAAAAGATTTTTGTCTGTTTATCTGCTTGATTCACTTCTGGGTCTCCAAAATGTGGGGATGCTGAGTATTGTTTGTTAAATATATGGATGATGTGTAGTCATTCCCCCTTTCAAGTTCTTATCTAATGAGAAACTGATAGCCAAAGCATATTGAAGCTAGTGTCTACCAGCATGCTGATAAATACATTCCTGAGACTTCTTTCTCCTCTTTGAATATTTGCATATTTTCAGTGTCTTGGAGGGTGTCCTTTAATCTTGAATATCAGCTCAGTTCCAAGTTGTGTGTATTTTATGCTATAAATCTGTTCTGAATTTTTATCAATGTTATTAGTTTATATTAGTTATATAGAGAGGGATTTCATTGTTATATATCTATGCATGTTTACAACATATTCCACTCAATCTCACTGCCTCTGTTACTCTCCCTTCCTGTTTTGAATCTTATTGGAAAATACTATAGTAGGATACTCAGAATTCTTTGTGGTCATTGAGTTGGATCTTTGCCATTTTTTGTTTTTTTTTTTTTTCTAATCTGAGGCTGTGACTTGCACTCACAATCTGATGCTTACACTCATTGTCAGGCACCCTACTAACTGAGCCATGCCTCCAACTCTAATCTAGAAGGATTTGTGTTGGGTAATTGATACATAAATAGTTCTCCAAGTCTTTTATATGTAATATATATTCATATATATATTTACTTTTTTTTTTTTTTTTTTTTTGCCAGTCCTGGGCTTGAGCTCAGGGACTGACTGAGCACTGTCCTTGGACTTTCTCAAGGCTTAGAGCTCTACCACTTGAGCCTCAGCAGCACTTCTGGCTCCCCACCCCATGTATGTGGTACTGAGGAATCGAACCCCGGTCTTCGTGCATGCTAGGCAAGCACTCTACCACTAGGCTAAACTTCCGGTCCCATATATTTACTTTTTATTTCTAGTTTTCCAGCCTAGTTGTGCGTTCAGTTATTACTAAAGACAAATAACTTAAATGATTTTTACTTTGTACATATCCTGAACCTTTTTTTTTTTATTTTAGGGGGGATGTTGGTTGTGGGGCTTCAACTCTGGGCCTGGGTGCTGTACCTGAGCTCTTCAACTCAAGGCTACTGCCCTACCCCTGGAGCCAGAGAGCCACTTCCCATTGAATTCAGGGCCTAGACACTGTCCCTTGAGCTCTTTTTTTTGGTGTTCTGGGGCTTGAACTTGGCCTTGGCACTGCCCCTGAGCAATTCAGCTTAAGGCTACCTCCCTACCCTTGAGCCAAGCCCCACTTCATGTTTTTTGGAGGTTATTTGGAGATAAGAGTCTCAGGTCCTTTTGTGCCTTGTGCCGGGGCTGGCTTTGAACCTTGATCCTCAGATCTCAGCCCCCTGAGTAGCTAGGATTACAGTGTGAGCCTCTGAGCCTGGCCAGCCATTTGTTGTTGTGTTGTTTGTTTGCTTGCTTTGTTTTGCAGTGTTAGCACTCTGCCTGAGCCACAGCACCACTTCTGGCTTTTTCTGTGCATGTGGTACTGAGGAATCGACCCCCAGGGCTTTGTGCATGCTAGATGAGTACTCTACTACTGGCCCAAGGGTAGTTATTTTTAGCCTCAGTGCCACTTCTAGTTTTTGTGTGGTTAATTGGAGATAAGAGTGTAACAGGGACTTTTCTGCCCAGACTAGCTTTGAATGGTGATCCTCAGATCTCTTGCCTTCTGAGTAACTAGAATTATAAGCATGAGCTACTGGCACCCAGCATATCCTAGAACTTTTGACTAATGCATAAATAAACTACAATCAAGCATTAGTTACTACTTTAATGATTTTTGGAAGTGGTTCATAACCAACAATATATGTAATATCTGGATTTTGAAGGTAATTAATATTAGAGTAAGAAATTTGGAAATGGAGGGCAATAGAATCAATTTTCCTTCTCTTTTTTTTATTGTAATTAACAGAGGGGCTACAGTTATATTCACCAGATAGAAGGAACATTACTTCACACACATTGATACCCCTTCTCATGTTTTTGTTCCCCTTTCCCTCCCCCCACCCCTTCTTTTCTTATTTTGCTTTTCTTATTTTGCTTTGCTTTGCTTTGCTTTGGTATCCTGGTACTGGGGCTTGAACTCAGAGTCATTAAGTAATTCAGTCACATTAATATAGATGTAACTGTTATTTTCATGAAATACAACCATAGTCATATCCTAGAGGGATATGTGGATTTGTTTGGACCTATGTGTAGTCCCTGAACCCTTTTGCTCAAGGCTAATACCTTGAGCACCAGTTTTCCATTATTTATTTATGCATTTATTTATTTATTTATTTATTTTGCTAGTCCTGGAGCTTGAACTCGGCGCCTGAACACTGTCCTTGAGCTTTCCAGGATTACAAGCATAAGCCATCACACCAGCTAGGATTTTTTTGGGGGAGGGGGGGGTGTCATGGGGAACTCAGGGCCTGAGCACTGTCCTTGAACAATTTTTGCTCAAGGCTAGTGCCCTGCCTCTTGAACCACAGCACTAGTTCTGGCTTTTTCTGAGTATATGGTACCAAGGAATCGACCCCAGGGCATGCTAGGCAAGCACTCTACCACTAGGCTATACTGACCTATGATGCTTTTTTTGTGTGTGTGTGTGTCATGGGGCTTGAACTTGGCCTGGGCGCTGTCCTTGAGCTCTTCAGCTCAAGGCTACCAACCTGCCCTCTAGCCAAGCCCCACTTCACATTTTTGCTAGAGGTTAGTTGGAGATAAGAGTCCCTGGTTCTTTCTTTTGTTCTTTTGTGCCTCTTCTGGCTTTGAATCTTGATTCTCAGATCTCAGCATCCCAAGTAGCTAGAATTATAGGTGTGCCCAGCCTTGGGTGCTGTTTATAGACTACATTTAAATTCTTAGTTTACAAGAACAGATTGAGTCCTTTATGTAAGGCACTATTCTAGGTACAGTCATGTTGTTTTAAACTGGACCTGTTCCCTACTTTCCAGGAGGAATGCTTTTCTTTCTCCTCCCTCCCTCCCTCTCCCCTCACTCTCTCCTCCCTCTCCCCTCCCTCCCTCCTTCCCTCCCTCCCTCCCTGTCACTCTCTGTCTCTTCCCCCCCCCCCCCTCTCTCTCTCTCTTTCTTTTCTTTCTTTCTGGGCTTGAGCTCTTCAGCTCAAGGCCAGCACTCTCAGTGTTCTACCACTTTAGACACAGTGTCACTTCTGGTTTTCTGGTGGTTAAGAGTCTCAAAGACGGCTGGGAGTTTGGCCTAGTGGTAGCGTGCTTGCCTAGCATGCACAAAGACCCAGGTTTGATTCCTTGGTACCACATACATAGAAAAAAGTCCAAAGTGGTGCTGAGGCTCAAGTGGTAGAGCTTTAGCCTTGAGAAAGTCCAAGGTCAGTGCTCAGGCCCTGAGCTCAAGCCAGGACTGGCAAAAAAAAAAAAAAAAAAAAAAAAAAGTTCTCAAAGACTTTCGTTCCCAGGCTGGCTTTGAATCGTAAGCCTCAAATCTCAGCCTCATGAGTAGCTAGGATTACAGGTGTGAGCCACCAGCGCCTAGCAAGAATGCTTTTCTAAATTTATGAACTGATTAAATTACTTTCAGCCAGTTCATTTCAGTTGGACAAGTGTCTAATGTAGAGCCAGATAAATTAAAGAGGGGCTGGGAATGTGGCTTGGTAGAAGAGTGCTTGCCTAGTATGCATGAAGCCCTAGGTTCGATTCCTTAATATCATATAAACAGAAAAAGCTAGAAGTCTCACTGTGGCTGAAGTGGTAGAGTGCTAGCCTTGAACAAAAGAAAAGAAGCTCAGGGACAATGCCCAGGCCCTGAACTCAAGCCCCAGGACTGGGGGGGAAGAGGTACAGGGAGGGGAGGGGAGGAAAGAGAAGGAAAAAAAAGAGTAAGAACTTAAAGTATATAGGTAATTAGAGAAAATGTAAAAGAGGCTGTGCTTTAGAGGTACTTTTGGTTTTGTTTTTTGTTTTTTGTTTTGTTTTTGCCAGTCCTTGGGATAGAGCTCTACCACTTGAGCCACAGTACCACTTCCAGCTTTTTCTATGTATGTGGTACTGAGGAATTGAATTCTGGGTCTTTGTGTATGCTAGGCAAGCACTCTACCACTAGGCCAAACTCCAGGCCTAGTGTATTTCATTTTATTTATCTAGCCAGTCCTCAAGGCCTGGGCATTGTTGCTGATCCTTTGCTCAAGGCTACCACTCTACTACTTGAGTAGTCACAACTCTACTTCTAGCCTTTTCTATGCATGTAACTGAGGACTCGAACCCAGGGCCTTCATGCATGCTAGGCATGCACTTTACTACTAGGCCACATCCTGGGCTGTACTTCATTTTAGAGGCATAGTATTTAAGTACACAATCTTGGGTTTTATGAAATGGGTAAGATGAAGTTAGGTAGAAAAGAGGGGTCAACATGTGTTAGGGGAAGAGAACCTAGCATGGCTGAGTATAAGACTGAGTTTAACATGACACCCAGAACATTTGAGTGTGGGTTGGGGCTACTGTCATGACAGGTCAATAAGAATATGGAAGATACCAGCAGGGAAGAAGTTGAGGGCCTAGTGTCTTGATTTAAAGATGGGGACTTTGGGTTGATCTCATGTTGGGCAGCCATAATTGTTCTTCACAGGAAAGGTCTGTGTGAGGGTAACATGCAGAATGAACTTTGGGCTTCTTTCCAGAGAAAATGGTTTGGGGACTGCTATTCTGGAAGTGAGAGCTGTGGTAGCAGTGGGATGGAGTGAAGTAAAGTAGTGATGTTGTGGGCAGATGGGTGACACTGTAGTTGTGTGTTAAAGATATTCTTGGGAGACAGGAAAAAATGGAAGTGTAGTGGAAGAGTTTTGCTTTTTTTTCATACAAAGGTTTTGAGGAATATGTTAACCTCCACAATGCTGCCAGGTAGAAAGTGAGTGAAGTGTACCAGGGAAGTGTGTTGTGATGGTGACCTTTGTGTCCACAGCTGCTGTGGGAGTGATTAGTGAACCGTGGAAAGACATACTTTTTTTTTTTGTCGGTCATGGGGCTTGAACTTGGCCCGGGCACTGTCCCTGAGCTCTTCAGCTCAAGGCTACCATCCTACCCTTCAAGCTCCTCTTCCCGTTTTCTAGAGGTTAATTGGAGATATGAGTCTCAGGTCTTTTTGTGCCCCGGCTGGCTTTGAACCTTGATCCTCAGATTTCAGCCTCCTGAGTAGCTAGGATTACAGGCGTGAGCCACTGTCCTGCTCATTCTATGACACAGCTCTTGCTCTGTAAGTCTTTGTCCTTAATGAACTCCCCTACCCCACCCTCCTGTCAGGGTTTTAACTTAAGGCACCACTGTTTTGCATGTGAGTGTGCATGGTCTTAAACTTATGTACCTCTCTGTCTTACTTCGTGCTCTACCATTTAATCTACAATTCCACTACTTAAGCCACAGCTCCCTCCCAGATTTTTCTGCCTGGGCTGACTTTCAACCTTAATTCTCAGATCTTAGCATCCTGTGTAGTTGAGATTATGGGTATGAGATATCAGTACTTGTCTGGGCCTTACACTCTTGCTCAGTTTTTTCCCTCATGGCTGCCTCTTTACCACTTGATCCATACCTCTAGTCTAACATTTTTCTGGCAAATGGGAAAAAGAGTCTGGAGGACTTCAATGCCTGTGAGTTGGCTTTGAGTCTTGATCTTCCTGCTCTCAAGAGTAATCCTGAGTAACTAGGCTTACAGGCTTGAGCCATGTATAGCTCTCGATGAACTTTTCTTCTATCATGTATCATTTTGGTATTATTATTTTGAATCCTTGCATTTGTTCTGACAAATCTACAAAAAGGAGTTAAATAGAATGGAAAAAAATTAAGCAAAAATGTATTTCTAAAAGGGGCTCAGAGCATGTAAGAAAACCAAACTGGTGGAATGAGAGGCTGTACTACAATTATAGAGCTGTAATCTCTACCAGCTAGCAATATTTCTTGTTCTCTTGTCATCACTAACTGTGACAGATCACGAATCTTGGCACCAGTGCATGTGTATTGTGGGAAGAAGCCTAATCTGGCAGAAACATAGCTATTCTTTTGACAGATTTAAAAATGTCTGCCCCCCCTCCCCCCAAAATGGGGCCTACTTTTTGAAGGCCATTTTATTGTTCATTTTTCAATTATAAAGATTTTCACACCTCTACAGCAAATTTGGTATGCATCCCCTCAGAAGGCCACTAGGTTATAAATTAAGAGTTTGTAAATGCCTCTTGCTGATCGTTTGTCCTCTGCAGTATTGTCTTAATAGGCACACAGTTGTTTGTAGGGAAGAATAATAGATCATTCAGCCTTTCATGTTTTTTCTTTTTTTTTGAATGTTCTCCTGGTATGCTGTAATGATGATCTAGCAGTTGTTTTTGTTGTTGTTTGTTTTTATTATATTTTATTTTATTCTTATATATTTTTTTTTGCCAGTCCTGGGTTGGAACTCAGGGCCTCGCCACTGTCCTTGACCTCTCAAGGCTAGTACTCTACCTCTTGAGCCACAGCACCGCTTCTGGCTTTTTCTTTGTATGTGGTACAGAGGAATCGAACCCAGGACATTATGCATGGTAGGCAAGCACTCTACCACTGGGCCATACTTCTGGCCTGTCCTTTCAGCTATTTTTAAGCTGTACCATCATCACACCGTTCCACAAACAAAATATGGAATATAGAGGAAGTCCCTTTTGGCTGTAGACAGTGATGCAGGGGGAGGGAAGATGAGCAGTGGGAGCAAAAACTATTAGGTTGCTGGGTATTGTCAAAATTAGTACTGTACTCTGATGATGGTTAGGATAGGAGGAACCTTTGGCATTTCTAAAGACAAGATTGATAGCTAGATTAATTTTGAACAGGACATGTGAAAATTATAAAAATGCAATTATAGCGGGGCATGGTTGACTCATGCCTGTAATCCCAGCTACTCAGGAGGCTGAGATCTGAGGATTGTGGTTCAAAGCCAGCCTGTATAATAAAGTCCGTGAGACTCTTATGTGCAGTTAACCACAGGAAAACTGGAAGTGGTGCCATGGCTCAAGGCGTACAGTAGCCTTGAGCTGAAGGGCTCAGTGACAATGGCCCCCCCCCCCAAAAAAAAAGTGTGAACCAGAACTGTGTTTAATGCTTCTATTTTGGATCCACTTCTACAACACTACCAAGACTCCCTAATCTCCCATAACTGCTGAGTTTGCTCCTTATCCTTAAAATACAAGTCTACTACCCTTACTCCTCTTCATAGACTGGGGTGGAAGTTCAGTTATTTTTCACAGCTGTGGGTAGAAGAGTTTTTTGCCCTTTATATTTTTCTTTCCTTTCAGTTATTTTTAATTTTTAGAAATCTTCTTTGTGTAATTTCCTTCCTGTATTACAAGTTACTAAGTTCCAGGGGCCAGGATTTTGGCCTAGTGGTAGAGTGCTTACTTAGCATGCATGAAGAGCTGGGTTCAATTTCTCGGTACTACATACATAGAAAAACCGCAAGTGGTGTTGAAGCTCAAGTGGTAGAGCTCTAGCCTTGAGAAAGTCCAAGGACAGTGCTCAGGCCCTGAGCTCAAGCCCAGAACTAGCAAAAAAAAAAGAAAGAAAAAAGTTACTAAGTTCCAGTAGATTGGAAATAATCAGGATCAAAATTAACTTTCAGAGGGATTGAAGTAGCTCTTTTATCTTCCTGTAGCTCAGCTGTGAATCTGGGAGCCTGGAATAGTCCCAGTGAATGTAGGCATGACTGCTGGCATATCTGCAGCCTCTCAGTATGAATGGCAGTCAGCTCTTGGTCATCCAGAAAAAGTAGAGGCATGTCTAGATCCATGCTGATTTGGGTATTGTGCTTAATCATATGCACTGAACATGCTTCCTTAATTTATTCTATTAGAACCCCTGTGCTGTAGAATAGAAACTACAAGTGTAATCTCTCCATTCAGATGGAAATTCCTAGGACTATCATGAATTACAGCAACTAAAGGAGTCACATTGGGTGGTGGAAAGAACATAGGTTTACAGTCAGATCTAAAGTTCAAGTCTGATTTTTCCTCTATTAGAGTTAGAACTCATGGCCTCATACCCATTCAGCTTGCTTGTTTGGATGGAATTCTACCATGAGTCATGCCTTCAATCCATCTTTTTGCTGATTTTTTTTTTTTTTGGCCAGTTCTGGGCCTTGAACTCAGGGCCTGGGCACTGCCCTTGGACACATTTTGCTCAAGGCTAGTGCTCTACCACATGAGCCACAGCACCACTTCTGGCTTTTTCTGTGTATGTGGTACTGAGGAATAGAACCCAGGGCTTTGTGCATGCTAGGTGAGCACTCAACCAATAGACTATGCTCCCTGCCCTAGCTAATTATTTTAGAGCTGGAATTTTGTGGACTTTTCTATCTGCCCTAGCATGAAACAATAATCCTCTGTGTCTGTCTTCTGAGTAGCTAGGCAAGCCCCAGGACCACCAAAAAAAAGTAAACACAAAGAGGACTGAGCTTGGCTTCTTTGCTATGTGACCCCAAGTGTACAGATAAGGTCATCCAGTCTTCACTTTGAGAGATAGCTACCACTGCTTTGAACTCTGGCCGATTTAGTCCACTATTAATTAACATTGAAACTTCCTACTCTACTTTTATCTAAGTAAGTATGTATATTAAAACAAAGTAATACTAAACCAGAAGTGGAATTGTAGCTTAAGTGGTAGAGTGTTGGCCTTTTAGCCTTGAGCAGAAGAAGCTCAGGGACAGTGCCCAGACCCTGAGTTCAAGCCCCAGGACTAGCAAAAAAATGAACAAATAAAGTAATAGGAAACTATTCAGTATTGATATATCTATGATTTACGTGAAACAATGGGACTGTATGATTGGGATTAATAGAAGAGGACATAATTTATTTTTTTATTTTTTTTGCCAGTCCTGGGCTTGAGCTCAGGGCCTGAGCACTGTCCTTGGACTTTCTCAAGGCTAGAGCTCTACCACTTGAGCCTCAGCACCACTTCCGGCTTTTTTGTATTTATGTGGTACCAAGGAATCGAACCTGGGTCTTCGTGCATACTAGGCAAGCACTTTAACCACTAGGCAAAACTCCCAGCCCCATAATTTATTTTATATATATATATATATATCTATTATTTTTGTGGGTCATGGCGCTTGAACTATGCCTGAGCATTGTCCCTGAGCTCTTCAGCTCAAGGCTACCACCCTACCCCTTGAGCCACAGTACTACTTCTGATTTTCTGGTGATTAATTGGAGATAAGAATCTCCGTTCTTTAGTGCCTAGTGCCTGGTCCCTCTTTTGTACTTTCTGAATATATAGTATGATTTATTTAGGAGTGAAAAAATAAACTTAAAAAAAAATAGAATTAATGGCCAGGAGTTTGGCCTAGTGAAATAGTGCTTGCCTAGAATACACAAAGACCTGGGCTCAATTCATCGGTACCACATACATAGAAAGAGCCAGAAGTGGTGCTGTGGGTCAAGTGGTAGGGTTCTAGCCTTGAGGAAAACAAACAAACAAAAACCAAGGATAGTGCTCAAGCCCTGAGCACAAGAATTAGGAGTCACAGTTCTCGGCACTACACTATGAAATTACAGAATAATAGACTGTTAATGTTGAAAGGGATTTTGAGATTTGTTTTTTAAACAATCTCATTTGGAAACTGTAAAGGTAAAAGTCTGATGTTGTTTTTTTTGAATTTGTATGCTGATTTCTTTCAAAATGTCAAAAATATCATACATTGTGTTTAACATTTTAAAGTAGGTTGAAATGTGCTTAATTATGAAGCTACTTTGGGAGTACAATACCTGCCTTTGTTTTATAATGAATACCTTCTGTATGAATTTTTTTTTTCAGGACTGTATTGAGTGTGTGGCTTGCAAAATTAGCGTATTCATAGTGAGAAGGGATTTTTCAGTGCATTCTTACAGCTCTAGGCCTGGGTGAGGTAAAAATAAGGCAGTTTATGGCTGAACTTAGGGTATGGGCGCTATCACCTGAGCTTTTTGTGCTCAGTGCTAGTGCTGTACCATTTGAGTCACAGCTCCACTTCCAGCTTTTTTAGTGCTTAATTGGAGATGAGTGTCTCACTGTCTTTGCTGTCCTAGCTGGCTTGGAACTGCAATCCTCAGATGTCAGCCTCTTGAGGAGCTAGGATTACAGGCATGAACCACCAGTGCCTGGTGTAGTCTTAACTTTTTTAAAGACGATACACATAGGTGATGAGAACAGCCATTTGCAGAGCATAGCAAGGTATTTGGAAGTGCATGGAATGTTTGGTTCATTCCAAGGGCAGGCATCCTTTATGCCACCAGGATATTACAAAGCTCTCTGGTAGTAATGGCAGTACTGAAGGGCTGTTGAATACCAGGACCTTCTACTATTGGAAACAGGATCACATTAGGTGTATTACTGTGTACATTCTTTACAAACTAACAATATGACTATGCTGTGTCACTGGTAAATCAGGTTTTCAGTGGTGTAAATTACTTTCAGAACTTCAACCTAAAGTATCTGAAACACATCTCCCTTAAAATGGGAATAGTCTTTCCAGAGAGAAGGTAAGGAAAGGAAATTAGACCTATAGAGAAATTATAAACTTTTATTTCAACTAACACCAGAATACTGGTCAAGTTTGAATTAATAAACCTGTCTTTTTAGCCTTTTTTTTTTGGGTGGGGGGTGGGGGGTATGCTGGGGCTTTAACCCAAGGCTTGGGCACGATCCTTAGTTTTTTTTTGCTCAAGGCTAACACTCTACCACTTTGAGTCACAGCTCCACTTTCAATTTGTTTTGGTGTGTTTTTATTTTGTTGTGGTGAGGTAGTGATTAATTAGAGATAAGAAGATTGGACTTTCCTACCTAGGCTGCTTTCAAGCCCTTGATCCTCAGATTTTAGCTTCCTGAATAGCCATGATTGCAGGTATTTACCACTAGCATTTGGCTTATGGTTTTTGTTTACTTTTTTTTTAACCTTTATTAGTCAAACTATATTTTGATATAGACTTTCCCCCCCATTTCTTTTTTTTTTTTTTTTTTGGCCAGTCCTGGGCTTGAGCTCAGGGCCTGAGCACTGTCCTTGGACTTTCTCAAGGCTAGAGCTCTACCACTTGAGCCTCAGCACCACTTTTGGCTTTTTTCTATGTATGTGGTACTGAGGTCTTCATGCATGCTAGGCAAGCACTTTAACCACTAGGCCAAAGTCCTGGCCCCTCCACCCCCATTTCTTGTAAGTGTTGTAGTTGAAGGAGATAAAGGATATTTTTGTACTTCTCTTGTGGATGAGAGCCCTGGGTTCCCAGTGTACATACACCGAGAGCTTAGGATGTAGTGGCCTGTGGCCCTCTAATGGTGCAGGAACTGGGACCCACTGGAATGAGAACCTTGGAGGGAAAATGTTGGACTGTGGCAACAGCTACTGCCCGGTGGTTTCCTTCTGGTCAGCTCTTTCTGCATTTACAGACTCATCAGGAACTGTTGTGGTTTTTGGTCTTTCTGTCATCTTGTTGGGTAGGTGTTCTAAGGGCTGCTTAAACTCTGAATTTAGACGACTATGTCATTTTAATGTTTAACCTACAGTGTTACCTCTGTGTCTTCAGGTGCTGCTTGTGAGCAGTAGTCGCCATCCAGATCGATGGATTGTCCCTGGAGGAGGCATGGAACCTGAGGAGGAGCCAAGTGTGGCAGCAGTTCGTGAAGTCTGTGAGGAGGTATGTATGGAGAAAAAAAGGCCATGACTGCACCTTGTAACCTTGAATCCGTCCTTTCTATGTGTCTATGTATCACCACATTTTTTTTTTTTTGGCCCTGGGCGTCATCCCTGAGCTCTTCTGCTCAAGCTAGAGCTCAACACTTTAAGTCACAACTCTACTTCTGTTTCTTGGTGGTTAATTGGAGATAAGAATCTCTGGGACTTTCCTGTCTGGGCTGGCTTTGAACAGGGATCCTCATAACTCAGCCCTCCTGAGTTCCTAGGACCATAGGTATGAGTTATGTCTTCTTGTTAAAGAGAGCAATGGGTTGTTACTTGGTTCTGTTTATCAGGCTTTCTATGTGGGAAGAAAGTATCTAATACTACCTGATAGTAGTAACTTCCCAAAGATCTTTTCCAACCTGCCTTTGTACCTGAGGCAAAAGATCAGTATCAGCTCTAAGAAATAAGAGGAGCAAGCTAGGGGCTAGTGGCTCATGCCTGTAATCCTAGCTACTCAGGAGGCAGAAATCTGAGGATCACTGTTCAAAGCCAGCCCAGCATGAAAGTCCATGAACTATTTTTTTTGGGGGGGGAAGGTGTCATTGGGCTTGGCCTCTACCTGGGTGCTGTCCTTGAGCTCTTCAACTCAAAGCTACTGCCCTACCCTTGAGTCAAGCCCCACTTCCCATTTCCTAGAGGTTAATTGGAGATAGGAGTTTCAGGTCCTTTTGTGCCCAGGCTGGCTTTGAACCTTGATCCTCAGATCTTAGCCTCCTAAGCAGATAGGATTACAAGCATGAGCCACCACCATGCCTGCAAGTCTTATCTCCAATTAACCACCAGAAAACCATAAGTGGTACTGTGGCTCAAGTGGTAGAATGCTAGCCTTGAGCTGAAGAGCTCAGGGACAGCGCCCAGATCCAAGCCCCATGATCAATCCTTCCCCCTCCTAAAAAAAAAAAAAATCTGGTATTTATTTTGCTTTGTTGTTTTATTTTATTTTGCTATTATCAGGGTTTGAAATCAGGGCCTGTACTTGCTAAGCCTACTTATCCAGATACACTCTACCACTTGAACCACATCCATACTTTGTCTTTTTTTTAAATTATTATTGTATTTTATTGTGGGGTAATGTATAGAGTGGTTACAGTTACATTTGTCAGGTAGTGGATACATTACTTCTCAAATGTTGATACCCCTGTACTTTATTGTTATCAAGGTGATGATGTACAGCAGGATTGCAATTACATGAATCAGGAAATGAGTACACTGTCTCCCTTCACTCTCTTCTGGTCCATTCCTCCATTTCTATATGTTTCATGTATAGTTCTCCGTGTATAGTTTACTTTCATCAGTGTCCAGTGGGCTTCACTGCTATACTTTTTCACATCTAGTATGGCTTTTTAATGAGTATTATGGAGATAGTCTTGTAGACTTTTCTGCCTTGACTAGCTTTGAACCTTGATCCTCAGATCTCAGCCTCCAGAGTAGCTACAATTATAGGCAGTGAGGCACTGGCACTTGGCTGTTTTCCTTTGTGTTTTGTGAATCAGCATACCAGACTACTAGAATCTGGTTTTAGTAGGCTTTTTAGAAGGTTTTGTTTGTTTTTATTTTTTGCCAGTTATGGAGTTGAACTCAGGGCCTAAGCACTGTCCTTGGATACATTTTGCTTAAGGCCAGCACTCTGCCACTTGAGCCACAGTGCCACTTCCAGTTTTTTCTGTGTATGTGGCTCCCAGGAATTGAACCCTGGGCTTCGTGTATGCTAGGTGAGCACTCCACCACTAGGCCACACTCCCGTCCTTTTTAGAAGTTTTGAGAATCTGCTATATTTGAGTATTGCTTGCAAACAAAATAATGTTCTGAAAATTCTTCTTTATGGAGCTACAGATAGAAGTGCTCTTTGAGGACTGAACTGTAGATAGACTGTTTCCATATCCATTTTGAACGTGATGCTCTCCTCAGAACCTTGCCAAAAAAGGCTTTTCCCAGACTTTTAGAATAGATGGACCAACAGAAAGTACTGTATGGAGTTGGTTATAGTGGTACACACCTGTAATCCCAGTATTTGAAAGATAAGAGGATCTTGAGTTTTACACCAGCCTGGGCAGGTAAGATTACTGCTTTTTTCTTTCTTTCTTTTTTTTTTTTTTTTTTTTTTTGTCTGGTACTACTTCTCTTGCTCAAACTGAGGCGAGATTAGTTTGTTTTTTGCTAAGCAGGTACTTTGCCAGTTGAGTCATGCCCTGAGCCTACACAAACTGCTTTAGTTATAGTAACAAGGAGAGAAGCAAGGGCAGGTTCGGAGGGGAGCTAGCCATTCATTTGGGTGACACACATTTTGACAGAGGAGATACAGTTCTGGATTTGGCAGCTGTAATATCCACTTCCTCATTTGGCTGGTGGCTCATATTTGGTAGGTTCCTGACCCACCTCAAGGCAGCAGCTCCCTTGGCAGCTCAGGTCTTCTGTGCATTTGGGAGACTTGTTTTTGGCCTTCGGTCTGTTTCTTCAGCTCCCTTAATGAGTCTGTAAACTGTTTTTTGTTTTTGTTTTTTTTTTAATTTTCTTTATACATTTTTTGCCAGTCCTGTGGCTAAAACTCAGGGCCTGACCACTGTCCTTGGGCTTTCTCAAGGCTAGTTCTCTACCACTTGCGCCACAGGACCTTTTTCAACTTTTTTTAATGCATGTGGTATTGAGGAATCGAACATCGGTCTTTATGCATGCTAGACAAGCACTCTACCACTATGCCAAACTCCTGGCCCTGTTTTTTTTATTATTATTATTATTATTATTATTATTATTATTATTATTATTATTATTTTTAGCTTGGGGCTTTATTTATTTATTTTTATTTTTATTTTTATTTTTATTTTTTGCCAGTACTGGGGCTTGAGTGCAGGGCCTAAGCACTGTCCTTGGGCTTTCTCAAGGCTAGAGCCTGATCACTTGAGCCACAGCACCATTTCTGGCTATTTCTATGTATGTGGACCCCGGAATCAAACCCAGGTCTTCATGCATGGTAGGTAAGCACTCTTACCACTAGACCACACTCCCAGCCCTCTCTATGCTGTTTTTATCCCTTAGTAAATCCTTCTCTTAATAAATCAAATTAGATTCTGTTGATATAGTTAAGAATCCCAAGCAGTGGCTGGTGGCTCACACCTGTAATCCTATCTACTCTGTAGGCTGAAATTTAAGGATCTTCATGCATGCTAGGCAAGCACTTTAACCACTAGGCCAAACTCCCGGCCCCACTGTCTGTATTTTTACTTGGTGTAATAGGTTGTATTTTTAGCTTGTTTGGACACAGCATTATAGATGTTAGAATCATCCTGTCTCTTCATACACTGCATATAATCATGTTATGTTCATAGTTTCTCTTTTTTTTAAGGTACATAGTACTAATTTATAAAAGTCACTAAAGTTGTTCACCTAACATGAATGCTTTTGTTTTTTTTTTGGGGGGGGGGTTAGGGGGTCCTTCCTGGAGCTTGAACTCAAGACCTACGAACTGTCCCTGACCTTCTTTTGCTCAAGGCTAGCACTCTACCATTTGAGCCACAGCATCATTTCTAGCATTTTCTGTTTATGTGGTACTGAGGAATCGAACCTAGGGCTTTAGGCATGCTCGATAAGCACTGTACCTCTAAGCTGCATTCCCGGCCCTGGTGTCTTTATTCTACTACCTTTTTTTTTCTTTTTTCTTTTCTTTTCCTCCTCCTCCTCCTCCTCCTCCTCCTCCTCCTCCTCCTCCTCCTCCTCCTCCTCCTCCTCCTCCGAATGTCTCAAAAACACAGCAAAAGAAATTAAAAGTTTTGTTATTTCTCTTGAGCAGAGAAAGCATATCATAACTGAAAATAGAAGCTGGGTGAGACATTTTTAGAGGACAGAATGAATCCCACAATCTCTGGTGTTAACTTTCGAGCTTATAAGTAAATCAGTACTGAACCCCTGTTTCTGACAGCTGAGAACTTGGAATGGGCCTGCCTTCTCAATTCCAGTTCCAGGGGTGAAAGGAAAACCTTGGCATGGACACAGTCTCTAGTTCAGGGGTTGGCATGATCCCTGTGCTCAGATTTCGCTCTTGCTCGCCTGGCCAAGTGCTGTTTGGCTCTGACCCCAGCACCGGGACACTTTTTTCCTTTTCAAAGGAGCACCTCTCTGCTCCACATTGTCAGGAAATGGCAGCTGGCTGTTCTGTGGTTATCTCCATGTTTGTGTCTAGAGTCAGCCTAAGGAGGATTGAGATTGAATGACTGTCAATTTAACTTGCAAAAACTTAGTAGATGCTGTCTTCATGAAAAGACATATGCATATCTAAGACTTATATTCTTAGTGACCAATTTAGTTTAAATAAATAGGCACCTTAGACTTGGGAGTATTTGTTAGAATGGTTTATAATATTTTAAAAACAGAAGTGGGAGGCTGGGAGTTTGGCCTAGTGGTAGAGTGCTTGCCTAGCATGCACAAAGACCCGGGTTCGATTCCTCAGTACAACATGCATAAAAAAAAGCCAGAAGTGGTGCTGTGACTCAAGTAGTAGCCTTGAGAAAGTCCAAAGACAGTGCTCAGGCCCTAAGCTCATGGCAAAAAAACAAAAAACAGAAGTGGGGGCTGGGAGCATGGCCTCGTGGTAGAGTGCTTGCCTAGTGTGCACGAAACCCTGGGTTCAATTCCTCAGTACTACATACATAGAAAAAGTAGTGCTATGGCTGAGGTGGTAGAGACCAGCCTTGAGAAAGCCCAAGGACAGGGTCCAGGCCCTGAGTTCAAGCCAGGATTGGCAAAAAAAAAAAAAAAAAAAAAAATTGGGCGAGGAGAATTATTGTATAGCTTCTTTCTTTATGGTATGTGAGGGATTCACATGCATTTCCTGCTTCTCTTTCTGTATTTGATGATTAATCTGAACGATTCTCTAATCAGACCCTATACCTCCCTGAGCTCTTCAGCTCAAGGCTACTGCCTTACCCTTGAGCTGTAGCCACACTTCCATTTTCAAGTGATTAAGTGGAGATAAGAGTTTCACGATTTTGTAGTGCCCTGGCTGGGGCTGGCTTATCTCAGCCTCTTGAGCAGCTAGGATTACAAGCATCCTTTTGGGGGGGGGGGCAGTCCTGGGCTTGAGCTCAGGGCTTGAGCACTGTCCTTGGACTTTCGCAAGGCTAGCACTCTACCACTTGAGCCTCAGCACCACTTCCGGCTTTTTGCTATGTATGTGGGGTACCGAGAAATCTAACCCAAGTCTTCATTCATGCTAGGCAAGCACTCTACCACTAGGCCAAACTCCTGGGCGGCTCCCCTCTCCCCCTCCCCCCTCATCCTTTTTTTTTTTTTTTTTTTAGTAATTGTGTCAGAAAGTAGAAAATACTTGTATTCTTGTATTCCCACACATGATTGTGTGGTAGGACTTTGAAAGTCCTACAGAACCATTCTTAGGTACCCCTTCTCTTGTAGGAAATCTAGTAGTCTTGGTTCCTTCCTCTTGAGTACCAGCCCTACCCCCCTCCTCCCACCATCATGAATATCTAAAACACCCAAACACATTTCTACAGTATTCCTCAGGGCAGGCACACTTGTGGAAAAGTGGTGTTTTGTCAGGCATGGGGTTTCCTTTTGTCTCCTAGATCCTAGTTGCTTGGTTACTCAGGCTTTCTTGGTAACTGTGAGGGTCCTGCTATGGGCTCAGTTAGCTGGAATGAAGGGAAGGCACAGGTTATGAGTACAGCAGCACACTGACGGGCAGGTCTGAGATTTCACAAAATAGCTGTAGAAGACTCTGGTGGTAGCCTTCTCTCTGATGCCAAAAATAGATTCTTAGTTGGGCCTTGCTGGCTTACTCTGTAATCCTAACTGCTCAGGAGGCAGCGATGTAAGGACTGCAATTTGAAGCCAGCCCAGGCAGGAAAGTCCGTGAGACTCTATTCTCTAATAAACTGCTCAGAAAATGCCAGAAGTGGTGCTGTGGCTGAATTGGTAGAGCCCTAGCCTTGAACAGAAAGAAGTTCAGAGACCGTGCTCAGGCCCAGAATTCAAGCGCCAGTACTGGGGGTAGGGGGAAAAAGGTGTCTTTCCTAATTACATATATTTTATTGGCATATACTAGCTAAACACAGGGACATGTCATGATGATATTACCATGCATGTGCACCATGTATTTCTATCAGTCCCTTGTCATTCTCCCTTAATCCTGACTCCCTCTTCATAATTTCCAAGAGGTTTCATTGTTCTAATTTCATATCTTCCCACCTAACTGCATTTTTGTCTAATCACTTTTTTTTTTTTTTTTTTTTGTGGGTCATGGGACTTGAACTCTGGCCCTGGGCATCGTCCCTGAACTCTTCAGCTCAAGGTTACCCCGCCCTACCCTTTGAGCCACAACACCACTTCAAGTTTTGTGGTGGTTAATTGGAGATAAGAATTTCATGGTCTATAGTGTCCGGCTGGCTTTGAACCACATTCCTCAGATCTCAGCCTCCTGAATAGCTAACATTACAGGCATGAGCCTTGATGCTTGGCCTTAATTGCATTTTTAAAGGAATCTAAAATTGGAGTTATTAAGCAGGAGTCACCTTGCTTTCAGTAAATATACCCTGATTTCCAAGTTAAGGTAGATCAGGTTTTTGTAAATTCAGTCAGCAGTCAGTTCTATGTATGATTAGCTTAGATGCTGGCAGACTAAAAAAAAAAAATCAGTCTTTGCCCCAAAGAATTGGTATTATAAACAATAAGAGAGTCTAACTTAACGGTACCCTTCTGCTAGCAGAGTTATAGTGTAAACTACCACTAAATTACCATTCAATTCAAATATTTTTTCAATTAGAATAAAAGACAATATATCTTTTTGCTTGATTTATTTGTTATCATAATGAATGCTACCCATTGATGAATAGTTACTTCAGTGGCTAAGTGTAAAGATTAGAATCTACCCTGTAGTACTTAGCTGTTTTTGAGCTAGTTTTTGTTGGAACCTTATTGAATAGAGGTTGAATTACTGGGATAGCAGCCAATCACCTTCTGCTAAATGAATTGAGTCCAGAAGAGTCTTCCAAAACAGTTGTGTTTGCTTTCCCAGCCAGCCCCACATTCCAGGAAAGGATTTTTAGTCATTAGGAAGTATATTCACAGCTTGCTTTGCACAGTTCACGGTGGCTTCTACAAATACTTACCCTTGCCTCTGGAAATTCCATAGTCCTTAAGCTACTGGAAGCCACTTGATTCAAATGGGTCCAACTTAGCTGCCATCTCAGTGAGTGGCTGACATAAATTCAGTGAGTTTGCAAATTGGAGTTATCTCAGCAAAGCATGCTGCACAGGAAGTAAAGATTCCACATGGCTCTCTAAAATTCTGTTGCTACAGTAAATGTAACTTGTTTATAGTTAAGATTAATTTAATAGACAGAGATTTGGCATAATAAAACTTTATAGGTTATAATCTTCAAGCACACCAATCCTAAATGCCTAAAAATGGGAAGTGGGGCTTGGTGGTAGCCAAGAGGTCAGGGACAACACCCAGGCCCAGGGGTAGGGTGGTAGCCTTGAGCTGAAGAGCTGAGGGACAGTGCCCATGCCGAATTCCATCCCCATGACCAACAAAAAAAAATCTCATGGACTTTGGGACTTTAATGACCTGGCTGGCTTTGAACTGGGATTCTCAGATCATAGCCTCCTGAGTACCTAGAATTATAAGAGTGAGACACTGGCCACCCGGCTTGTCTCATTTCATTGTGTTTATCTAAATTCTATTTTGTCTGATTTTTTTTTTTTTGAGGTTAATTGGAGATAAGAGTCTCAGATCTTTTTGTGGGGGTGGGCAGATCTCAGCCTCCTGAGTAGCTAGGATTACAGGCTTGAGCCACTGTGCCCTGTTAAATCTTACATTGTTTGGTGCTGTTTCTGGGGCTTGCATTTGTTTACCCTTTGTCCCTTTTCCTTCTTTGTCTTTCTTTTCTTTTTTTCCAGTGCTGGGCCTTGAATTCAGTTCTTGGGCTTTCCTCAAGGCTAGAGCTCTACCACTTGAGCCACAGCACCAGTCTATGTATTTGGTACCGAGGAATCGAACCCAGGTCTCTGTGATTGCAAGGCAAGCACTCTAGCCCTAGGCCAAACTCCTAGCCTTTCTTTTTCTTTTTACCTTCCCCTTATAGTCACAAGATGACCACAGCAGTACCCTACCTCACTTAGCAAGTGATGACTTCCTTTATCATGGTGGGAAATCTTTCCTACAAACCGCAGGAAACGTTCTCCCAGGAGCCGCTAGCAGAACTGGTTCATCTGAGCCCATCCGTGCTAAGGGTGGTTGGATTCCACATGCTTGCTTAGACATGCCTTCTTTGTATGTTTCAAGCCTGCACATGAACAAAATCTGGATATTTAGCAAGGAGGACAGAAAATGTCTGCATGTCAAACTATCTGTGGCAGTCAATATGCCCACCATTCAGAATGGGGTGGTCCAATGCCAGGTGTGGGACATACCTGTGATCTCAGCACTCTAGCACTCAGGAGGAACTTGAGTTGAAGGACAATCTGGGCTACAGGGAAAGAAACTCTCACAGTTGGGAGTGTTGCCTAGTGATAGAGTGCTCGCCTAGCATGCACAAAGACCCAGGTTCAATTCCTTGGTACCACATACATAAAAGCTGGAAGTGGTGCTGTGGCTTAAGTGGCAGAGCATTAGACTTGAGAAAACCCAAGGACAGTTCCCAGGCCTTGAAGAGGCCCCTGGACTGGCCAAAAAAAACAAGTCAGAGTATGAAATGGCAGCTGCTCTGTACAACACCTTAACAATAACAGCAAAATTATTATTTTTTCTTTAGATTGTGGTTGTTGTATGGCTTATGTGATAAGTATCTGCCTGCCTAGCAAGCTCAAGACCCTAAGTTCAAAGCCAAAATAAAATAGGCAATTGCTTTTTTAAAAAACTAGATTTAAATATTAGAATTGACAGTGTATTGTTATTTGGGCAGTAGCTTTTCTGTTTATTTGTTTTGAGGCAGTCTCTTACTGTGTTGCCTAGGTTGAGCTGAAACCTGAGATCCTTAGCTTCCTGAGTGCTGGGATTACAGGCATGTACACAATTCCTGGCTGATACTGTATCCTTTGAAGTTCAGGAAAGGACTCCATCCATTTGGTTGAACTTGTAGTTGTTTCCCTATTATTTGAGAAAAACAAATTCATGCCAGTACCCTGACTGAACTAAACTTAATGTATTGTGAACTAAATCTTTATGGGCAAGTGTCTGAGCCATCTGTGGGACGGGATCCCTAATTGCATGCACAAATCATATGAAAGATAAAAATAACTTGCTCTCAGGTTGCTAGAGGCAGTGTTGGAGGGAGACAGAGTAGGGAGGTGAAAGTTGGACTCTGGGTCCAGGAGAATTGTGAAAAATAAGACAGTTTAAAAGACCACTTCCTTATTAGGAATCTTCCTCCGTATCAGAATGGGGTAACCAGAATTACTTGTTTTATGGAAATGGGGAAATCTTACTCAGACCCTAATTCATACAAGGCAAGCACTGAGCTCCTCTTCAACCCTGAAATCCTCTTTAAGAGTATTTCTTTTTTTGGGCCGGGAGTTTGGCCTAGTGGTTAAAGTGCTTGCCTAGCATGCATGAAGACCTGGGTTCGATTCCTCGGTACCACATACGTAGAAAAAAAAAAGCGGAAAGTGGCGCTAAGGCTCAAGTGGTAGAGCTCTAGCCTTGAGAAAACCCAAGGACAGTGCTCAGGCCCTGAACTCAAGCCCAGGACTGGCAAAAAAAAAAAAAAGTATTTCTTTTTGCCAGGCACCATTGGCTTATGCCTATAATCCTAGCTACTCAGGAGGCTGAGATCTGAGGATCATGGTTCAAAGATAGCAGGGCAGGAAAGTCCATGAAACTCTTTATTTCCAATTAACAACCAGAAAACTGGAAGAGGCACTATGGCTCAAGGGGTAGAGTGCTAGCCTTTAGCTGAAGAGCTTAGGGACAATGTGTAGGCCTAGAGTTCAAGCCCCATGACTGACAAAAATAAAATAAACTATGTACTGCAGAAATGTATTTCTTTCAATTCCAGAAACTGAGAAGCATAAAATCATGTGAAGATTTGATGTCTGGGATAGGGCTTGGCCTCTACTCCCAAGATGGTGCCTTGTTGTTCTGTGTGAATGAGAGAAAGGGCAGAAAGGGGCCAACCTTCTCATTGAAGCTAAAACCCCAAAATTAAAACTAGTTGTTTTGATACATACCTCTCAAGAGACAGAGATGGAAAGAATCAAGGTTCAAGGCCTGTCTAGCTAAAAAGGTGGAACACCTTTAACTGAAGCTGCAAGGGAGGCAGAAATGGAAGGACTGAAGGTGCGCACGTCCAGCCCTGAGGCAAAAACAAAAACAAAAGGACCAGTTACCTGAAAAATAACTAAAGCAATAGAGGCCTGGAGTGTGGTTTATGTGGTACAGAACCTGTTTAGAAAGCACAGGGTCCTGACTTCAAACCTTAGTAACACTAAAAATAAATAAAGTGATAGAAATGTTTATCTGCCTTTTTTTTTTTTTTGCCAGTCCTGGGCTTGAGCTTAGGGCCTGAGCACTGTCCTTGGAATTTCTCAAAGCCAGAGCTCTACTACTTGAGTCTCAGCACTTCCGGCTTTTTTCTATGTATGTGGTACCAAGAAATCGAACCTAGGTCTTTGTGCATGCTAGGCAAGCACTTTACCACTAGGCCAAACTTCCGGCTCTTATGTGTTTCTTGAGGGCATTGTAGTACTAGAAATTGAACCATAGTGTCCGGGCTTGCTAGAAAAGTTTAGGTCTAGCACTTAAGCCATTTTCAGTTTATTTTTCAGATAGCTCGTGCTTTTGTGAGGCTCACCTACCCAGATAGCTCTCATCCCAGGCCTGGCACAGGGGAGGCAGTGGCAGGTACATGAGTGACCCATGTTAAGAGGTGGTGCAAATGTGCTGGTCTCCTGCATCACAGAAGCAAGATAGTAGATGAATACAGAAGATGGCTACAAAATAATAAAGAAGGGCTGGGAGCGTGGCCTAGTGGTAGAGTGTTTGCCTAGCATGCATGAAGACCCAGGTTCGATTCCTAGGTACTACATACATAGTAATAGTAATTTTAAAATTTAAAAAAAAAATTTAAATTTTATTGTCAGAGTGATGCATAGAGGGGTTAGTTACGTTCGTCGGGTAGTGAGTACATTACTTCTTGAACATTGATCACCCCTTCCCATGTTTTTCTCCCACTTTCCCTCCTCTGGCCCCCTCCCAAGTTGTAAAGTTCACTTCCAACATACTATTTTGTGAGTATCGCTGTTACATTGGTTCACCCTTTGTCCTTTGTCTCATCATCTTGTTTTTCCCCTTCCCTATTTCAAATAAGCAAATAAACATATATACAGTATATATTAATTTTTAATGGGTCCACAGGTAGGTGACATGGCAGTAGTAATCAGAGTGCTAGCTAGCCCTACCCAGGCTCTTCCAGGGATTCTTTTCTGTACCTCTCACCTTCTGTTCCCAACAAATAAACATACAGTATAATAAATGCTGAAAAGACAACCTGCCCCAAAAGGAAGACAGACACTTCATGGATTTATACAACAGCCAAGGAACAGTCACAGCCTGACTAGCTTTGTGTGGTTGGTAGGTAAACCATTGGGAGGAAGATGAATCCAAGGACCTCTCCTAAAGAAGACTAGCGCCAGATGCGGTGCTCACGCCTGAACTCCTAGCTACTCAGGAGGCTGAGATCTGAGGATCTCAGTCCAAAGCCAGCCTGGCACTAAAGTCCATGAGACTCTTATCTCCAGTTAACCACCAGAAAACCCGAAGTGGCTCAAGGGGTAGGGCGGTAGCCTTGAGCTGAAGAACTCAAGGACAACGCCCAGACCCAGAGTTCAAGTCCCATGACTGACAAAAAAAAAAGACTAGAGGATGAAAGGATACCAGGAGTGGAGTGAATTTAAAAACAACTGGACTTAGACAGGAAACAGCATGCCAGCAACTCTGGTTCCCTGGCTACCATATCTCCCTCAAATACCAACTAGTATACCCCAGGTCTGGCTCAGGAGACTTGAGAACCTCTCAGAAAATAAATTCATGAATTTACCTCAGAGGAAAAGGAGTATGCTCTTCAGATGTCATAGAGCAAATGAAGAAATAATTTTAAAAACAAAAGCTGGGAGCCGGGAGTTTGGCCTAGTAGTAGAGTGCTTGCCTAGCATGCACGAAGACCCGAGTTCGATTTCTCGGTACCACATACTTAGAAAAAGCCAGAAGTGGTGCTGAGGCTCAAGTGGTAGAGTTGTAGCCTTGAGAAAGTCCAAGGACAGCGCTTAGGCCCTGAGCTCAAGCCCAGGACTGGCAAAAAAAAAAAAAAAAAAAGCTGGGCACCAGTGGCTCAAGCCTATAAACCTAGCCACTCAGGAGGCTAAGTCTGAGGATTGTGGTTCAAAGCCAGCCAGGGCAGAAAAGTCCTCATGGAACTCTTAACCTCAGATTAGCTACTGGAAACTAGAAGTGGCTCAAGTGGTATCGTGATAGCCTTGAGCACAGAGAGGCTCAAGAAATAGTGCCAAGGCCCTGAGTTCAAGCCTCGCAAAAAAGGGGGGCAGGGAGTATAGCCTGGTGGTAAAGTGCCTGCCTAGCATGCATGAAGCTCTGGGTTTGATTCTTCGGTACCACATACACAGAAACAGTTGGAAGTGGTGCTGTGGCTCAAGTGGTAGATCACTAGCCTTGAGAGAGCATTAGGCCCTGAGTTCAAGCCCCAGGATTGTGGGGGGGGGGATCAACTGCTTGTTGCTCACATCTATATTCCTTACTGCTGAGACTTGCAGGATTTCTACTCAGTCAGCACAGACAGAAATTTCAGAGTCCATCTCCACAATAACCAGTAAAAAGTGGCACTGGACAGACCAGGAGTGTTGCCTGGTGGTAGAGTGCTTGCCTAGCATGCACAAAGACCTGAGTTCGAGTCCTTTTACCAGAGACATAAAAAAGCCAAAAGTGGTGCTGTGGCTCAAGCCGTAGAGCTCTGGCCTTGAGAAAGCCCAAGGACAGTGCTCAGGCTCTGAGTTTAAGCCCCAGGATTGGCAAAAAAAAATAAGTGGGACTGGAGGTACAGTTGAGGTAGTTAGAGCACCAGTCCTAATCAAGAGCTCAAGGCCTGATTAATGAGGGGGAATCATGGAAACAGAAGTATATGTAGTAGGGGGCCAGGAGTTTGGCCAAGTGGTAGAGTGTTTGCCTAGCATGCACAAAGACCCGGATTCGATTCCTCAGTATCACATATACATAGAAACAGCCAGAAATGGTGCTGTGGCTCAAGTGGTAGAGCTCTAGCCTTGAGAAAGCCCAAGGACAGTGCTCAGGCCCTGAGTTCAAGCCCAGGACTGGCAAAAAAGGAGGAGGAGAAGGAGAAGAAATAGTAGTAGTAGTAGTAGTAGTAGTAGTAGTAGTTGTAGTAGTATATGTAGTGGAAATAGAAGTATGTGGAAAGGGCAGTAGAATTGAAGGAGATCTTGCCAGGCAGTAATGTGGCTCACACCTGTAGTCCTATCTGTTCAGGAGGCTGAAATCTGGGGATCACAGTTCAAAGTCAGCCCAAGCAGGGAAGTTCATGAGACTCCTCTTCCAGTTAACTGCCAGAAAGCCTGAAGTGGCACTGAGGCTAAGTGGTGGTGCTAGTGCTGAGCAAGATTTTGAGCTCAGAGACATCACCTAGGCCCCACGTTCAAGCCCCACTACCAACAAAAGAAAGAAGGGAAGAAAGGAACAAAGAAAAAACAAATCTTGAATATACTTGAAAATTTCTGAATTGGAATAGACTAAAAGGTTATTAATCTGTACATTTGGAAGGTACAGATATAAAAATTAAAGGAGGACAATGGAAGACAGTAGGTTTTTATTAAGAAAGTCTGAGCAGCCACTGAAGTTGCCCTGTTCTCTGCTCTGTCCATCATTTTATTCTGTCAGTGACCTGTCAGGAGGAAGTTTCATTGACTTACACTCTGCTGAGGTCCTGCAGACTACTGACCTGACCAGGATTTTGCCTGTATTCTGCCCCAACACTGTTTTCTGTCTCAAGTTAGACTTCCAAGGTGGATTTGTTGTATGAATGAATGATACATGGAATAATGCATGTTTCAAAATATTTTAGACATACCTTTATTGGCCTTGATAGTTTGGCCAGCTTTTCAGTGGGAAGAGAGACTAGCATTGCTGAGAGGGTCTTCTCCCCAATGTGTGCACTGCCAGCTGAACTCTTGCTTTTTATCTCTGATTTGATTTGTCATGGGGCTTGAACTAGGCCTGGGCACTGTCCCTGAGCTCTTCAGCTCAAGGCTACAGCCCTACCCTTGAGCCAAGTCCCACTTGCGTTTTCTAGAGGTTAATTGGAGATAAGAGTCTCTGGTCCTTTTGTGCCTTGTGCCGGGGCTGGCTTTGAACCTTGATCCTCACATCTCAGCCTCCTGAGTAGCTAGGATTACAGGCGTGAGCCACCACGCCCTAGCTTATCTCTTCTTTTATAATGCTCTTTAAGAAGACTTAGAATGAAACCAGCACCGTGGGGGGAGGTGGAGGGGAGGGTAATGGGTACCAAGACATGTGAAAGGGTATCAATGTATGTGAATTAATGCACCTTCTATCTGGCAAATATCGTGTAACCCTTTTATTAATTACAATAAAAAATTTAAAAAAAGAATGAAACCAGCACCATAACAATGTCAATATGTTAAGTTTTCTTTTTCCTGTTTCAGGCTGGAGTAAAAGGGACATTGGGAAGACTAGTTGGAATTTTTGAGGTAAGTCTGTTAATATGTTTGTAGAAATGGCTGCACTGGGGACTGTGAGTTTGGCATAGTGGTAGAGTGCTTGCCTAGCATGCACGAAGACCTGGATTTGATTCCTTGGTACCACAGAAAAAAGCCAGAAGTAGCTGGGTGTGCTGGGTCACACCTGTAATCCTAGCCACTCAGGAGACTGAGATCTGAGAATTGAGGTTCAAAGCCAGCCCGGGCACTGAAGAATATGAGACTCTTATCTCCCAATTCACCACTAGAAAACCAGAAGTGGTGCTATGGCTCAAAAGGTAGAGTAGTAGCTTTGAGCAAAAGAAGCTCAGGGGCAGTGCCTGTTCCCTGAGTTCAGGCTCCAGGACTGGCAAAAAAAAAAAAGAAAAAAAGGAAGCAGAGTCTTTATGCTTAAACATCTCTTGATATAGATATGTAGATGGGACTTGAACTCTTGGGCCTGGGCACTGTCCCTAAGCTCTTCAGCTCAAGGATACTACCCTACCACTTGATCCAAGAGCGCCACTTCGGGTTTTCTAGTGGTTTATTGGAGATAGGAGTCTCACAGACTTTAGTGCCTAGGCTGGCTTTGAACTGCTATCCTCAGATCTCAGCTCCTGAATAGGATTACAGGCTTGAGCCATTGCACCCAGCTTTTAAAGTGTGTCTCTTAAAGTAAACACAGCTAGGCTGTTCCAGGGGAAAAAAAAATCCCCCTCTGTTATTCTCTTTATGTTTCAGAACCAAGAGAGGAAGCACAGGACATATGTCTATGTGCTCATTGTCACTGAGGTGCTTGAAGACTGGGAAGACTCGGTTAACATTGGTAAGTTGAGTAGCTCCTGTAACCAAACATTACCCTACTACAGGGCATTGCTAAAACCCAAAACAAGGGCCTCAGAAGTAATAGATGGTCATGTGTGATAAAACAGGGACATACATTCAGAACTTGAAGTATTTAGAAATGTCTAAAAGGAAGCTGAATTTGTGTGTGTGTGTGTGTGTGTGTGTGTGTGTGTGTGTGTGTGTGTGTGTGTGTGTGTGTTGGTCTTGGAGTTTGAATTCAGGACCTAGGCAAGTACTCTGCCACTGATAGAATGTTATAGAAGTGTTAAACACCATGTTTATAAAGACACACCACCAGAAAGTACTTAAATAATATTGATTAGAGCCTTAGACCTGCAATCCTAACAATTCATGATCCTGAGATCTGAGGATCACAGTGCCTGGGCAGGGATGTCCATGAGACTCATATCTCCAATTAGCCACAAAAAGCCAGAAGTGGAGCTGTGGCTCAAGTGATAGAGTGTTAGCCTGAACACAAAAGTTCAGTGATACTGATCCAGTCCCAGAGTTCAAGTCCTAGGCTTGTCACCAAATACATACATATATACGTATGTATGTACAATTGGTAAGGAAAGAAGCAAAGATCACACACTCACAGGTATGCTGCTGACACACACCTGTAAGTGTAGTTACTTAGATGGTTGAAATCTTAGCTGGCTTGGGCAGGAAAACCCGTAAGACTCATCTCTAATCACACGAAAACTGAAAGTAGAACTGTTGCTCAAAGTGGTAGAGTGCTTGAGTAGAAAAGTTCAGGGACAGATGCCTAAGCATTGAGTTCAAGCCCCACAACTTACTAAAAAAAAAACAAAACCCACAAATGATAAAATTATGGTGTGTGTATGTATGCTAATTAGGACTGCATAAAATAGGAAGTAGATCAGTGTGTAATCCTATAATCCTGGGTACTTGGCAGGTTGATATAGGAGGTTCAAGGCCAGACAGAGCAACTTGATGAGACTTTAAAAAAAAAAAAAGCCAGATGCCAGTGGCTCATGCCTGTAAGCCTAGCTATTCAGGAAGCTCAGACCTGAGAGGCAAGGTTTGAAGCCCATCAGGCAGTCAAGTCTGTGAGACTCCTATTTCCATATAGCCACCAAAAGGCCACAAGTGGAGGTGTGGCTCAGTTGCAAAACAGAAAAGCAATACTGCCCAAACCCTGAGCTTAAGGCCCAGGACTGGCACAAAAAAAAAATGAGTAATGATTGTAGTGAGATTTTGTTGTTGTTGGTGGTGGTGGTGGTGGTTTTTAATGTTTTATTAGGTAGATCTGTAACGCTCTGTGAGGGGTAGGGCATACCAGTACTTGAACTTAGGACCTATTGCTCTCACTTGGGTTTTGGTTTTTAATCTTTTTTTTTTTTTTTTGCCAGTTGAGGGCTTGATACCAGGCTCCACATACCAACAGTCACTTGTTTGTTTTTGCCAGATCGGGGGCTTGGACTCAAGGCCCCAGTACTGTCCTTGGGCTTTCTCAAGGCTAGAGCTCTACCACTTGAGCCACAGCACTTTTCCCAGCTGAGGAATCGAAACTGGGTCCTCTTGCATGCTGTAGGCAAGCACTCTACCACTAGGTCAAACTCCCAGCCCCTTGGGTCTTTTTTTTTTAATCCACAGCCAATACTATATACTTGAGCCACACACCTAAGTTTGGCTAATTTTGCTGATTATTTGGAGATAAGTTTTGAGGATTTGGCTTGGCACTGGTGGCTCATGCCTGTTAGCTACTCAGAAGGCTGAGATCTGAGGATCACAATTCAAAGCCAAAGCCAGACTGGGCACTAAAGTCTGTGAGAGCAGTAGTAGAACACTAGCCTTGGGCTAAAGAACTCACAGACATCGCCCAGGACCAGAGTTCAATCCCCATGACCAAACCCAAAAAGAAATCTTGATGATTTTTCTCAGTAAACTGGCTTTGAATATCAGTCTTGAGATCTCAGTCTTCTGAGTAGCTGAGATTAGAGACATTACCCACTGGCTCCCAGCTTAAAAAACTTTTTAAACACAAGATTTAGTATTCTAAAGGGCCAGGAGCATAGCCTAGTGGTAGAGTGCTTGCCTAGCATACACAAATCCCTGGGCTTGATTCCTTGGTTCCCACATACACAGAAAAAGCTGGAAGTGGTGCTATGGCTCAAGTGGCAGAGCACTAGCCTTGAGCAAAACGTGTCCAAAGACAGTGTCCAGTCCCTGAGTTCAAGGCCCAGGACTGCCCCCCCCCAAAAAAAAAGTATTATTAAAGCCCAAACACGCCAAACTACTCTGGAGCCTCAGATCTGAGGATCTCAGTTTAAAGCCAGCTTGGGCACTAAAAAGTCCATGAGACTCTTATCTCCATTTAATCAGAAAACTGGAAGTGAGACTGGCAATTCTAGTAATTCCTGGGGTTTCTGCATAAGGCATTTCCACTTTTTTTTTTTTGCCAGTCCTGGGCTTGAGTTCAGGGCTGAGCACTGTCCTTGGACTTTCCTCAAGGCCTAGTGTTCTACCCTGAGCCACTGCACCACTTCTGGTTTTTTCTATGTATGTGGTACCGAGGAATCGAACCTGGGTCTTCGTGCATGCTAGGCAGGCATTCTACCACTAGGCCAAACTCCCGGCCCCTGCCCTCATTTCTTGTACTGCTTTCTTTATGCCTCCGCAGGAAGGAAGCGGGAATGGTTTAAAATAGAAGATGCTGTAAAAGTGCTGCAGTATCACAAACCTGTGCAGGCATCGTACTTTGAGACGTTGCGGCAAGGCTACTCCGCCAACAACGGCACCCCAGTGGTGGCCCCCACATACTCGGTTTCTACTCAGAGCTCGATGCCAGGCATCAGATGACTGAAGACTTCCTGTCAGAGATGGAAATTGGAAACTAGACTGAAGTGCAGATCCTCCCTTTCGCCCTGGCTCTCTTCACCTCTCCTCACAGACCTCTTCTTTCAAAAAGGCATGATGGGCCACAGAGAGGGGCATATTGATAATGTTGCTGTTTGGTGTTATGTGATGGCTTTTCTTCTTCCTATTGGGGGGGGGGCTGGGGATGTAATATGTAAGTACTTTTGTGCATGAACTGTCCCTCCCTTTTCTCACTCTTCCTCCCCTCTGAAAAGAGGCAAATAGTTTCCCCCACCCTGGCTTCTGAAGTATTCTTGTTGGTCTCATCCTACCCCTGACCAGACATTTTCTCTGATTTTTAATTTTTTTATTAAAAAATACCAATGTAAGATGAAAATTTTCAAAATTTGTTTTACAATGTGCTCTCCAGTAGGTCACTTACACCACAGGATACATTTATCTACACATTATATATCAGGCATATAATATGTAAATAAATGACTTAGAGGAATTTAGCTGTTTAATTTTTGAAGATTTTTAATTTTGTTTATAACTCAGAACATTTCTGGCATGGAGACCTTTCCAGTTAATCTACATGTTTGTTTTTGATGTAGCACCTAAAGAAGTTCCCTATTCCCTGGTCACGGACTATAGTTATGTAAAGTACAGGAAGAGTTTAGCTATCTTTGCAATGCTCGCAAGACTTAAGGCCTTCTGTTTTCTAAGCTGTGTTTTCATGGTAAGAAAAGGAACAGGAAGAAACCTATTTTCTTTCCCTTTACCAAGCAAGGAGCAAATAGCTTCAGCCCAGATCCGAAGAAACAGTGATAGAAACTGAATTCTGTCCTACATGTTCACAATAGGGATTGAACTGGATTCTTGTGATTACTGTCTCAAAAACTGGAGCATCAAGCGCATTTCTGTCCTGCCAGTTAGGATCTTTCCCATAACAACAGCTTCTCCTGTCCATGCATGCCTTATACCATGCTGATCTGGATATGGACCACCCCGTGTTTTAAAGCACCCTGCCCACTCCATCTGCATGCAGAGAACATGTGGAAAATGCTTGTCTCTGGAGTGTTGCAGCACTATGGTTGCATTGTGGAGCATGTGCAAAAATGTCCATTTTCTCTCCACTGGGCTATGAAAGGCAACCTTTTAGAGACTGCACAGTTGTTTCCTAGAGTGGCTACATAATGTTTTGGCTTACTGCAGCGATGCTGGTTTTGTGCTGGCCCTATTTGCCTAGTAAATGGTCTTGACTGGGGAGGGAGGCGAGGATGGGAGGTGGACACCGATGACCTGGCTTAGCACAGGAGATTGTCACTCTTAGTAGCATCTCCTTTGTTGAAACACAGCCAAGATGTGAAGTTAAAAATCGTGGTTATTTAAGAACTTTAATAAACTCTTGAAAACCTTTTGCTCTTCCCTCCCACCGGGGAAAAAGTGTATATATCTGGTAGACTGTGTCATTTAGTGTTCAGCATGTTGGGATACATATGTTAGTGAACTTTAACTTTTGCTGCCTATGTTCAATTTGCATTCTCTCTCTCTCACAGCCAAACATATAGTATGGCAGTTTTCCTAGGATGCCACTTTACATCTGGAAAAGGAAGTCTGTCCAGAAGCAGGGTCCAGTAGATAGAGCCCCACAGGAGTTGAGACCAAACTAAAATGCCAGCTTGCTGTTCACACTGCAAAGAAATACACTGCTTCTCGTTGCCTCCCTTAGAGCATTCTGAAGGTCTGTCCAAATACATAGCAGAACATAAAATAAATTGTAAGCGCCAAATAGAGCCCCCAAAACCCCACATTCTTCTAGATCATTCTTCCAGGTCAATTCTACCTTTAGGTTAGGGGTAGAACGTGCTTTGCAAGAAAACGGAGTGTTCCTGATAAAGAAACTGATAGTTGTAGAACTGGGCGGTTTTTCAGTGATCTGGTGACGCTTGACTGTGCTCGTGTTACAACTTGCCACCCCTTAAAAGTCCAGTTTTGGTTGTTGGAATCTGAGTCAAGAAAGTGAGGTGTGCCAAGTAATCCCTTTCAGTGAGATGAATGTATCCTAGAGAGACCGCTGCTGCTTTTTGGAACCAACAAAAGGAGGCTTTGTCTTAACACTGCCATTGCTGGGTCTCATGCCGTTCTCTGCAGCTCCAGGATGCTGATGAGCCGGACTGGTGTTTTTCCATCCTGGCACCATGATGGCTGTTGTGAGTGATGCATAGTTGGGGTCCTTTTGTGATTGCTTAGGCCCATCGTTGCAGCGACCTTTAACTCTCCAAAGAAAATAAAAAGAAACAAAGGAAGTACAACTACCCTATATGCAGAATGTGTTACTGACACAACATCGGATCACCCTACTGTGCTCTTTCAGGCTTGATGGAAGCAGTTCCTCTTTATTCTGTGTTCGTAGTAAATTTGCATGTCCTAGATTCTGGTCATTAGTGAAACATCTATCAGAGTCTTCTATACTCAGGATAGAAAACAAATATCAATGAATGTTTTTTAATTAACTTTTTTGAACTATAATACCTGTAATCGGCTGGGCGCTGGTGGCCCACGCCTGTAATCCCAGATACTCAGGAGGCTGAGATCTGAGGATCACTGTTCAAAGCCAGCCTGAGCATGAGAGTCTGTGAGACTCTTGTCTCCAGTGAACCACCAGAAGACCAGAAGTGATGCTGTGGCTCTAAGTGGTAGAGTGATAGCCTTGAGCTGAAGAACTCAGGGACAGTGCCCAGGCCCAGATTTCAAGCCCCACAACTGACAAAAAAAAAAACAACAAGACAAAACAAACAAAAAAACCTGTAATCTTGACCCTCGGGAGGCTAACATGAAAGGATTTTGAGATCAACCTGAACTATATAGTAGTATGGACCCATGTCTCCAAAAAAAAAAAAAAGAGGGCCAGGAGTTTGGCCTAGTGGTAGAGTGCTTGCCCAGCATGCATGAAGACTTGGGTTCCATTCCTTGCTGCTACATATATAGAAGAAAGTCAGAAGTGGTGCTATGGCTCAAGTGGTAGAGCTCTAGCCTTGAGAAAGCCCAAGGGCAGCACTCAGGCCCTGAGTTCAAGCCCCAGGACTGGCAAAAAGAAAAAAGAAATTTGTTTATAAATTGCAGCTGTTGGAAAAACACTGGTGAGATCATGTTATCTTTTTGGAACAGGATGCGTGTGTAGTGTAAAGAAGAAAGAAGGGCTACTTGACTCAACCACATTACATTTTCTGTAGCCTTCCAGAATCAGTGCAGCCCAGGAAACAGGAGTCTTGCTTTTTTTTTTTTTTTTTTTTTTTGGCAGTTCTGGGGCTTGAACTCAGAGCCTGAGCACTGTCCTTGGGCTTTCTCAAGGCTAGAGCTCTACCACTTGAGCCTCAGCAGCACTTCTGGCTTTTTTCTATGTATGTGGTTACAGAGGAATCGAACCTAGGTCTTCCTGCATGCTACACAAGCACTCTACCACAAGGCCAAACTCCTGGCTGCCCTCCATTTAGAATTGGGACAATTCCTGGAGAAGTGATTTTTTTGCTTTAAGAGAGAAATGGGAATTGGCTGTAATTAATAATACTGCTCCTCCATTGTAATCTCATTGGTGTTGCAGATAGTAATCCAAGGGCTGGGAATGTGGCTTAGTGATAGAGTGCTTGCCTAGCATGCGTGAACCTCTGGGTTTGATTCCTCAATACCACATAAACAGAAAAAGCAATTGCAAATGGATGTAGTTCTTGAAAATTATTGTTGTCCGTGTGTTCAGTTGCTTTGTGTCAACACAGGTCCTAGGCTCCCAGGTTTTAGGCAGACTGCTTTGGAGGCTAGTAGCCTCCCACCTGCTGCACAGTGTTAGCTTGTCTTCACATTAGCCTCAGAAACTTGAAGCTGATAATCCTCCAAGGAGAAGATGCTGATCAAGACATCCAAGAAATTGACAGCTGGGGCTGGGAGTTTGGCCTAGTGGTAGAGTGCTTGCCTAGCATGCATGAAGACCCTGGTTTGATTCCTCCATACCATATATATAGAAAAAGCTGGAAGTGGTGTATGGCTCAAGTGGTAGAGCTCTAGCCTTGAGAAGGCCCAAGGACAGTGCTCAGGCCTTGAGCTCGAGGCCCAGGAATGGCAGGGGCGGGGGGGATAAAATCAGTGGCTAGAAGGGGGAAGCCTTTACTTTGTGCCTCTTGCAGGCAGTTGTTTAGCCACTCCAGTTTTCTTTGGTTGACAGTCTCAGTTTTGAAACCCAAGATCTTACTTTTTACAAGACAATAACACAAAAGACAGTTCAACTAGATGTTCACTTAAAAAAGCCATGAAATAGCATTGCCTTTTTCCCAGGTTTATCACCATTACGTATTCCATCCTTTTATCTTGCCCGCCCCCAAACACAATGTAGGCCACATGTGAAAATTCTAGATTGAGTCAGAGAACATATGTTTGGGTTGAGAAGAGCTATATACTACCTGCTTTCTTTTCTGTAGTCATTTGATTTCTAGAACATCTCAACAATCCAGTCATGCCAAACAGCAACCAAAACCTTTGCTATCAGCATTTACTTTAGCCTCTGGGAGACTTGGCCTTTCTGGTTTATTTGCCTGTTTTTTGTTCAGGACCCAGCAGCATAGTGTAGTACTGGTAGTTAAAAAGTCAGTCAGTCCACACAGATTTTTATAAGTGCTGGGTTGTTCTGTTACGGTCTTAAATACTTTCAAACTGGTTTATAATCAAAGAAAGAATGGTGGGTAGAATAAGCAGGATTTTAGCCAGTGTGTCTGTCATAAGAAAGACGGCTGCCAGCTGGGCAAGTGCTTAATTAAGGAACACAGGAGCATTGGAAGATGTTGGGAACCACTATAAAATGAAAGTAAGCAACATGTCTCACTTTCTCAGGTGCATCAGAGAGAGGAATAGAAGCTTGATGGGAGCATGTGAAAACCTGCTTTTGCCAGCCTGGCCTTTATTTTAAGGACCCAGCTTTCCACCCTATCTAGGACTTTGGCAGAAAATGGACCGGAGGGGCAGCAAGGGCTCATCTTGTAGCTCCAGTTGAGAAGTGTAACCTGCCAGGAACCGAAGGCCTTTTTTTTTTTTTGGTCAGGATAATGTATAGAGGGGTTACAATTACATTTGTCATGAAGTAGGTGTATTACATTGATACCCCTTCTCATGGTTTTGTCTCTTTTTCCCTCTCCCATTCTCCCTTTTTTATTGTCAGTCCTGGGGCTTGAACTCAGAGCCTGGGCACTGTCCTTGTAGCCGAAGGCTTTTGAAGGGGCTTTCCCCTCCACTCCACTTAGACTGTAGCCTCAGAAAGGGACCAGAGGATAGTGAGCGTCAGAGAATAGGCTCTGGGACCATACCAGTTTAAAAGATGAGCTAGACATTCAGGTTTCCCTTCTGGCCAACTTCCTGTGTAAGTGTGTTTAACTCTTTCTAAAGCTAGAAGTCTGTCTTGTCCCTTCCCCTGTGCACTCGTGATCAAGTTCTGAACTTGTCCAGAACTGAGGCACAGACCCAGGGCCCTTGACCCAGGGACAACAAACAGATTTAAATCATCTTTGGAGAGAGTAGTAAGAATAACACTGAATGAGCTTGGGAGAACTGGGGATCCAAGGAATGTCACTTGTGGAGAAGGGAATGGGGTTGATGTCGTCCTTAAACTTATTGGTACTTGGTGCAGGGCCATGAAGTAGAGAGTTGGTGTGACAGTGGCCTTGCCCTCGATCTACACACTTAGCCTGCGGGTGCATGGTCTTGTTTTCTCAGATACCCCTGTGAAAAGTCAAGCATGTCTTGCTTGCTCAGGAACATCTGCCCAGGTCTGGCTACTTGCCCAGGGTCTTGGGGTGTGCCTAAGGAGACTGGCACTACAAGAGAGAAGAAGGTGGAAAGAAACTTTCTTGGAGTGTGGGTGGGATTTTCAGGCTTCCTTCACATCTTTTCCCATGGATGCAGCCAGAGGTAGTGGAGGGTTGGGAGGAGGGCTGCGAGGGACCGGGCTAGCCTCAGCCCCAGGTTTGGCCAGAGACAGGTGCCTGCAAATGCCATCTATCCCACTCTCCTTTTCAGCAGGCCAGCCCTAGATATCCTTTCCGTGGGTTTCATATAATCAGAGCCCCCTGCATGATGCAAGCAAGGGGAACAGAGAGACCCTTCCCCTATAGTGTAAAGAAAGCTTTGGTTCTATGCTAGAATTCACTCCCATAGCCAACTCCTCCATTTGTTTAAAAAAAAAAATGCTTAAACTTGTGTGTGCGCTGTTCCTTTCTCTGTTAAATCTGCTTCCTTCCATCTGAGCTATGTGGGAGGGAAGGGCACTAGAATTGTAGGTTGTAATCTTGTGCCAACCAATAAAAACCAGTATTTCACACACATTGCCAGTAGTGTCTGGTCTCTTCTTTGCCGAGGTTTCTTGAGTTTTTTTTTTTTTTTTTTTTTTGCCAGTCCTGGGCCTTGAATTCGGGGTCTGGGCACTGCCCTTGAGCTTTTTCAGGGCTAGAGCTCTACCACTTGAGCCACAGCACCATTTCTGGCTTTTTTTCTATGTATGTGGTACTGTGAGATCAAACCCAGGTCCTCGTGCATGCTAGGCAAGCGCTCTACCACTAGGCCAACTCCCAGCCCTTCTCTGAGATCTTTATGTTCATCTTTTGGTTTCATTCCCTGCTGAGTTGTGAAGAACAGTGTGGTGAGGACAAAGTGTAGAAACGAGTGAGAACCCGGCAAAGGAATCTGACTTCATATATGAGACATGTTCTTGAACCAGGCAAAGTAAGGGCAGCCTGCGCCTCAGAAGTGGCCAGGAGAGCTTGGAGAGGGGCCAGGTGGAAGCTACACAGTGCCTACCACACAGAAGGGTGAGTGCCTGGGGACAAACGGATAGAAAAGCAAGAAGAACAGCATGTCCTAATTATATCAATATATCCATCCACTGGCACAAGCTGGTGTCTTACAGCAGACCTAGGTGACAGCACTCTGGCCAGATGGTATAGGCCAGGAAAGCCACTGTCAGTGAAAGAGGGCTATTTCCAGGAAACGAGTTGAAAGGCTTTCACACCAACTATGTGCCCAGAGAGAAGTTAGCACCAATGTCAAGGCAAGTCGCATTGCTGATACGATTATCTTATGTAGAAAGAAAGCCAAAAATAAGCAAAAAGTTGGTCACTAAATGCTGATAGCCTGTTAACTTCAATTCCACAGAATAAACGTCTAGCCACTTATTCCAGGCAGGCACCCTTACCCTTAAGATTCAGATTCTGTAAACTAATCCTTACTCAGTCTATCTTCTGGGGACCTTCCTCTTTAAAAATAAAACAGAAAAACAGGATATTGCTATGTAACTCAGGTTGCCCTCCAGTTCTCTCTTTTTAATTATGTAAGAAGTTTCACAGGGCTGGAAATATGGCTTAGTGGTAGAGTGCTTGTCTAGCGTGTATGAAACCCTGGGTTCAATTCCTCAGTACCTCATACACAGAAAGACAGCAGTGGTACTAGCCACTACTAGCAGTGCTGTAGTAGAGTGCTAGCCCTGAGTTGAAGCCCTAGAACTGGCAAAAAAAAAAAAAAAAAAAAAAGACTGTACAGAGGGGGTTTCAATTCAACATGTCAACTTATGAGTAAAATGCATCTTCATAAATGTCACCCCTTTCTGTCTTTTGGTCTCATGCTCTTGATCCCTCTGCCTCATCTTCCACATGCTAAATCTTAGGCTATACCATCACACAGGGCTTCTCCCCCCCCACTCAGGTCAAAGGGTTCTTTCTCAGTCCTGTGCAAAATGAGACTGAGCTCACTGATGCTGACACCGGTGACAGTAAACCCGTGTGGGGCAGGCAGCATCCACCGGCATGTCTGAAATCTCCACCAGCCATGTCATAGCTCTGTGGCCCAGCAGTTGAGGGGTAGCGCTTACTAACAGCATGTTTATTACTTGTCTTAGTTCTTAGTTTTGTTCTCAGAGTAAATGCAAGGTGTGGCATCCTTTTGTCTGTAGACTAGTCTTCCCATAGCCTTCAGAACTTGGGGCTAAACATAAAATCTAAAGAGGATGCCGGAGAATTTGAGCATAGTTGGTGAGTGAAAACCAACCCAAAAGACAGCAGGATAGGTCTTGGCCAGTGTGGAAAGGGTACCATGATGTCTGGTGGTCTGTGATCATGACTCTCCTGGCCACTCCCCATGGCAGTCCCCTTCATCCTGATCCCTAGGGAGCCTGAAGGCATGCTTGATGGCGGCCCAGTTTCAGATCTGGTACCCAGCTAGCATCTAAGAGAGTGCAGCCAATAGGCTGCATCCTGAATACCAGCAGTATGCTGAACTCAAGGCATAGGACTCTCACAGACGCACTGGCTGAGGTAGCAGTTGGCATTCAATGGAGAGAGAGTAATTCACAAGAAATCAGCTAGAAGAGGAAGGGAGAATGGACTGTCAGTCACCGAAAGGCTGACACTAAGTCAGTGGCATGAAGGTGGAGCCGTTGACAGGCTCTGTGGTCTTAGGTAAATGTCCTCAGTTACTGTGAATATCAAGTCAGAGAAGGTGCTTGGCTTCAAAGTGACTTGCCCTATTTGGGCAATGTTAAAAACTGTACCAGACACACAGGCACCAATTACTCACACTTGTATTCCTAAATACTCAAGAAGCTGGGATCTGAGGATCTTGATTCAAAATCAGTCCAGACAAACAAATTCAAGAGATTTTCTTTCCTTGTCTATTAAGGGGCCTGAACTTGGGCCTGGGCAGTGTCCCAAGCCTTCGTTTGAAGGCTGGTACCCTACGACTTTGAGCCACAGTTCTACTTCCATTTGTTTTGTTTTGTTTTGTAGGTCATGGGGCTTGAACACAGCCTGGGCGAATTCAGCTCAAGGCTACTGCCCTACCCTTGAGTCAAGCCCCAATTTCCGTTTCTTTGTTTTTTTCTTTTTTGCCATTCCTGGATTTGAGCTCAGGGCCTGAGCACTGTCCTTGGGATTTCCCAAGGCTAGAGCTCTATCACTTGAGCCACAGCACCACTTCTAGCCTTTTTTTTGTATGTTGTACCAAGGAACTGAACCTGGGTCTTTGTGCATGCTAGAGCAAGCACTCTACCACTAGGTCAAACTCCTGGCCCCAATTCCTGTTCTAGATGCGTCTCAGGTCCTTTTGTGCCAGGCTGGCTTTGAACCTTGACCTTCAGATCTCAGCCTCCTGAGTATCTAGGATTACAGGTGTGAGCCACTGTGCCAAACTTCCACGTGCAATTTAATGGTGGTTAATTGGAGATAAGAGCCCCACAGACTTCTGACTGAGCTGGCTTTAAATCCTGATCATCACATCTCAGCCTCCCGAGTAACTAGGATCATAGGCATGAGCCTCTAGCACCCGGCTTCCAAAAGACTTTTATCTCCAATCAGTAGCAATAAAGCCAGAGCTGGGGTTGGGAGTGTGGCCTAGTGGGAGAGTGTTTGCTTAGCATACACAAAAGCTGGGATTTGGTTTCTTGGTACCACTTACACAGAAAAAGCTGGAAGTGATATTGTGGCTCAAGAGCTCTGCCTTAAGAAAGCTCAAGGCCCTAAGTTCAAGCCCCAGGACTGGCAAAAAAAAAAAAAAAAAACTGAGCAAGAGTGCAAAGCCCTGGGCTAGGAGTTTGGCCTAGTGGTAGAATGCTTGCCTAGCATGCTCAAAGACGTGGGTTCAATTCCTCCATACCACATATATAGCAAAGCCAGAAGTGTGGCTCAAGTGGTAGAGCTCTAGCCTTGAGAAAGCCCAAGGACAATGCTCAGGCCCTGAGTTCAAGTCTCAAGATTGGCAAAAAAAAACAAAACTGTAAAGCCCTGAATTTAAACACAGGTATCAGCACACACACACACACACACACACACACACACACACACTACATAATATGAATAAAGTTACTACAGACAAAAGCAGTAACAATACTAGTGATAAATGCCATGGAAAAAAAGACCAAGGGCCGAGTAACTGCCCCAAGGGAGGAAACATGACCAGATGGCTCAGAAGGGACAAGGGGGGGGGGGCGGTGCTCAGCTGGAGGTACGCTTGTGGGAGGGCTGAGCACAGAGCTTGATGATAGTGAGGGGCCCAGTCTGGAACCTGATGGCTACAGTGAGCCACGGGAAACTTGAGCCGGGGTCAGGTGGCTTGGCAGGAGCCTTCTGAACTTTCCTCTCATAACTCAGAAAGCAGCCAAGGCTTTAAAAACAGCAGTGACTGCATCAGGCTGCACACAGGGAAAATAACCACTTCCTCTTGAGGCTCACAGGGCTCCAAGCCTTGATGACAGGTCTTCCAGCTCATAGGCAAGGAAACAGAGACTTAGAAAAACCAACTACAGGGCCAGGAGTTTGGCCTAGTGGTAGAGTGCTTGCCTAATATGCACGATGCTCTGGGTTCAATTCCTCAGTACCACATACACTGAAAAAAGCCAGAAGTGGTGCTGTGGCTCAAGTGATAGAGCGCTGGCCTTGAGGAAAGCCCAAGGACAGTGCTTAGGCCCTGAGTTCAAGCCCCAGGACTGGCAAAAAAAGAAAGAAAAAGAAAGGAAGAAAAGAACGAAAGAAGGAAAGAAAGACCAACTACACTAATGAAACTGACAAATTTCTCTTTTTCTTTTTCTGTGCCTGGAGCTTGAACTCTGAGCCTGGGCATTGTCCCTGAGCTTCTTTGGCTCAAGTCTAGGGCTCAACCACTAAGCCACAGTGCTACTTCTGGCTTTCTCTGAGTAGTTTATTGGAGATGAGTGTTTTGTGTACTTTCTGTCCTGAGATGGCTTTAAGCACTATCCTTGAGTGAAAAGCTAAGGCAGACATTCTGTCTCTGGGTTCAAGCCTCAGTGCTGTCAGACAAACTAAATTAGTGGCAAAGGTAACTACGCAAGTAAATACAAAGCATATTATTGCATTTTTGGTTTACAGTATACTTTTTTCTCTTTTATATGATTTCAAAGACAAATGCATGAAGCAGTAATTACAAATATGTTATGTATGCAATGTATAAATGTATAAAGTATAAAATAGCAACCTAATTGTAAATGTATCATATGTATGCCATGTATAAATATATAAACTTATAAAATAGCAACCCAAAGAGAGGGGATAGAACTAAATAGGAGCAGGGCTTGGAGTGTGACCTAGTAGAAATGTGCTCGCCTAACAGGCATGGAGCCCTGGGTTTAATGCCCCAGAACCACATACACAGACAAAGCTGGAAGTGGTGCTGTGGCTCAGGTGGCAGAGTGCTGGCTTTGAACAAAAAGTGTTCAAGGACAGTGTTCAGGCTTTCAGTTCAAGCCCCAGGACTGGCCAAAAAAACCCCAACAGAATAGGAGTAGTTAATTCCTATATGCTATGAAAGCTAGGATGGTGTCAGTTCAATCTAATATAAATTCATCTACATCTTATTAAGTACAGTTCAGTAATGTGTGTCTTGCCATCTATTCTCCATTTTGCCTACATTGCAAAAAGTTATTCCTGCCAGGTGCCAGTGGCTCACTCCTGTAATCCTAGCTATTCAAGAGGCTGAGATCTGAGTATCATGTTCAAAGCCAACCCAGGCAGAAAAGTCCCCATGAGACTCTTGTCTCCAATTAACCAGTTCAAAAACTGGAAGTGGCCGAGCATGGTGGTTCACACCTATAATCCTAGCAACTCTGGAGGCTGAGATTTAAGGATCCAGGTTCAAAGCCAAGCCTGGCTACTACAAAGCTGTGAGATTCTTATCTCCAGTTCATCTCTAGAAAAGGGGAAGTGGGGCTGTGGCTTAAGGGTAGGGTAGTAGCCTTGAGTTGGACAGCTCCCAGGCCCAGAGTTCAAGCTCCATGACCAAAAACAAAACACTGGAAGTGGCGCCCTGGGTCCTGTGGTAGAGCTCTTTCTTGAGCACAGAGGCACAGGGACAGCTCCCAGGCCGAGTTCAAGCCTCACAATGACGTTATTCCTAACACTGTCCCACAATTCTTGTCTGCAGAACTTGAAATATAATGTTACCTCTAACATTCCTGCTATTAGCAACTTGTCTTCTGGTGGTTTTGGTTTTGTTTTGTTTTTTTCTGGATCAATTTTGTGATCATCTCAAGAAGCAAGTTTGGTTTCATGATTCCCTCCTTTCTATTTTCAATTGTAATTCATCTCTTTACTGATAATTGTTTCTTTCCTCCTTCACTGGGGACTATGGCCTAGTGGTACAGTGCTTACCTAGCATGCATGAAGCTCTGGGTTTAATTCCTTGGTACCACATCCACAGAAAAAGCCAGAAGTGGTGCTGTGGCTTATGCGGTAGAGTGCCAGCCTTGAGTGAACTCAAGGATAGTGCCAAGGCTCTGAGGCCAAGCCCAGGACTAGCAAAACAAATAAGCAAACAAATAAATAGAGACATTCTAGTTTTTAGGCCTCCTACAGATTCTGATTTTTTTTTAATTTTCTATTCAGTTCAAAATATGTGCTAATATTCTTTGATCCAGCTATTTAATCCCTTTTCTAAATATCTGAGGATTTCCCAAGGACGTTTCTGTTACTAATCTTTAACATTTCCTTGTGACTTCGTCCTTTTTACCCTCTATAGCCTGTTTGAGAGCTGTTCTCCTTACTTCTTCCTCCTCCTCCTCCTCCTTCTCCAGTGCCTCCTCCTCCTCTTCTTCTTTTTTTTTTTGTTGGTCATGGGACTTGGACCCTGGTCCTGGGCGTTGTCCCTGAGCTCCTCAGCTCCAGGCTACTGCCCTACCCCTGGAGCCACAGCCCCACTTCCCATTTTCTACCTGCTGGCTTTGGAATAGATCCTCAGATCTCAGCCCATGAGCCACTGCACCTGGTGGCCACTGCCAGGGCCACTGCCTCCTCCTCCTCCTTCTTCCTCTTCTTCTCTCAAGGCTAAGGCTCTAACATTTGAGCCATAGCCCCACTCTGGCTTTTCAGTCGCTTACTGGAGATAAGCGTCTCATGGACTTTCCTCCCCGGGCTGGCTTTGAACTGTGGTCCTCAGATCTGTTTCCTGAGTAGTTAGGATTACAGAGGTGAGCCACTGTGATCTGCCCAGTTGTTCTCTTGATTGTCGTTGATGGTTTCTATCTCTCTCCAGTTTTTTCCCAACCATTTGTGATTTTGAAGAGATCTTGTATAAAATTATAAGGTTCCATACATAATTATATGTATATGGACATTAATTTAAGGTATGTGTGGACCTGTAAACGCGGGTTATTATTGAATATTATGTAATGACGTCATTTATGTTATTACATATAATACATAATGCAATACATTAATTACATAATCTATTAATTATATCATACAATATATGTTACGTATGTATTCTGTAGATGGGGGAGGCTGGGAGACACGAGGGAGACTGATGGAAGACGGGATATTGATCGAGATGCATCTTCCGAACGGTCATGTTGAGCTGGAACTTCTTTGTACACTTAAAGATCATTTAAAAACAAGAAAACAAGCACGTTAGGTCCTGGAGCTTCAACCAGAAGGGAGAAGCCCGCAGCCGGGCCTGACTTCCAAGCACCCCGCGTTCGCGCCGTGGCCTGGACTGTGCCCGCCCCCACCACCGCGCGGCCCTCGACCGCCCCCTGCCGCCGCGGCTGGACCCTGCACGCCGGCCATCCCGCCTTTGCACCGCCCACCCTGCTCCGGATTGGAGGCTCCGGAAGACTCCATTCGCCACGGGATTGGTCGCGGCCTGGCCGTGGCCCCGCCCGCCTCCCGGGTCCTTTGATCACGCGCACGCCTGTTCTTCCGGGCCAGGCAGCCAACTCCGGGCGTTCCGGTCCGGCCTGCCGCAGCGGGAGGTAAGGCACGGTCCGGGAGAACTGGCTGCGGGCGCGGGGTTTCGGGGTGCAGGGAGGGCGGCCGCGCGGCGCTCTGCCGACCTCCCCAGAGCCTCCTGCCTTCGCGGGAGCTGCCTCTCTCCGCCCAGGCGCGGCCCGATGCCCGCGCCACCCTGGCTTTCCTCGGCCCGGGACGGTGAGCTTGGGATGGAGTAGGGCAAGCCTGGTGCCCCGCGGACTCGGGACCGGTTGCTTGTTCTATTATCCTCCGGACAGAGACCCGAGCAAAGCCGGGGCACGAACTTGGGCGGGCCTCGTGCCGCGGTCCTCCCCAGGAGGATCTCCTGACAGGGCAGGTCCCCCCACCTCCCCGGTCAGCCCGGGACAAGAGGGAGGGGCTTGGGCGGAGCCCCGGCTGGGGACCAGAGGGAGGTGACATCATCTGGGAGACAGGGGCCAGCTCTACCTAGACCGGTGGCGGGGGTAGCTGTATCGAGGGTGACAAATGTAGGCTTGGGACTAATCAGGGCTGGCGCCGGTGCAGGACCCTCCTGTTGATTTATTTACTCTTTCTGTTTTGCCTCATTGGATAGGTGCCGACATCCCCAGTGGTCTGGAGGTCCGAGGCAGGAGCCGAGAACCTGCACCTAACCTTTCCCCAGCAGTGGAGACTTGCAAATGTTGAACCAGTATCTAAGCTGGGCCCCACCCAGATGTAGGCATAGGAGCTGGGCAGGAAGCAGGCTCTGGAGCTGGGCCTTCCCTGGTTCCCTTTCCCCCAGCTAAGAGCAGCAGGGGGAGGAATCACTCTGCTAGCAGTGACACCTACCTGGATGTATTGGCTCACCTGAGTTTTCACATATCTCCAGCTCCAGGGGAGGGACCAGAATCTGCTATCTCTGTAGGCACGATTGATACACCTCCCTTCCTCTCCCAGGGAGCCCGCTGGAGGGAGGCGCCCTCCCAGGCACCGCTGCCCATGCTGACCACCCAGCGCTTCACCTGCCGATGTCATGAGTAACACGACTATGCCCAATGCCCCCCAGGCCAACAGTGACTCCATGGTGGGTTATGTGTTGGGGCCCTTCTTCCTCATCACCTTGGTCGGAGTGGTGGTGGCTGTGGTAAGGAGCCTCCAGCATACACACACAGACACCTATACCCTTGCCAGGGCACGGGCTGGGTGGGCCTGGACTAGGGCACATAGCATCGCAGCTGTTGACAGAGAGGAGGGGGTGGAGGTTGGCACAACCCTAACAGTGGTCCAACCTGGGACCACAGCCTCCACAGTGCTGTCTCTGTTACAGGTAATGTATATCCAGAAGAAAAAGCGGTGAGTGTCCCTGCCCTGCACCACACCCACTTCCAATTTTCTTCCTTGCACCCACTGTTAGGTGCACCTCAGCTATCCAGATCCAGGCCTGGGAACTTAAGTTTTCCTTGGTTCTGCTCTTAAGCTTCCTCCTGGAGAAGACCCCTGTCATAGCCTCATGTGTATTAGGAAGAGCACGAGACAGTGGTGTCCAGCAGAGCCTGTGCTCAGTTCCTCCTATTCCCAGGGTGGACCGCCTCCGCCATCATCTCCTCCCCATGTACAGCTATGACCCCGCTGAGGAGCTGCACGAGGCAGAGCAGGAGCTTCTCTCAGATGTGGGAGACCCCAAGGTGAGCACTCTAAGGGGACAGTGAGGTGGGATCACTGGCTCTTTCTTTCCCCAAGCCATAGCCTGAAAAGAGCCTTAGCTCCCTGAAGACTCCCAGGAAGCTAAGCACAGCCCTAAGGCATGGCTTTCCCCCACAGGTGGTACATGGCTGGCAGAGTGGCTACCAGCACAAACGGATGCCCTTGCTGGATGTCAAGACTTAACCCCTTTGCACTGACCCTTAGGGTGGGTCTTGCAGTTGCCACAAGCACCGAGCCTTTGATTCTTTCCCCTCTTAACCTGTGGACCAAGCTTACACCCCCCACCCCCCGCAGGCAGCTCTTCCCTTGGGGTGGGGTCAGGCTCCAGGGAGGGAGACAGCTTTGCTTTCTCCAGCCAGCTTGGACTTGGCTTTGGCATAAATCCCCAGGAGGGTTTTGGAACCATTTCCATGGTGACCAGCTCAGATGTATAGCACTCAGCATACACATATACTGTAAATAAAATGTTTTGTGGCTAGGAGTGTGAGTGATTTTATTTCAAGGCCTTAAAGGACCTCCCTGCTGCCATGTGCATTGCTATCCTAGTCCCCAGCCTGTGGGGTGAGGACAAGGCCACAGGCCTGATGATCTCCTTTGCATACCACCTTCCAACTCTGGAACACAAACCACAAACTCCATTCCAGAAAAGGATATTTTTATTCAAGTAACTGCAAATAGGAAACTGGAGGGGGAGCCCCAGGCTGGGACAAATAATGGCCTCCCCTCCCCCAACCGGACAAGGGGAGACAGTGGCCCTACACCCTTCACACAATCAACACAGACCCCCCACACACTCAGCTGCAGCATCCTAGGGGCAGGACCCCACCTTCCCTGGGACTGGGGTGGTTCTCAACCCAGCCTTGTGCCCCAGACCCCTTCCCCATGAAATGTCTTGGGGGAGGGAATGCGGGGTGAGCGGGAGGCTATGATGAACTGAACGTTTGGCAGCGCTGGTAGCAGCAGCAATGATGGATGTCTTAAGAATGAAACATTGAACAAAAAACAAAACAAAAAAAAAAAATCAACACAACTGTCCAGAGGTAGTTTGTGAACAGAGGAAAAGATGGAACCAGAACCTTGGGGGATGGGTAGGCAAGGGAGGGGGTAGGCAGGGCGAACTCCTTATTAGTGCCCCCCGAATGAGGGGAACAGCCTAGAGCAGAAGTGGGAATGCTAGATCCCTTGGTGAGACCAGGAGGGTGGGGCCCCACCTATTGCCCTCTTACCTGTTCCCCACAGGGGCTTGTCCAGCCCGGTGCAGGGGAACAGGTAAGGTGAGAGGGACAAATGTGAGCCCCCTGGGGACAGTTTGGCTGGGGGCTGAGCACCCCCCGTTGATGCCAGTACAGCCAGAGTGGGCATGTCAGAATGGATGGGGCATGGGCCCCCTTAAGGCCAGGGGAGCCCTCCCAGGCCCCTTTCAAGGGAAACCAGAGGCAACAATGGAGGAGCAGAGGAAGTCCCAGACCAAGAGCTGAGAGAGCAATCTCTCCACAAGGGAGTGGGGGCGCAGCAGGTGCAGGCTGCGGCTAAGTGGGAAGTTAGCCTTGTCTGGGAGAGGCAGGTGTGCATGGGTAGGAGGGGCGCTGGGAGGCGGGGAGTTGCTCCCCACAGGAGCCCTGCAGCGCTGGTGTGCTGTAGTGTGCGGTGGGGAGGGGAGGGCGCAAGGACAGGAGGCGGTTGGGGAGAGGGGCAGGGGAGACTGTGGGAGCTGAACAAAGCTGTCCAGCCCCAGAGGAAACTGCTCCTGGCCAGGGAGCAGCCGGCACTGCGAGGTCACTGCTCCTCCTCCGAGGACTCCTGCGAGATGCCCTCTTCTTCCTCCTTCTCCTGCGGGAAGGACAGTGCAGCTCTGGTACTGACCTCCTTGTGCCCAAGGCTACCTCCTCACCCCCGCCAGCTCTCCAGAAGGGGGGATGAGTCAGGCCTGAGTGTGTGGGTGACTCAGCAACCTCCACGAAGCTTTCATTCATAAAAATGAAGGATTTAAAGGGGGGGGAGGAAACACACACACACACACACACACACACACACTCTTTCTCTCTGCTGCTTTGGCACAGCAAGCAGAGCCAGGCCCCTCAGCCCCCAGGGGGCTCAGGCAGGACAAAATCCCAAGGCACGGAGGAAGGAGCTTGGGTCTCTAGGGGAGGGAATGGGAAGAAGCAACAGAAGATGCCAAGCCCTGAATGGGCATGGGGGCCCCGATCCTGGCTTGTCCTTGGGTGGCCCAGGGCTGACCCCAGCCCAGAGCAGGGAGGAAGGGAAGTGTGCACTGCAGCAGGGCTCACTCACTGGGCGGGAATGTCAGGACACCACAGAGCCCCACAGCCTCGTGCCAGGCACAAACTCCAAAACAACTTGTTTCCTGTTACTCACTGCTGGGTCTTGGCCAGAAATACCTCCCCCCACCCCAGCCCTAGTGGTAGCCCAGCTCAAGGCGTGAATGTCTTCGGGAGCTGAGAAACAGGTTATATGGATAGGAAAGGTATTCACTTCTGGAAGTACCCAAGAAGCAATCTGGAGACCCAAGAATGGGATGGTATTATTTCCCCACAAGTAGTGGTTGGATTGCCTTGTAACTTCCGATTCCTGCTGAACCAAGGCTGAGATCCTTTGCTACTTCTTGCTCTTTCCAAGAGAAGTCTAATAAGGACAGCTCAAGGGTTCATTCATCCTAACTGGGGGATACATGAGATGAAGCAGGGACACCCCACCCCCAGGACAGGAATACGTGCACATGAGAAGCCTCACTTCTGAAGTGCACTGAATTGTTAAAGCCCCAGGCAGCCAAACTGGTGGCACATACCTGCACTTGTACTAGGGTTGTGGCCAGTGTAGGCTACACGGAAAGACAAGCCCTGGGAAAACAAAACCCCTCTGGACCCTCAATGCTGGGTCTCCTAGTCTTTGTTCCTGGTCCTCAAGGTGGCAGGGCGCAGTTTTTCAGTGGTGGGTGCATCAAATCAATCTCCCCTTCCCCCAAAGCAAGAAAGGAACACATACCAGTTTTTTGGGTCTGCCCCTTGGTTTCCTCCCTGGAGCTGTGGTGGTTTTCTAGAAGGTCAGAAGGCAAACAAACATGTCTTAAGTGCTGCCCAAGGCCTGCAGCCTAGTGCAGCCTAGAAGGGAGAGGGGCAGGAAGGACAGGCAGACCGCTTACTTCTGCTTCGAGCAGCCCAGGACTCCCCCGACCAGGCCCACCCCAAGGGCAGCTGCTGATGACTGGCCAGCCACACCTGTCCCCCACCCAGCGCCCACCCACACGACCCCTTCTTCCTCCACCCGTGACTCAGAGGATATGACTCGTCTTAGAAAAAAAAAATAAAGAACTTTTCTGAAAGAATGGTACCACTGGGAATGTGGCCTTCTCTGTTGACCCTACCCCTTTTAGGCTCCCGAGTCCCCAGGGGGAAAAGTGACATTTAGTCTGGATCTGGCAGAACCACACACTCCTGACTTGTTTTCCTCAATTGTCCTGGGCAGGAGCAGGGCCACTCAAGTTGAGATCTTATAGTCCCCGTTTTTGTCAGAAACATTTGTCATCCCCAGAGCTGCTGAGCACCCGTCCCAAGCCTCACCCGGGTCTTGGCAGCACCCTTGTTTTTGCTCCCCTTTGGTCGGCCCCGAGGTCTCTTAGGCGTTGGCACTTCACTGGGCTCCTTCTGAAAAGGCAAAATGGGCAAGAGTCAGGGACGCAGCCACCACCTGCCCCACCACTCCAGCTGAGGTAGGTCACCAGGCTACCACCAGTTCCATCATCTGACCTCTTCTGTTTTGGCAGTTTGAGGGCCATAAAGACATAGAGCCAGGCCTGGAGCATGGCCTAGTGGTAGAATGCTCACCTAGAATGCATGAAGCCCTGGCCTCAATTCCTAGATACCACAAACAGAAAAGGCTGAAGTGGTGCTGTGGCCTCAGAAAGCCCAAGTCCTGAATTCAAGCCCCATGACTGGTTTAAAAAAAAAAAAAGGTACCCAGACAGAAGATATTTAGGGAAAAAGGGTCTTGGGTGCAGAGTTGACATACATCCTGCTAATTATACCGGGCAAATACTAGAGCCTCGATTTCCTCATAATAGTCAATGTACAGAGTCATGTAGTTAAAGGAACAACATGAGATGTGCAATATTGGTCATAACTTACATCTACCCCTCCCTGTACTAAACACTACAGAGCACTGTTCGAATGGCCAGGAAGACATCCCTTTAGGGTTTTCTCCAGGGAAGATGGATGATATCCAAGACTCCAGACATGCTGGTCCTTATTGCTGTTGGTAAGATCTCAATAAGCCCCAAAGTACAAGTTCTGCATGAGACGTCGAAGCTGGGCAGTACAGTCATACTGCTGGCTGCTGTGCTACTAGCAGGGATATCCAGTGACTGTTCAGAACCGTGGCCCTGTATTCCCGACCACATCCAATAGGTGGGGAAGAGGTGGCTTGCCCAGCTACAAGGATGCCTTACTTTATAGGGGACAAAGCTCTACTACTCTTCTCTGAAGGGCAAGGGTCTATGTCTATTCCTTTCCTCATCTCTTTTCCGTGAGGAATTGGGCCCACCCAAGGCAAGCAAGGTTCCCCTGTGTAGCAGTGGCTTTGCCACCACTCAACCTTCTACTACCCACAGGGACACCTCGTTCTCCACTGGGTTAGTAACTGTAGATTTTTTGGTCTTCAATATCTATTCATTTACAGAGCCAGAATACTCAGGAGTATTCAATGTGTCAACTCAAGGCTGGCCTCCTAGGATATGGGAACTTTTGGCACCATGACAAAATAAATTTGACTTTTATTAAACCCTAGGATTTTGATACATCTAAGGCCATACACTTAAAGGTTATTATATAGGCCAGTGTCAGAGCACTTGCATACCATGCATGAGGCTCTGGATCCCATCTGCATCGGGACAAAAAAATATATATATACTTTCTTCTTGGCAGTGCTGGAGTTGAAACTGGGCCTTAGGCTTGCTAGGCAGTTGCTTTACCACTTCAGCCACTCTCAGCCATGGTTCGTTGGCAAATTTTAAATTTTGAGACTGGGTCTTGCTGTGTAGTCCATGTTGGCCCTGGAACTCATGATCTTCCTTACCTCTGTCTCTGCAAAGCTGATTACTTTCATTGCCTCCCCCCCGCCCCCCCGAACCATCCCAGTCCTGGGGCTTGCACTCAGGGCCTGAGTACTGTCCCTGAGCTTCTTTTGCTCAAGTCTAGTACTTTACCACTTGAGCCACAGCCCCACTTCTGGCCTCTTCTACTGAGAAATGGAGCCCAGGATTTCATGCATGCTAGGCAAGCACTCTACCACTAACATTAAACCACACTCCCAGCTCTATACTTTTTGTTGTTGATCATGGGGCTTGAACACTGGGCCTGGGTGCTATCCCTAAGCTCTTCAGCTCAGGGCTAGTGCTCTACAACTTGAGCCACAGAACCACATCTAGTTTTCTGATCATTAATTGGAAATGAGAGTCTCACAGGATTTTAGTGCCCAGGCTGGCTTTGAATCTCGATCCTCAGATCTCAGCCTCCTGAGGAGCTAGGATTATAGGCATGAGCCACCAGTGCCTGGCTACTTTCATTTTTTAAAGCATTAAAAAAGATTACACCTTTGGTCCTCAAGTGGCCTATGTGGATAGTGTAAACATGGATCAACTTCTGGCTTTGACTTGTGTGTGGCACTGGTAATAAAGGACCCGTGTAGTGAGTTCAGCCCCAGAATTTCCACAGGTAGGGAAGAGATATCTGGAGGACCTGACTAGTCTCATGCAGGCTTTAAGCACTTAGGATGGAGACATACTACCCCCTGCAATGATTCTATTCCTCCATGCATTCACTCATTACAAGTCATTAGCTACAAACAGCTCCCTACCCCAAAAAGGTAAAGCAAGACAAAGCTTCAAAACCCACCTGACTCCCTGCCAGCGCTGTCCCTGGACTCACCGGAGGCTGCTTGCGTGGCCTGCCCCGGCCTCGCTTCTCAGTACCGTCCTTTTCCTGCTTGGAGGCCAAGGGCTGGCTGGACTTTGAGCTCGACTCACTCATCTTCCTTTACTATGAAGGTCAACAGTGATGCTGAGATGCTGGGAGACAGGAAAAGGTTTTAAGGACATTGCCAAGGTAGAATAGTGCTACTGGCCCTAATCAGCAATTTATCTTTTACTCAGAAGGCCTGCCTTTCCTGTTCTTCCTGTAGTAGATGTGGACAAGTTGCAGAGTCCCACCACTGCTAGGGACGCCATCCTGTAAAGTGAGGTGCCATATTCTTCTGGGAGGAAACCACGACTGGCCAGTTCAGAGGGCATGATGAGTGGATGGGAGACCTTGGACGTCAACCTCTGGCCAGTACACTGTCAACGCTGCCCGAGGACCAGCTGTCTGCCAAGGGCCCAAACATTGGCAAGCCAAAAGCCTAGCCCCCATTCTCCTGCCCTCTCCTATAGTAAGTTATTGTGGACGCTTGGATTTGGACAGCTGAGGAAGACTGGCCCTGCAATTGCAACCGGGAGATGGGAGGGAAAGAGCCCAGGCCATGTGGAGTCACAGGAGACTTTGCACCCCATATGCGGGCACAGTACATTTCCCCCCAGTCACTGCCCAGGTTTAGACAGGAGCCTGGGACAACTACAGTCCCAAACTTTTATTTATTTATTTATTTTTTTGCCAGTCCTGGGCTTGAGCTCAGGGCCTGAGCACTGTCCTTGGACTTTCTCAAGGCTAGAGCTCTACCACTTGAGCCTCAGCACCACTTCTGGCTTTTTTCTATGTATGTGGTACCGAGGAATTGAACCCGGGTCTTCATGCATGCTAGGCAAGCACTTTAACCACTAGGCCAAACTCCCGGCCAGTCCCAAACTTTTACAGACCACCTCTAGCTATCCTGTTTAGTGGGAGGCAAGAGCAGCCCACTTCTGAAAACCCCATCCATCTATAAAATGGGACTAACAAGGCCACACCTGCCTCAACAAGCCCTCCAAACGGTTTCCAAGACCCAACCATAGAGTATTTAAAAAAGCTTAAAGAAACTTCTACCAAAATGAGAATGAGACTGTAGGAAGTTAACTTCACGCCTTTTCAGATTTTGAGGCAATTTCCAATTTTAACTTCACAACATGAAAACATGTATTTTTTTGGGGGAAGGGGGGACTTGTGCTGTGTTGAAGTTCCCCATCCTTAACTATGAAAAGACCCTCCAGACAGAGGGACTTTGGTAATTATTCTATTTTGCAGTATTTCAGACTTAAGAGACCCCTTTAAGTAGGATGGTTGATTTATCCTGCTCCGTCATTAGTGGCTTGGTCTGCTCTGTAATTACAGGCAGTGATTAGAATCTTATATTACACCACAGGTCTGCTTCAAACTAAACATCAAAATTAATCAGCTAAATGAGGGCTGACCTCTCCGGGTCTGCCTGAGGCCCCAGTGGCGGCTCCCTGGGGGAAGACAGGCCCAGTCTGCCTGGGGATCCTGGCTGGTCTTCAGCTCTTGTGCCATCTGGTGCCTCCCCCACCTCTTACTGTTGGGGGGGGGGTCCCTTTATATCGCCTACTTTAGGTAGCTCCCACGGCATGAGGGTTTTTTAGGCCTTATCTAGGGAGGCCAAGAAAACACTTGTCTCTTCCACCTGCTTTGGAACATCAGGAAACTTGACAGAGAAGCCACATGTAAAAAAGCCAGCTCCAAACCCCGTTTCATAGTAAGTCCTTTTGAGACTGAACCGTTTCCTTGGCAGAGGGGTCCAAAAGGTGCTTAAGAAGTCATTACGAATGACCCCAGAGGCCATAAAACCTTGGCAAATTCATTACTTAAAAGAAAAAAAAAAACCAGTCCAGAGAGGCCTCGTGAGTAGCCCAAGGTCACGCAGCAAGTTGAGGATGGAGTCGATTCTCGTTGACGCGACGAACGCGCCAAATCTGCGCGCTGCCTGCGTACTGCGTGCGCCCCGGTCCGGGTGACCGGGCGGGGGTCGGGCCCGGCGGGGGGAGGGGCGCAGGCGAGCCGGAGGCGCGGGAAAACGGCGCACCGCGACCGCATGCACCGCCACGAGGGTGCACCCGGCCCCACTTCCTGCCAGAGGGGGCACCCAAGCCCGCCTCGGGGCAGGAAGCCTGGCGCGCGCTGGAGGAAGCGCCCCTTCCCCTCCACACCCCCCCGAAAGATAAAGCCCAGGAAGAAGAAAAAGAGGAGCCCCAGAAGCGGGCAGTCACGGGAACTAGTTCCAACAGAGCCCGGCAAAGCGGAGAAACCAGTTTGTGGGGGCGGAAGGCAGGCCTGGCCCCGGGGGCCGGAGGTGGGGTCGGGGGGAAGCCCCAAGCCCAGGCCCGGGCTCCGGCCTCGCCGCCTGCGCACGAGACACCCGGAGAGGCCCGGGAGGGCAGCGCCGACCCTCGGGGCTCCCGCCCCTCCCCCTCACTTCCCGAACTTCCCCCCAATGCCGGGGCCCCCGCGCCACCGCCCCACACCCCGGGCCGCGCCGCAGCCCGCTTTCCCTCCCGGCCTGGCCGCGCTCGGCGGGAGCGGCCGCCGCGCGAGGTGCACGGGCTCCGCCGGGTGCACAACTCGCGCTCGCCGCAGCCGCGCGCCCCCTCCCCCACCGCGCGCCTCTCCCCGTCTCCGCCCCCCCGCGGGGCGCCCGCCGGCCGGGGACGCGGTGCACCGGGCGTCCTCCCCGCGCCGCCCGGCCCCGCCGCCCGCCCCCGCGCCGCGCGGCCCTCCCCGCCCGCGGCCCGGGCCGCCCGGGCCTGGGAATAAAGCCGGCGGCGCGCGCTGCAGCCCCGGGCGGCGTGCGGGGACGCGGGCGCCCCCCTAGGTCCGCCACCGCCGCCGCGGGCCCCGGAGTCGACTCACTGCGAGCTCGGCCGCCGGCCTGCGGTGCGCGCTCGGGGCTGCCGGGAGCGACGGTGCTGGGCGCTGGGGACCGGCCTGGCTCCGCCGCCGCCGCTGCTGGTTAGCAAATGCGGATCTGAAACCGGGAGAGAGGGCAGAGGCGCTCAGAGACCGCCGCCGCCGCCGCGTGCTCGCCGCCCAGGCCCGCGCCGGGCATTTATATGTCACATCCAGGCGGAGGGAGGAGGGGGGGGCGGCAAAAATATTCCCCTCCCCCGGAGGATGGCGAGGGGCAGGAAGCCGGGCACGGCCCGTGCGCGGCCTCAATCCATCCACAATGTAATTAAATTATAGATAGATAAATGTAGAGAGGGGGAAAAAATAAAAGGAGCCACCGGAGCGGCCGCGAACTCACGCCTTCTTGGAGTGGCGCCAGCGCCAGAAATAGCCCCGGCTCGGAGTCCCAATTAGAGGAGCGCAGCCCCGGCTCAGGGGAGCTTAAAAAGAGCGACCCGGGGGCCGGGGGCCGGGCCCGCCCGCGCCAGGCGTGTCACGGGGGCGGGGCCATGCAAATGAGCCCGGGGGTTTAAAAGGCCGCCGCCGCCGCCGCCGCCGCTCCCGGCCGAGCGTGTGAGCCGGGCTCCGCGCGCCGCCCGGTGGACCGCCCACTCCTCAGTTTGGGGGCGCGGAGACGACCACGGGGTGGGGCGGGGGCCGCCGGGAGCTCGCGGAGGATCTCTTGCGTCTCCTCCCCAGGACGAGATAGGGGCGGACGTGGTGTGGGAGGGGGGGGGATGCGCCTCGCGGGGCCTTCCGGGCGCTCGGCCCCGGCTCCCGCAGGGCGTGCGGGAGTGGGCGGGCGCTGGTGCCGGCGGGGGTCCACGCGGGCGCGGGGGGTGGAGACGCGCGCCGGTTGGCGGGCGCCGCGGCCTACTCGCCGCCCCCTTGGGCCGCGCTAGACGGCTCGCGGCTCCCCCGGGCGGACAGGTGTCAGCACGCGCGCGCTCCGCGGTGGCGGCCGCGAGTGGCTGAGTGGAACACGAGTGTGGAGCGGTCCAGACGGGACCCCTGGGAAGCCCGAGGTGGCCAGGCCCATTCCCGGCCGCGGGCGAGCCCGGATCGCGATCTCGGCGCAGCCCGCCAGCCACCCCGGCGACCGGCGGGTTCGCAGGTAGACCGCAGGGAGGAGCCACTCGGTGACCCGGAGGGTGGCTCGGAGCCGCGCAGCCCCTTTCGAGTCTTCCCTAGAGTCACGTAGGAAGCACGCACCAACAGGGGGGCCACGGATTGCCTGGAAGCGCCTCGAGGGCAGGGGCCGCGGTGACGCACGCCGAGGCCGCCCGGCCTCAACAAAGACTTGTTGCACGCCCGGAGGAGGAAGCCAAAGTGGGAAGATGGCGCGGCCGAGCGGCGCGTCCTGCAGGCCGGGGCCGGGCCCGCGCGCCCCTCCCGGCGCCCCGTCCCCGAGGCGGCCCGGTGACGCCCCTCCCGCTCCCCGCGAGCCCCGGGCCGGGAGCGGGGTCGGGTGGGGCGCCGGAGCGGCCGGGCCTCCCCGCGTCTGGAACGCCTGAGGAATGTTTCCGGTGGGGTGGGGGCGGCGCGGGGCCGCACGTGCGCGCGGGCGGGGGCGGGGCGCGGGCCGCGGCGGGAAGGCGCGGAGGGTCCAGAACCGGTTCAGAGGGGGAGGCGGGCGCGGGCTCCGGGGCCGGGTCCCGCCCTCCGCGCTGCGCCCCGCCCCGCGCCCAGGTGGAAGGCGGCTCCCGAGGTGCCCGGGCCGCCGGGCAGGGGCGGGCCGGGGAGGGGCGGCCGCCCCTTTGTCTGGAGGCGCGGTGGGGGTGGGGCGGGGTGGAAGCGCGCTCTCCCTCCATCTTGGTGGCCCGCCACCGAGCGGCCTCCTGGCAGGTCCGGATAGGCCGCGGGCGTCCCCGGTGGAGGTCACCAGGCCTCGGCCTTCGACCATGGCTTCCCGAGGCTTCCCGGGCCTGCGGGCCGGGGCTGTGGGGTGCGGCCCGCCCAGGGGCCCGGACCCCAGTATACCTTTCCCTCCCCACCCCCCACCCCCCGGTGACAGTGGTGACCCGCGAGGGACTTCCTTCTCCCGTGGCCTTGGGAAAACTTTTTGGCCTACTTCTCATCCAGCCGATGCTATCTTTTCTCTCTCGTTTTTCCCTTCTCTCTGCTTTCCTCACTGCCTTTTTTTCTTTTTTTTAAACCTCGTGTGCATTTTTGTAAGCCACTCCAAACGCTCTCCGGAGAGACCCAGGTAAAAATAAACATGGGAAATAGAGTTGTGTGTTCTCCTCCCGGATTACCACATCCTTGAAATCCAAATAACTATTTCTCTCCATACTGCCCCCCCCACATCCATGCTTTTTAGATTGCACGTGTCCTGAGTTCCTTTTTCTTCTTTCAGTAAGTATTAAGCAGAAGAGTAAGATGAATCTCATATCTAGAGTTCCACACTAGGAATAACAACCCAATTGCTGTTAGGAGATTGAAAATATTTCATTCATCGTTTATTAAGAGCCTGCTTTCTTCCTGGAAACTCTTGGGGTACCAAGTTAGTGAACAAAGCAGTTTCCTGCACTTTGGAAAATGAAGGGGGGAGTACTTTAAAGAAAGACTGAGGGGAGAGAGGACCTGGAGATGGGCCTCAAGTGGGCCTCTCAGGATTTGAAAGGGGGAAGGGAGCCATTCTTGACTGGGGACATCAGTCAGTTGGTCAGGGTAGGAAGAAGGGGTCTGGGAGAAGTAGGTGCAGTCAGAACAAGCTCATCCCTCCCCCTCCAACCCAACACACTGGAAATACTTCTGGATGATGAGAAATGTTTTTTGAACAGTCTTTTCTGGGAATATACAGTGAGTTTGAGTGAATTCAACAGGAAAGTGCAAGGAAAGTTTGAATTAGCTTTATTTCAAGACTCCTCAGCTCATTTTTAAAGTAGACTATATAAAAAGACAGCTGTAGATGGTTCCCGTTAGTGATCCAGTGAGTTGTCTTCGGAGGGGTGTGATGCTTTTGCCCACTGTGGAAGGGAATGAGAGGAAGACAGAAGAAGGTATAGAATCGTCTAACCTCTTGTGTAGGTTTGTGTGTGTGACAGTCCCAGGGATTGAATGCAAGGTCTAAGTGCTGTCTCTAAGCTCTTTAGCTAAGATTACAACAGGTATGAGCTATCAGCACCTGACTTCAAGATACTTTTTTGGGGGAGGTGGAGTCACGGGACTTGAACTCAGGGCCTGCATGCTGTCCCTGAGCTCTTTCATGCAGGGCTGGCACTCTACCACTATGAGCCAGAGATCCACTTCCTGTTTTTTGGTAGTTCATTAGAGATGAATATCCAGAGACTGTGCTGGCTTGGAAGCATGATCCTGAGATCTCAGGTATCAGCCTCCTGAGTAGCTAGGATGAGCCACCAGTGCCCAGCTCAAGATTCTTTTCAAAGTAAATTCTGTGATGGAGCTTGATGGTAAACTATTTGTGTATGTAGCATGTATGAATGTATGAAGATCTGAGATCATCCGTGTGCTCATGCTCTCTCTCTCCCCTTCTCTGTCTCTCTCTGTCTCACTCTCTCTTGTGCACACACACAGAAACTGGGTGAGGCAGCACATGCCTGATTCCTGACACTTGGGAGGCTAAGATTGGAGGATGGCCAATTCAATGCTGGCCTCAAACACCGGCAACAAATACATGAATAAGTAATCAAGTAATCCTTTTACTCATAACAAGTTGATAGCTCCCCCAACTAATATATTCAGAAAATGCACAAATCATAAGTGCTTAATTCAATGCATTTTACCAAATGAACACCTGTGCATCACCAGAAATAGCTCTGCAGCCTCTCCCTATGCCCAGCATCCCACCTGTTATGTCTGTGTGCATGGAGTCCTGTGGTATGTGCTGTCCTTGGGCTAGTGTCCTTCTTCAGTGTTATGTCTGCAAGATTCATCTGTGCTATTGCATGGGCTTGCAGAGTTGTTCTCACAGCCGGCTGGTTATAGGGTGTGAATGTACCACAATGTATTTACCCATTCTTTTCGGGGAACTTTGGATAGTTTCTGATTCAGGCAGTTACACATCGTGCTGCCACGAGTGTTCTAGGCTGTCTTGGTGAGTAGATGTGCAAATTTCTGTTGGGTGCATGCCTAGAAGAGGAATTACTGGATCATGAGATCTGTATGCTTGCCTTTAGCAGAGAAGCAAGATGCTTCCGAGTGAAATGGGGCACTATTAATAGTTACAAGCAAACAGCAGGCGTGAACTTGACCTGGCCCCTACCAAGCAAGCCAGAGGAAGGGTCACTGGGCATGCAGCCTTTGACCACTCTCCTGGAGCGTCACCCAGCTACTAGTGCTTCTGGTCATCTGGCAGGATCAGGCCCTCCAGGCCCTGCTGACCACAAGCACTGCTGCCAGGAAGCCTGGCAGGCCTAGAGTAGGAGGAGTGCCTTTTCTGGTTCCAACTTTCGAGGGAAAAACTCTCAAGTGAAAAGGAGGGCCCAAGAGGCTAGTACCTCTCTGCTTCCCTGCTGTGAGCCAGCCACCCACCCAAATGGCCTCACTACTGCCTTGACTTGACTTTCTTTTTTAGCAGAGCCAGTTCCTATCCGGCCACTGAGGGAAGAAAGAGATAAAATAGAACTGATAATAATCGTTCAGATTGTTCAAATCCCTATCAGTAATGCCTGCTTCCCTCAGACAAGTGTTCAAACTGGGTGTTGGTCAGTTAACTAACGTGGATTCTGTGTCTTTCCCCTTTACTGCTTCCCATCCTAGGACACTGAACTCGCATCTCGCCAGGTGCCCCAGTAGGCATTTAGTCTGTGAATGTGAGCTGAGTGACTACATTCTTGGCCTCCCTCAGAGTGCTTATGTTCCCTGTGCGGTATGCACTATTGAGGGCCAAGGAAGCACAAGGTCTAGACTGCAGTGTGACTGGCATGGGCAACACTGAGCCCACACAGTGGTGCTGTGGCTCTTGAGGTAAAGCCCCTAGTCTGGAGCATAGAAAGGCTCAGGGACAGAGCCCAGCCCCTGAGTTCAAACCTCTGAACCAGCAAAAACAAACACAAAACTAACCTTTCTGGGACTCCTATCTCGCTGGGCAAAACAAAGTCCTTACAAAGGCCTCTATTCCCTCCTGTCCCATCAGATCAGTCAAGCTTGAACTTACCTCAGGGCCTTTACACTTGCTGTTTCCTCTCAGAAACTCTTTCCTTGCATTTCAGGGCTCACCTTTACTGTCTTCAGGTATTCTGTACAAAGTTACTTGTTTACATTACTTAAACTTGTATCTCAAATTGGGCTCTGGTGCCTCATACCTATAATTCTAGCTGCTCAGGAGACTGAGATCTGGAAATCATGGTTCAAAGCCAGCCAGAGCAGGAAAGTTCATAAGAGTTGTTTTGTTTTGTTTTTTTGGGGGGGAGGTCATAGGCTTGAACTCAGACTGGGTGCTGTCCCTGAACTCTTCAGCTCAAGGGTACTGCCCTACCCTTGAACCAAGCCCCATTTCCCGTTTTCTAGAGGTTAACTGGAGGTAAGAGTCTCGGGTCCTTTTGTACCTGGATTGGCTTTGAAGCTTGATCCTCAGATCTCAGCGCCCTGAGTAGCTAGGATTTTAGGAGTAATCCACCAAAAAACCAAAAGTGGCTCAAATGGTCAAGTGCTAACCTTGAGCACAGAAGTTCAGGGACAGCTGTGTGCCTAGGCTCTCACCTTGTAATCCAAGCTACTCAGGAGGCTGAGATCTGAGGATTTATGGTTCAAAGCCAGCCCAGGGCTGGGTGTAAAGGCTCATGTTTATATTCCTAGCTACTCAGGAGGCTGAGATCTGAAGGTCTCAGTTCAAAGCCAGCCCAGGCACTAGAGAGTAGGAGACTCTTATCTCCAATTTACCACTAGAAAAACCAAAAGTGGCTCAAGGGGTAGGGCAGTAGCCTTAAGCTGAGCGCTCAGGGACAGCGCCCAGGCCCAGAGTTCAAGCCCCAAAACTGACAAGACAAAAAAAAAAAGCCAGCCTAGGCAGGAAAGTTCCAAGAATCTTATCTCCAGTTAACCAGCAGAAAACAAAACAAGAAAAGCCTACGTAGGCTTGGAAGTCCCAGAGAGTCTTATCTGAAACTAATCAGCAGAAAACAGGAAGTGGTGCTCAAAGTGATAGAGCACTAGCTTTGAGCTGAAGAGCTTAGGGATAGCACAATGGCACAAAATAAATGAATAAACAAACTTGTATCTCTTCTTCAATCCCTCATCCTACAGTGTGCTTTTCTTCTTCTTCTTCTTAAAACATACCAATTGGGGCTGGGAGTTTGGCCTAGTGGTAGAGTGCTTGCTTAGCATGCATGGAAACCTGGGTTTGGTTCCTTGGTACCACATACATAGAAAAAGCCGGAAGTGGTGCTGTAATTCAAGTGATAGAGCGCTAGCCCTAAGAAAGCCCAAGAACAGTGCTCAGGTCCTGAGTTCAAGCCCCAGGACTGGCAAAACAAAATAACCAACTATAGCAGTGAAGATGACTAGTCAAAACTTTTAGTTACCCTCCTGGCATGGTGGCTCATGCCTGTAATCCTGGCTATTCATGAGGCTGAAATCTGAGGATCTCGGTTCAAGCCAGCCAGGCACTAAAGACATGAAACTATCTCCAGTTAACTACCAGAAAACCGGAAGTGGCACTGTGGCTCAAGGGGTAGGGCTGTAGCCTTGAGCTGAGGAGCTCAGGGACAACGCCCAGACACAGAGTTCAAGCCCCATGACTAGGAAAAAGACAAAACAAACAATAACAAATAAACTTTGTTACCCATATTTATGGATAACTTCATAGCATCTGTTCCCAAACCTTGACAGAGAAGATAGAGCCAGCTCAGTCTGGGGAGAGTGAGAGGATGCTGCCCTTGAGACAGATGTGCCACCTTCAATGTATCCCCTTGCCCTTCTTGTTAGTGTTCTTCTCCTTCAGGCCTGGTCCTGGACTTGGTGGGAAATCACCTTTTTCACTTTGCCCAACTTAATCCTCTACCACTTGAGCCACAGCGCCATTTCTGGTTTTTTTCTGCTTATGTGGTACTGAGGGAACCAGGGCTTCATGCATGCAAGGCAAGCACTCTACCACTAAGCCACATTCCCAGCCCCTTAGGTTTGGTCTTTAGAAGCTAATGGCCACTTGAAAAACACCTGGTCCCTTGGGCTGGACACCATGGGACTGATGATCTCTGACTTGTTTCTCCTGTCGTGTTTGTCCTCTAACATGAGGGACAATGTGTCTGGAGAAGAGCAGTGCCACAGGGCCGTCTTCTTCTGGGTCTCCAGTGACTGTGGCACGGGAAGACCCCATGCTTCTGCTGTATGGATTTGGCTGGTTGTGTCCACCTCTTCAGCCTGCACCATTAAACCAGAGGATTGCACAGTACAGCTAGCTGCACTGAGACTATTTCCTGGGTGCAGGACTCCAGCCCCTCACCTGGAACCATTCCTAGGGCTGACTGTGGTCCTGAGGCCTCTGTCTCAGGGATAGAGGCCTGATCTCAAGTCCGTGGGTTAGCTGGGGCAGCAGGCACATCCTCTCTGGGGGTTGAAGTCTCAGTGGTACTGAGCCAGCTGAGGTGGAGGAGTTGGGTGGGGTTCTGCTGTACTTCCTGCCGGGATGGCCCAGAACCCCCCTGGGCTTTGTTTGGTTTCTCTTCACACCTGTAGGTCCCACACCTGGGCCTCAGGGCCCTGTAACAGCCCTTTGTGGCTGGGTAGAGGATGTTTGAGAGAGGGACTGGAGGAGGGGGTAGCTTAGGTGGGTGGAGTGAGGAGAAGGGTTGAGTGGTAGTGGAGAACGGACAAGCTGAGGGCTTGGCCCGTATCTGGTATGGAGATGTTGTGAGGACCCAGGCTGCAATCCTTTGCATCCGCAGCTTTGTACCTCCTTGTCTGCCCCCTGCTGGCCCAGTCCCTAAGCCTTTCCTCAGCCAGAAGTCCTGAGGATCCCGGGCCCCGGGCCCCATTGTAAGTTGGGTGGGCAGCTTTTGTGTTTATTACCTTATAAAGACCTGCTCACTAGGGGTCTGTGACCCTCAAGACACGAGTGTCTGAGTGTCGTGGTATAGGCTGTGTAAGTCTAGGGTTGAATCGTGCCATGTCACTAGCGCTCTCCTCTCAGGTTTGGAAGGTGGGAACCAGGCCTATCCTGGGGTCACAAGAGGGCAGGGTCTCCACAGACTTGGCTGGTGAGTTGAAAAAAATCCAGGGCCTGCCCTGCAAGTAGGCTGCCAGGAACTCCCATAGCTGTGGGCAGTGCCAGGCAGGAGCTGCGGACAGCCAGGTTTCTAGGTCACCATCCAGGGTGCCCTGCCAGTTCCCAGGCCTTGGGTGAGAAGCCTGCAGCTCTGCTTCCCAGGCTCAGGCCCTGCTGCTGTTTCCTTTGTCCCAGTCCAGGCCTGGCCCATCCCCCACCTCCAGCCTGGCCTTAGTCTTGTTTTGGGGGTGGGGGTTGTCCAGAAGAGGACTGAGTGCTGCTTCCCATAAGCCCCTTGAGTTGTTGGATTGCGTATCTGCCTAAAGATGACCCCATGCCTCTCCTACAACACAGTACCCCCTTGGATTGGATCTGTGCTCTACTTCTGTTCCCAGGCTCCCAAGGGGTTTCAGGTGGGGATGGATGTCATGGACAGATGAGAAGGATATATATAAAAGTCGTGTGTGTGTGTGTGTGTGTGTGTGTGTGTGTGTGTGTGTGTGTGTGTGTGCATGTGCATGTATGCATGTATGTGTGTCTTGGTGGCAGTCCTGGAGCTTGAACTCAGGGCCTGAGTATTATGCCTGGCTTCTTTGCTCAAGGCTCGTGCTCTACCACTTGAGTCACAGTTGGTGATTCATTGGAGAAACTTTCATGGGCTTTCCTGCCCTGGCTGGCTTTGAATTGCCATCCTCAGATCTCTTGAGTAGGTAGGAGTACAGGAACATGAATCACTAGTGTCCAGCTAACCTCTTTGGTTACTCAGTACTAGGATTACAGGTGTGAGCCACAGGCCTTGGCATTGGATGGTACTTAGGTTGACTTAGTGCTTTGTGCTTGAGCCCGTCCAGTACATAATTTTTTTTTAATTATTTACATTTTAGCTTGCCTTTTTCCCACCCAGAGTGCCTGCTCTTTGGGACAAGTATTGCCATACTTTGTTCACTGGTTTTGTTCACTAATGTGGCTCTTTCTTGGAGATGTGAGGACCAGCGCTTAAATTCAGGACCTGATTCTCTCACTTGGCTTTTTTTTTTTTTTTTTGCTCATGATTGGCACTCTTACCAATTGAACCACACCTCTAATTCCTGCTTTTGTTTTTTGCTGATTATTTGTAGATGAGTTTCATGAATGTTTCTGCCTTGGGCTGACCTCGAACCTCTGTGGTCAGATCTGATTGGGGTTTTTTGTTTGTTTTTGTGGGTCATGGAGCTTGAACTCCACTTGGGCGCAGTCCCAGAGCTCTTCAGCTCAAGGCTGCCGCCCTACCCTTGAGCCTGGCCCCACTTCCCTTTTTCTAGAGGTTAACTGGAGATAAGCGTCTCAGGGCCTTTAGGGCCTGGGCTGGCTTTGAACCTTGATCCTCAGATCCCAGCCTCCCGAGCAGCTAGGATGACAGTGTGAGCCACCCGCCGGGCTCAAGATCTTATTCTGTTTAATAGCTAGGAATTCAGAGGCGAGCCGCTAGCGTTGGGCTGGAGCTCTCCGACCTCCGGCCACACTCCTGGGTGCCGCGGCGGAGGGGCCGAGGGCCTGCGGGTCGGGCCTGGGAGGCCTCGCAGGCCGGTGGGCGCTGTGCCTTTTGGAAGCCGGGCAGGCCGGGCCCGCGTCCAGCCAAGGCGCGGCAGGTGCGGCCCGCGGTGCCCGGGTGGCGGAGGGCCTGGCGGCGGAGGCAGGGCCCGGAGCCCGGGGCTCACCACGGTCGGTCCCGTGTCCCAGGGGCTTCGGGGCACTTTCCCTCCCGGAGCCCCGAAAGCCCCTTCCGCAGGGACTTCCCTCCGCCCTGACTCACGCTGCCTCATGCGTGTGACTCAGGCCGGCCCCGCGCCAGCGCAGCGCCCCGCCCCGCCCGGCCGCCCCCGCCGCGGGCTCCGGGGCCGTGGGGGACACCTGGGAGAGGGCAAGGGCCCGGGCGGGCGGGGGCAGGGCCGGGCGGGGCGGGCGGGGGCAGGGCCGGGCGGGGCGGGCCGAGCCTGGCCGGCTGCCCGGCCCCGCTCTCTCCCCGGCCGCTCCCCCACCCCAGCCCGCTCCGGGAGACGGCCCGGAGCCTCGCTTTGCTGGTTCTGCCTTCCCGGCTTGGCGATGGCCTCGATGGTCCCATCTGCAAAATGGGATGCGGAGTCTGCCCCGCCTCCCGGGGCTTCTTTCTCCGGGGCTTCACCACCCCGGCCCGGCGCCCCCTGAGGACACCGAGGCCAGGACGGGCGCGCACACTCCGGGCCACGCAGCCTCTCCGCCGCCCCTGGCCTGGCTGCTCCTGTTGCCATCCAGGGGAGCTCTGCCTGGGAAACAGCCCCGCCCCCTTATCCTTTCGGCCCCGATCACCCCGCCCCCCGTGGTGCCACTCCCAGCACCTCACCCTGGCACCCTGCTAACAGACCCTCCACTTAAGCTCCCTCCCCTCTGGTTTGAATCCCATTTCCTGTCCAGGTCCTGGCTGCAGTATGAAGGCTGGACACTCCATGAGACGGCAGGACTGGGTACTTAGTAAGTGCTCAAGTAAACAGCTTAAAAAGTCATCTGTTCCGCTGCTTCAAGTGTGGGGGCAGGCAGAGAGGATGATCCTTAGAGGAGGCCTGCCTCAGCGAGTGTGCCTCCTGGGGCCCTCCAGACCCCTGCGGAGCCTGGGGAGCTGGGGAGAACAGGCCGCTTGCCCTTCAGCCAGCCAGGCGTGGCACAGGAGCAATGATAGGGCTAGAGCCCAACAAGATGACAGCTCTTCACTGCCGTGTGTTACAGTTCAAAGCCACACAGTAAAGCTGAGGGTATCATAGCCAGTCTGGTTCCAAATCCTCTCTTAGTGGGGCTGCAGAAGTAGTTTCATTGTAGAATGCTTGCCTTACATGTAAGAAAGAAAGAAAGACTTGAAGCCAGTCTCGACAGAAAGCCTGCAAGACTCATCTCCAATTAACCACCAAAAGCCAGAAGTGGAAGCTAGTGCTACGTACAATAGTTTCCAAAGAAGAGGGGCCGGGAGTTTGGCCTAGTGGTAGAGTGCTTGCCTAGCATGCACGAAGGCCTGGGTTTGATTCCTCAGTACCACATGCATAGAAAAAAAATCCAGAAGTGGTGCTGTGGCTCAAGTGGTAGAGCTTTACCTTGAGAAAACCTAAGAACAGTGCTCAGGCCCTGAGCCCAAGGCCAGGACTGGCAAAAGAGAGAGAGAGAGAGAGAGAGAGAGAGAGAGAGAGAGAGAGAGAGAGAGAGAGAGAGAGAGAGAGGAAGAAGAAGAAGAAGGAGGAGGAGGAGGAGGAGGAAGAGGAAGAAGGGGGAGGAGGAAGAGGAGAAATCAATCCTTGGTTATAGGAAGGCCTATGCAATGTACATGAGATGGATTCAGAAAACTTAATGGGCTATCATCAGTGCTAGAAACTACAGAACGCTGGTGGAAGTGGAGGAGCTTGCCAGCCTCGGATTGTATGTGTGTTGGTATGGGGTCTGAACTCAGGGCTTTCATGTTCTTCCACTTGAGCCACACCTCTAGTCTGCCATTTTCCTGGTTAATTGGAGGCAGACCTCTGTTGGGGCTGGCTTTGAACTTCAGTCATCAGAATCTCAGATTTCAGAGTAGCGAGGATTATAGGCATGAGACACCAACTCCTGACAGTGTTCACACGTGCGTGCGTGTGCACTGAAGCTTGAGCTCAGGGGTTGGGTGCTATCCCTTAGCTTTTTTCTCAAGGTTTTTTTCTCTACCACTTGAGACTCATCTCCAGTTGGAATTTTGGTGGTTAACTGGAGATAGAGTCTCATGGAGGGGCTGGGAGTTTGGCCTAGTGGTTGAGTGCTTGCCTAGCATGCACGGAGACCCAGGTTCGATTCCTTGGTACCACATACTTAGAAAAAAAAGCTGGAAGTGGCGCTGAGGCTCAAGTGGTAGAGTGCTAGCCTTGAGCAAAATAAAGTCCAAGGACAGTGCTCAGACCCTGAGCTCAAGCCCAGGATTGGCAAAAAAAAAAAAAAAGAATGAAAAAGAGCCTCATGGACTTTCTTGTCTGAGCAGGCTTCACACTGGCATCTTTAGATCTAAGTCTCCTCAGTAGCTAGGATTATAAGTATCACAGGCATGAACCACCAGCTCCTGGAAGTTGCTTCTTTTTTGTCCCAGTCCTAGGGCTTGAACCCAGGGCCTCAGCACTGTCCCTGAGCATCCTTTGTTCAAGGCTAGCGCTGTACCACTTGAGCCACAGCTCCACTTTTGGCTTCTTTGGTGATTAACTGGAGATAAGAGTCTTACCAACTTTCCTGTCTGGACTGGCTTCAAACTGTGATCCCCAAATCTAAGCCTCCTGAGTAGCCAGGATTACAGGTATGAGCCACCGATGCCCAGTAATTACTACTTCTTAATGGCTAGGCTGTGAATGTGATGGCTGGACTACAAGCAGCTAATTTAGACTAGGAGGAGACCTGGGGGGATGAAATCTGCAGAGCAAGCAGGCACTGGGAGCACACCGTGGGGAATCTAGCCTGCACTGCCTGCCTCTGAGCTTCTTTCTTTTTCCAGTCCTTGGGCTTGTACTCAGAACTTGGGCAATGTCCCCAAACTGCTTTTGCTCAAGGTTAGCACTCTCCCCTTTGAGCCACAGCACCACTTCCAGCCTTTTCTGCTTATGTGGTACTGAGGGCTTCATGCATGCTAGGCACTTTACCACTAAGCCATATTCCCGGCCCCTCTGGGCATCTTAAATACCTCTGTCTAACAGGATGGACCCATGTGTTTTATTGCTGGAAAATCAGTGAGGTGGTTGCTTCAGTAGTTGAGAGGAGAAAGCCAGCTGGACTGACATGACAGAGGAATTGTCCCAGGCCTGGCAGGTCCTCAGAATGAGAGCAAAGAGATGCTGAGATGCCTTTTATGGCCATGCAGGGAGTGTGTCTACACCTGGGGAGCAGGTGGAGGACAGGGACACACACAGAGACTGTGCCTGCCCACCTGGCCCTCGTTTTCTGGCTCAGGGCCCTTAGAGCTTTCCCTCCTGTAGACTCCCAAGCTCCCATCCCTGCGGGGTACAGTGCATCCCCACCTTAGCCCCTAATCAGGTGTGGTGCCTACCTGCTCCCACCACCTGGGGTAGCCCTTCTGCACATGGGCACAAGGCAGGTACGGTCTCTAGAAACTCTGCCCCTTCACAGCACCCCCAAGTTGCCCGGGTCATCTCCTGCCTTTTGCCTGGTAGCTCTGCCCTCTGGGAACTGTCCACCTCGGCCTCCACCTGCCCCCTGCCATGGCACCTGCCGGCTCCCTATACCTTGCCAGTGCCCTCCCTCCTGCCCGCCTTCTCTGGGGATCCCAGGGGGAGCAGGCCATAGGAGCTCCAGCCCAGCTGGGAAAGGGGAAGAAGCAGGGGAGCTGCTCTGGAGGCTATGTGGTAAGAAGGACGAATGATATGTTCCCCACACCAGGAGACCCAGTCAGAGGTGAAAACTTTCACATGCCTTCTCCAAGTGCTCTGTGGTTAAACTGCATTTAGTTGGAGGCAGACTAATTTGAGGACTCGGTGACAACAGACACACATTCTGCTTTCTCCCAACTGGTTCAGGGTGCCTGGGAACCACTCAGCTGTGGGTGCAACGCAGGGTCCTGATCTGACAAGCCACCTGTCACCCCAGGCTGGAGCCATACTGTAAGGCCCACTCTCTCAGATGCCCCTTTGAGTAACCCCAAGGTCAGCTCCTCCTCTAGGCCTCTTTCTCTGAGACCAAGGGCTGTCCTAGTTCTCTCCTGAGACCTCCCATGGTGGGTGAGAGCAGGCACTGAAGCTGGGCTCCTGTACAGGGCATTAAGGGGGAAACTGTCCCTCCCCTCCTTCTCCCACTTGTACCCCTGGAGCCCCGTGGTCCCTGAAGCTTTTCCCACAGGAGGTAGGAGCAAGCAGCTTTCAGGAGAGGCAGGATGAGCTTAAGGGGTGGGGAGGAGGCCTTCCCATAGCCATAGGGCTAAAGGAACCCCAGAAACCCATCAATCCCCTGTGAGTTTTTTTGTTTGTTTTTGGCGGGTTGTGGGGCTTGAATGCAGGGCCTGGGTACTGTCCCTGAGCTCTATTTACTCAAGGCTAGTGCTCTACTTTGAGTCACAGTTCCACTTCTGGTTTCTGCTAGTTAGAGATAAGAGTCTCATGGATTTTCCTGGCTAGGCTGGCTCTGAACCACTATCCTCAGATCTCAGACTCCTGAGTAGCTAGGATTACTGAGCCACCACAACCTGGCTCTCTGACTGTGAATGATTTATGTGGCCTGCCCCTGGATAAGGCCAGCTCTGGGAGTGGTCTCACCATTCTTCAGGGACGGAACGACCCAGCAGTGGTTACAAGGTCAGGTGGCCTGTTGTCTCGTCATCTTCACAAATGGGCTTCAGCCAGGAGGAAATGAATGCTCTCTTGTGACAGGGCCTTTGGAGGTGACAAGTTCCAGTACTTCTTACCTGACAGAGAGGCGCAACAGCATTATTAATGATTGACTTTGTTTTCAACCTTCATCTGTGCCAGGGCCAAGGCAGCAGCCATGTTTTTCCTCGTTCTCAAGATGTTTGCCTTCACCAGGCACGCTTCTTATCCAAAAGAACTTGTGTTGCAAAATGAATGAGAAGCTAGCAACAATTGACCTGCTCCTTTGGGCGGCACTAGGGATGAAACCCAGGGCCTCCCATATGCTAGGCTAGTGCTCCACCCCTGAGCTTATCCCCAGCCCCATCCTCAAGTCTTAGTGGCCCCATTTATGTCGCTCATTGCTCCTTCACAACTAATGTTCCCTGGGTCTCTCCTGTTTCTGTGCCTCTAGCAGAGGCACTGTCTGCCCTTTGTTCCAGATTCTTTTCAGAGAGGTTTGTAGAGCAAACAGCCTTGAAAGATAGTGATTTCTTCCGGGTCAAAGGGCAGGTGTGCTCTGGGCCCATTAAAAACATTCTGCTTTCCTAAACTCAAGATTCCCCTTCAGTAAGCCAACCCACTGTGGTCACATGACCCTATCTCAGTGCAAGGGACGCTGGGAAATGTAGTCTTTAGCTGGACAGTTTTGTGTTCAGTTAAAATTCAGCAATGGGGAAAGGTTAGTGGGTCCACTGGCAATCTCTGCCGCAGTTACCTGAATAAAACCAGGGACCTCCTATGAGGCAAATCCAACTGGTTACTCACTGTCCATTGGCCCTGTCACAAACCCCATGTTTAGAATAAAGTCAAAATTTTTTCCATGGTGTGACAGAACAGTTGCTTGTTCCTCCCCAATTCATTCCTCTCCCTCCCCCTCTGTCTCTCTGTCTCTCTGTCTGTCTCTCTCTCAGTTGTGGGACTTGAACTCTGGGCCTGGGTGTGGTCCCTGTGCTCTTCAATTCAAGGCTACTGCCCTACACCTTGAGCCACAGCACCATTGCCATTTTTTTGGTGTGTGTGTGTGGTGGTTAATTGAAGCTAAGAGTCTCACGGACTTTGGTGCCTGGGCTGGCTTTGAACCAAAGTCCTTAGATTTCAGGCATGAGCCACTGCATCCAGCTATCTTCCTGCGCTCTCTCTCTCTCTCTCTCTCTCTCTCTCTCTCTCTCTCTCTCTCTCTCTCTCTCTCTCTCTCGCTCTCTCTCGCTCTCTCTCGCTCTCTCAAACTCAGGGCCTGGGCACTGTCCTTGGGCTTTCTCAAGGCTAGAGCTCTACAACTTGAGCTACAGCACCACTTCTGGCTTTTTTTTTTTTTTTTTTAAGAACTCTTTGGCTGGGAATGTAGCTTAGTGGTGGAGTGCTTACCTCACATGCATGAAGACCTGGGCTCAATTTCTCAGTACCACATAAACAGAAAAAAGCTGCAAGTGGTGCTGTAGCTCAAGATGTAGTGTGCTAGTGTTGAGCACAGAGAGGCTCAGGGATAGAGCCCAGGCCCTGAGTTCAAGCCCCAGGACTGAGGTGGGAGAGGCAGCACAAACCCACTTAAGAAATCTGTTTGCCAGTCCCCTTGGTAGCTAGGTGTGGCACGAAACTAAATCCTGGCTAACTGGATACCAGCAGAAGCACTGTGTTCTTGTGTAGGTGTGGGTAAGGCTTCTTTTACCTTTTTCCTTTCCTTCTACAAGAACTTCAGAGGTCTCAAGCTTGTAATCTTAGCTACGCAGGAGGCTGAAATCTGGAGGATTGCAATTTAAAGCTAACCTGGTCAGAAAAATCCATGAGACTCTATCTTCAATTAACCAGCGAAAAGTAGACTGGAGGTGTGGCTCAAGTGATGGAGAACAAGCTGAACAGGCAGAGTTCAAGTCCCAATAAGGGGAAAATTTACTAAACTTTTTACAAAAGGGAAAATGTTAATCTGTGTTAATTTCAGTAGTGAATAACAGCAAAGACACTGCAAATATGTTTTCTGCATATTTGACAATGATTTTTACCAGAGTCACTATGTATTTTTGTTTTCTGGAAATTTTTATAGGCGACCATAGTTGATCAGAGAATGTTTTAACTTTTTTCTTTCTGGGAAAAACAGATATATAAATATTTAGGAAATACCTTTAACGTAAGAATGTTTGGAGGCTGTGAATGTGGCTGAGTGGTAGAATGCTTGCCTAGCATGAATGGGTTCAATTCTTCAGTACCATGTAAGCGGAGGCCCTGAGTTCAAGCCCCAGGACAGGGAAAACAAAAACAAAAAGGGAAAGAAAGACAGAAAAAAAAGGGAGTATGTTTGATAGCCAGGCTCAATCTTACAACCCTAGCTACTCGAGTGGCTGACACCTGAGGACTGCGGTTCAAAGCCAGCCTGAGAAAGAAAGTCCATGAGACTTGGTGTGTCTGTGTGTGTTGGTCCTATAGAGCTTGAACCAAGGCCTGGGTTCTGTCCCTGAGATCCTACACTCAAGACTAACATTCTACCACTTTGAGCCACAGCTCCACTTCAGGCTTTCTTGGGGTTAATTGGAGATAAGAGTCTCACGGGACTTTTCTGCCTGAGCTGGCTCCTAACTGAGAGCCTCAGATCTCAGCCTCCTGAGTAGCTAGGATTATAGGCATGAGCCACCTTGCCCAGCTCACATATTTTTTTTGAAATAGAAACTTAGGAAAAACTTCCCTTCACAGTAAGTTCAGATGTACTGACAAGGTTAACGCCTGCTTTAATGTGCTGTGATTCATGGAAGCAGCTTTCAAACGTCTTCCCAATTGGAAAACGGCAAGCAAATACAAACAATAAAAACTCCCAATGGTCACATAAGCCGCGTCCCCAGGACAATGCAGTGCAGTAAGACAGGACTAAGAAGCCCTGACATATGCCTGGTGCAGTGGCTCACGCCTGTCATCCTATCTACTCTGGAGGCTGAGATCTGAGGATCAAGATTCAAAGCCAGCGCAGGCACAAAATGACCCGAGACTCTTATCTGCAGTTAACCTCTAGAAAAATGAGAAGAGGGACTTGGCTTAAGGGTAGGGTGATAATCTTGAGCTGAAGAGCTCAGGGACAGCATCCAGGCAAGTTCAAGCCCCACCACCCACAAAAGAAAAAGAAGAAGAAGAAGAAGAAGAAGAAGAAGAAGAAGAAGAAGAAGAAGAAGAAGAAGAAAGCCCTGACATCTGGTGTTCTCCTCTGCCTTGGGGCGTGGGCCTGTCTGGCAGGGAAGAGGAACTGTCCCAATTAATTGTAGTAGAATGTAATGTGTGTTAAAGCCTAAGTAATAAAAACGTGCTAATCTGAAACTTACATATGTATCACTAAAAGTCAGCAGTATAGAGGGCGGTGTATGGGTTGATAATCAATAACCTGGCTTTTATTTTATTTGTTTTGCTGCTCAATTGCAGATGAAAGTCTCCTCCTGGGCTGGCATTGAACCATGATCCTCAGATTTCGGCCTCTGAGTAGCTAGGATTACAGGGGTGAGCCACTGATGTCCTCATTTCTTTTTCTTTTTTAGCCTGGGGCTTAAACTCAGGGCCAGGACACTGTCCCTGAGCCTCTTTTGCTCAAGGCTAATGCTCTACCACTTGAGCCACAGCACCATATCCAGCGCTTCCTGTTTATGTGATGCTGAGGAATCGAACCCAGGGCTTCATGCATGCTAGGCAAGCACTCTACCACTAAGCCACATTCCCAGCCCCTGTCCTGCTCATTTCATAAGTTCTAATGGTCACCACTGCTCCTGGGAAGGGAGCAAAGCTGTGAATTTTGCTGGATCACTGTCAGGAGCTGCAGAACCAGCTGTGGTCCACATCTGCAGAGCTCCCACCTCCCTGTCCCGTGTGAGACACTCCAGTTAGCAGGCCCCAGCTTACACAGGCAGTGCCAGGCCTCTGTCTGACTCTTGGATAAGCAGTTGACCATCACTTCTGTCCTTCCACTCAGGTGTGGTCTGGGAGATAGGAATGAGGGCACCAGTGCCAGCCCTGCACCATGAGCAGGAGCCTGACAAGGTGCGCAGGCCCTCTAAGCTTTGGTTTCTCCAGGGACCAACATGTAAGAGGGACAATCCCACAACAGTTGGGCAAATTGACCCAGTCCCTGATGGGTGCTGGTCCAGGAGGGGCTCTCACAGGGCAGTGCCTTCTTTGGCTGCTCACTGGCACCTGCTGGCCTCCCTTTAAGCCCTGGGGGAGCCGGCACTCCAGAAAGCCCTTCAGCTGGTCCACAAGTCCTGGGGCTTTGGTTTGCTGCTCATAAACCTGCTCCCTTTGGATCTGGGGCCTAATGTGGCCAGTGGGGTGCTAGTGTGAGAAATTTTGGGGTGGAGGTGAGAGACCAGGTTGAGGTATGGGGGTGGGGTGTGTGTGTGTGTGTGGGGGGGGGAACATTCTGGAGTTGAGGGCGTGGTTCTGCCTCCATCTTGTGGTCATATCGGGTACTGCCATGCCAGCTGGGAAATAGGGGCAGCTGGTGAGGTGGATGGATGCGGTTGGACCAATGTGAACTAAACCTCTTTTCTTGACTTCCTAGGGAAAACCAGGGCTCATTCCATGCCCATTGAGACATCACTAAGGCTCATGGGACCATCTGGGGCTTCAAGTCCTACAGGACTCTTGCTGGCTGGGCCTGAAGCTGCTTTGGTCCCTGAGAGAGAGATGAGCCTCAGGGGACAGGCATCTCTTGGCCTTCAGTTTAGAGTTCTAGTCTTCACGGCCTCACAGACTCCAGCTCCAGGCTCAGCCCCTTGGTCTTCTCTCCTGGCTCTTTCTCCATGCATTCTTCTGCAGCTGCTCTGGCTTCATTGTTGGCACACTCTTGTGTTCATCTTCATCTCTTTCTGTGTTCCTTCTTTGGAAGCTTGTGGAATATCTACCTGAAACCTCATGATGCTGGGCTCTGATGAGGTTTTATTACATTCATTACATTGGCACTCAATGGAAGGAGCCCTTAGACAAATATTTTTGCTTTGTTTTATTTTGTTATGTTTGTGCTATATTACGGCTTGAACCTAGGGTTTTGATACCTCTCTCTCTCTCTCTCTCTCTCTCTCTCTCTCTCTCTCTCTCTCTCTCTCTCTCTCTCTCTCTCTCTCTCTCTCTCTCTCTCTCTCTCTCTCTCCTTGTGTGTCATGGAGCTTGATTTTTTTCCCCACCCAGCCCTGGGGCTTGAACTCAGGGCCTGGGCACTATCCCTGAGCTTCCTTTGCTTAAAGTTGCACTCTACCACTTGACCCAAGCACTGCTTCCAGCCTTTTCTGTTTATGTGGTATTGAGGACTCCTGTCCAGAGCTTCATGCATGTTAGGGAAGCATTTTACTACTACACCACCTTCCCAGCCCAGTCATAGGGCTTGAACTCAGACCCTGAATGCTGTCCCTGAGCTTTTGTGCTCAAGGCTAGCATTCTACTATGCTGAGCCACAGTTCTACTTCTGGTTTCTGCTGGCTAATTGGAGATAAGAGTTTCACAGACTTTCCTGCCTGAGCTGGCTTCAAACTGTGATCCTCAGATTTCAGTGTCTCCTGAGTAGCTTGGAAGGTGGGCGTAAGCCATCAGTGCCTGGCAGGGTTTTGATCTTACTTAGCATTATCTATCAAGGCTGGCACTCTATTGTTTAAGCTATACCTCCAAATTCAGCTTTTTGCTAGTTAATTGGAAATGAATATCTCTCAGATTTGACTGTCCAGGCTGGCTTTGAAGCTCCATTTTCAGAGCTCATCCGCCTAAGTAGCTAGGATTATACCAAGAGCCAACTCTCCAGCCCTTGCTTTTTGCTGGTGATTTTGGAGATGGTATCTAATGAGCTTTTGTATTTCAGCTGGCCTTGGATGGCAGTCCTTCAGAACTCAGCCTCCTGAATCGCTAGGACTATAGACCTGAGTCACTGACATCCCACAAAACATCGTATTGAAAAGTCCTAAACCAGATGGTGCTGATGCATTGAGCCAGGCACCCCACCTCTGTCCTTGTCAGCCTGGTTCTGAGATTACCAAGAAGCATGCTGTAGAGGAGCCATGTAATTCCTCCAGGTCTGTTTCCTCTTCTGCGGAGTTGGGAGACTGGACACTATGTACGGTGGATTATGGTGGATGTGGGGGAGAGTGGGTGTCAGGTGTAGACTCTCAGGTTGTAATGGCTGTGAGATGAGCTTTTCCTGTTGTCACCGAGGAATTACATTTGAGACAGAGAAGCTTTAGGACTTGACACTCTCAAGAACATGGTGGAGTGGCAGACTCTCCCTCTGGCCTGTAGAAAGTGGCTGAACCAGTTCTGTCTTTTGAACCTGCTCCAGGAATTGGCAAGGGTTTTGTATCACTAAATCTAGGGACTGGTGGCAGTCACCTGCCCGCAGAATTGGGGTGACAGCAGGCTGGCTGCCTGTGGGCTGGCTGGAAGGAGTCAGGGATCCACGCTGAAGAAGAGAGCAGTGACCTGGCCTAGAAGCCCGGGTGTGCGTTTCTGCATTCACATCATGACCTGACTCCCCCGGGCTGCAGGAACAGCAGCTTAGGAAATCAAGGTCCTGGGCAGGCAGGCCTGCAGCGTCCTCCCTCTCCTGCCAGGGGAGGGGCAGTGGTGCCTCTCTTAGGCTGGCCTGACCCTTGCTTGCTCCTGGCCAGGCTGACCTTCCTCAGACTCTCCACTGAGCAGGCAGAAGTGGAGCAAAGGCAGCAGGGGGAGCAGTCATGGTTGCTGCTTGAAGGATCAAGGACGGGCGAGTCCCTCGTGGCCCTGTGGACTCTGGGGGGACTACAGCTATCACTCAGCTTCCTGGGAGAACTCTCAGCTGTAGGTGCCTAGGGAGAGAAAGGCAGGAAGAGCCAGCACAGGGCCCCCTGCCAAGGCACTGGGGTAGGGGAAGACCCAGCCAGGGCCCTGGACAGGAGAAGCCTCGCTCTGGATGCTGTGGGACTGCAGAAGCCCCAAAGAAAGTCCCCCCAAATTGCATACCTGTGTATCATGTATTTCAGTCAACCTCAGCCTCTGCATTCCCCTACTTCAAAGCAGGCTCTTCTTCTTGGATGTAAAACGGTCTAGAGGGCCCAGGCTCTCCTTGCCACATTCTGTGCCCCAGTCTCTAAATGGAGGCATGGGGGGTGGGGACCCCTGAAGCAAAGCCATCTCCTGTCATTGCCAGGTATGCTCAGCTGGCAACCTCAGACGATCCTCTTTAGAGCAGTGCTACCCAGCGAGGCTCACCACGGAGGCTGAGGAGGCAGGGAGGCTGCTGGAAGCTGGCTGGGTACAGGCTGGACCTGCCTTCTCTTCCACCCCTCCTGTGTAGGGGTGAGGCATTGGCCAGGCCAGTGTCCAGCAGAGCAAAGTCAAAGACCTTGGCTAGAACAGGGAGACAAGGACAGCTCCTGTGCTGTTGCCTGGCCCAGACCTATGAAGCCACAGTGTGGCCGTGCAGAGGACCGGAGAAGACAGGGCTGGCCTGCCCAGCTCTGCCAGGCTGTGTTTGGCGTAGCTGAGGAAACCAGGCCAGAGTCAGGAGCCAGGTGTCAAAGGACTCCAGCCACAGGCTGGTATCTGTTTAGGCCTGCCCAAATGCTGGTGAGTTTACCTGGTCTCTGCTTTCCCAAGGCCTAACAGCTTCAGCCTCCAGTTCGTTGAGTGAACAAAACACATCCAGAGGAAATATGTTCCCAAAACCACGTCTCCCAGACAGTTTTCGTACTGTACATGCTACGATGCAAATACTAGTGATCTGAAAGGTCTGTTGTGATGGGTAAACCACCCCGAGCTTAGCCTGGTGCCTGGGGCACAGTAGGCGCGCTACAATGGTAGCTTCCTCCTCTGGTGCCTCCCTGCTCAGCAACCCCGGTCCCCCACAGCACCCCAGTGTAAGAAAGGGCTGAAATCATCAGAGGGAGACAGGACATTGGTACGCCCTCTGCTGGACAACAGTGGTGAGGGCCTGAGAAGAAACAAATCCTCTCATCAGGCCCAGGCCCAGAGCTTCTGAGGACAGAGCTGCCCATTTTATCTCCCAACTCCCCTGGAGGAGGGGTCGGTTTGTGCTGTGTGTGTGTGTGTGTGTGTGTGTGTGTGTGTGTGCGCGCGCGCCTGCACACATCTGCTATTCTGGGGACATCCCTTTATACCTGACACCGGCTCTGTGGGGGTCTCCTGGCTCCCAGTGCTTCCTTGCCTATAGATGTGGCTGGAGGGAGGGGACACGGAAGGTGCAGCCCGGATCGGGAACACAGGCACCCAGGCCGCTGAGCTCTGGTCTTCATTTTCTTGATCTTCCATAGGCCAATGAGGGGAAGATTTCCACTTCTTCATTTTTTTGGTGCTAGAATAGAACCCAGGGCCTTATGCCTGCCAGATAAATGCATGCCACAGAGCTACCCTAGCCCTCCATATACTAACAGATTATTTGGGGGGGGGGCAGGCCACAGCCGGGCTTGGTGAGGCCTTGGTCTCACACCCAGGGCTGCAAGTCCCATGTCATTCCTGTGACTTTTACTGGAGTTGTGGAAATTCGCCTGGGTATCAGGGGCAGTGGCTGTGCTGTGCCCTGTGCTTACTCCAGCCATTCTTACCACTGTCCTGCCAGTGCCCCCTGGACCCTCTGACCTGGAGAGGTGTTCTCACGTGTACTGGGGTCCCAGGGTCTTTCCTGATTCAAGGCCAGCTCTTCTCTTCCCTGGTGCTTCCAGCACAGACTGATGTTGGGGTCACCACTGTTATCAGTAGCATAGCCCCAAACTTTCCAGAAGGGGTGACATCCTGAACTTTCCCATCACCCCATGTTAGGCTGACTCTCCCCCTCTACCTGCTCCTCATCCACCTCCCTGCTCCTTTGTTTGGTGTGTCCTTGGTTCCAGGGCAGGTCTCGTGCCTCCTAGAGCTGCCCTCTACTTCACATCGCGAATGATTGTCCTACAACTTTATCCCCCATATCACCTGCTAAAGGGGACCCTCTGCCCAGTGCTCGCTCTGACTTAAGCCCTGCCCAGTTGCTCTTCTTGCTGCTGTGTTTGTCTTCTGGCTGCTTTATCTTGCAGAGGTGGGGAAACAGCTCAGGGAGCTGCAAGGCCAGGGGTCAGGAAGCAAGCTCATCTTTCCTTTTCAGGAGGCCGCTGTCCTTTCCTCTCAGGCCACAGGACAGTGAGACAATGAGCAACTAGCTCTATATGTATGCATGCATGCGTATGTATGTATGTATGTATGTATGTATGTATGTATGTATGTATGCATTGTCAACTATAGGGCTTGAACTCAGGGTCTGGGCACTGTCTTTGGACACTTATCACTCAAGGCTAGCACTCTGCCACTTGAGCCACAGTGCCACTTCTGGCTTTTTCTGTATATGTGGTTCCGGAGAATTGAACCCAGGGCTTCATGCATGCTAGGTGAACACTCTGTCACTGGGCCACACTCCCAGCCCCTGTTCCTTAGGTTTTGCTCAAGGCTAGTGCTCTAGCACTTGAGGCATACTTTCACTTCAGGAATTTCTGGTGGTGATTAATTGCAGTGAAGAGTTCCATTGTCTTTCCTGCCTGGGCTGGCTTTGAACCACGATCCTCAGATCTCAGCCTCCTGAGCAGCTGGGATTGTAGATGTGAGCCACCGGCACCTGGCTTAGCAGCTAGCTCCGGAGTCGGCCATGGGCATCACTGTCTCTTCTCTCTACCCTGGCTGAGTGTGAGGCCATTTCCATGAGGGGCAGGGGCAGGGCCAGGGCCAGGGGCAGGGGCAGGAAGAAAACCCACATGCCCGCCACAGCAGGACTTACCAAGAGGCTGAAAGCTTGCCCTCAACAGTGCCCACTTTACCTCTCACCAACTTCCCAGCCCTTATGTAATCTGTGCCCGGGGCTTTTCCTCTGTAGCCCAGGGCACACCTGGGCTACACCCCGCAGGCGCAATGTCTAATAAGAATCTCTTCTACAAGGAGAGCCTTATCTTCTGATCTAAGATGTCTGTAGCTGATTGGTTCAGGAGGATGTGCCTGACCCATCAGGGCCAATCACACTACATTAAGCCCAGCCAAAGTTTCCTGGATTCAAGGTATGAGCATCAACCCCTGCCCTGTGAGTTACTTTTTGGAAACTGATCCCCCCCAAAAGCAGTCATCAACCCCTCTATCATGAAGAAAGCAGCAAAAACTCAACCTCAGTTGTTCTTGCAGGCCAGGTGAGTAAGATACCACACGTGCAGCTGAGTTCCATCCTCTTCCTCCCGTGTGAGGATTGAGCTTTGATGACTGCTGAGGCAGGAAAGCCCACGAAACTATCCTGCCTGATTAACCGCCAAAAAGCTGGGAGCGGAGCTGTGGCTCAAGTGGTGGAGTGCTAGCCTTCGGCAAAAAAGCTCAGGGACAGCGCCCAGGCCTGGTCGGTGCGTGCTGGGCAAGCGCTCCACCACTAGGCCCCAGGTCCTGCTCAGCGCCGGGGTGTGTGGAGTGCTGACCAGCGGAATGCGTGCGCCACCATGGGGTGGCGCTGTGGAGGGCTGGCTGCTGCAGTGCGCATGCCGGGTCACCGGGCAGCGCTACGGAGGTCCCACGCAGTGAGTGTAGTTTGTCGCGGGTGACACTGCTGTAAACAGGCCAGCACACTGTACATCATCAGTCGCGGGGTGGCGCTATGGAGGGCCGGTGCAATGTGCATGACTAGCCCTGGGGCAGCACCGTGGAGGACAGGCCAGTGCAGCGTGAGTTCTCGGCCACGGGGCGGCACTGTGGAGTGATGACCGTGCGGACAGGAGGCGGTGCTGCGGAGGCCTGGCCAGTGCAGTGCTCGCGCTTGGCCACGAGGCGGCGCTGCCGACCCGCGTTGGGGAGCTGGCAAGCCGGGTGAGAGGTTCGGTGCGGAGCTCCCCGAAGGAAAGGAGGCTCCTGCAGCGCTGAGCGTTCTGGGCGCCTGCGAGGTGATGGATTGCCTTTCTTGTGGGGTGCTGGGCGAATCGGGGGCCTCTACAGGCCAGTGCCTACCCCCTGCTGAAGGCACGGGTAGAGTTCCTGCGGGCCTGCTGCAAGTCTGTCCTAGGTGGTTTGTCCCACATTGTCCTTCTGAAATCTGAATTGGGTGGTGATGGTGGGGAGAAGGAATGGGGCCCATGCAACTTTCTAGCCATTCACTCTGTCCACCGTCCATCTACCCAGGTTGCCCATTGTAAACACCAAAGGAAAAGGGAGAGGGGTGAATTGTTCACTCCTGGCCCTGGGTGTTTCAGAATTCTGGACCAAGGGCCATGCTTAAGCTTGTCCTCTAGGGTTTAAGATGGAGGAGGGAGGGTCCGGGATTTGAGACTAGAGGAGGGGGAAGGAGCTGTGTGCTATGTGCGGGGTCTCACCAGCCTTGAGAACAGCCCCGCTGCAGGCTGGAAACTGAGGCTGGGGAGGTCTCGTGGCCACCAGCTGGAGTCATGCGGGGTCTGAAGGCAGTGTACTGATGGTGTGGCCTCCCAGGAACCCCCCTGTTTAAGGCAGGAGACATAGTTTTGCTATCTAGCCCAGGCTGGCCTCCAACTCCTATCTTCTTGCCTCTGCCTCCCAGAATGCTGAGACTAAACATATGAACAACTGGCTGTGTTCCCCCTCTCATACCTGCTCTTGGGAGAGGGTGGACTCAGTGTATAGCGAAAGCTGCCATCTTGGGAAGCTGTTAAGCGGACAACCAAGCAGAGCTAAGCAAGTTGCTGCCTCTGGGGTCCCAGTTACAGCACCCGGCCACCCTGGAGACACTGGAGTGGACTGCACTCTGTTAAATTGTTCTTTAGCCCCAGCTCCTCTGGGCCCAGCTGCTCCCTGTAGCAGGGAGGGGGACGGGAGGGGTCAGGGTGCACAGGCTCTGGTGGGGGCTCCAGGCATGGTCTGGGGTTGGCAGCAGGAAGGCCTGGGTCTCCTGCCTAGGCCCTTCTCCCTCTCCGCGTGGGGTCTACGGGTCTCTGGAGGACTGGTGAGCTTGGCTGGTCTCTGGGCCTTTCCATTCATAGAATGCAGTTGGGCCCCTGCGGGAGGAGCTGTCCCCCACTGATCACTTAGAAGAGCATCACGCAGCCCGGAGCGCTTAGAGGAGGAGCTCCTTCCCTGCTGTTTCCACCCCTAGCCAGTGCCCAGCTCTCCCCAGAGGCCCCATCTTCCCTCACCCCCAGCCACACTCACACCTGCCTGGCTCCCGGCTGTCCCCTCGGCTTCATTGTGGGGGCCTTGTGCCCCACTCCAGCTGCTTGGAAGTCTATTAATATTTCAGTTTGATGAATTAAAGATTCTTTTCTACCCTCCTCCTTCTGATGTCCCAGGAGAGAATTAAAAGCGCATCCGATCCAATCAAGCGCCATTAAATGCAGCCCACGAGGTGGGAGCTGGCGGGTGTAGGCTTTTCTTCCCCAGCAATGCTTTGTCCTCTTTGGGGGGTCTGTGTGGTGGTACTGGATGCGAGGAAGCTGAGGAGGAGGAGGAGGAGAGGAGGAGGAGGAGGGCGGGGTGGTTTGCATAAATGCTGCTGCCTGCTTGAGGGGAGCCCAACCCCAGCATCCCAGTGCAGCTCTGGTTTCCCAGGCCTGGTGCAGAGAGGTGGGGGAGGGGCTGCCCAGCGGTGACCTCAGCGCCCCCCCCCCCCTTCCTCAGCCTCTATTGAATCTTTTTTTTCTGGGTCATGCAGCCTTCCTGGGCTGTGTGTGTGCGAGGCCCCTGCTGCAGGGACCCGGTGATTTGGAGCCAGGCTCAGGATGATGCTCCCCGGCTCTGCCAGACTGAGGTCCTGGAGGTTCTTCCCAGCTTCGGCCCAGCCTGGAGCCGACGCCAAGGCTTCCTTCCCAGGGCCAAGCAGCACGCTGCACAGGACGTGGCACTCCAGGGTGGGTGGAGGGACGTTGACAGGGGAGGGGGCCGCTAGGGATCCCCGCCCTGCGGCCACAGTTTGGCCCTTGCCCCCTTCCCTGGAGGGGGAGGACAAGAGCCACCAACTGTGGGCATCCCTTAGGAATGGTTCTCATGCCTGTCCACTCTTCTATCTATCCTTCACACAGCCCCTTGTTAGGGGTCATCCCACGGAGATCACGACCCTCCCACCCCACAGAGATCACATCCCACCCATCAAGGTTCATAGTTGACAGTGCACAGAAAATGCCGGACAGTACAGTGGACGTGGACAGTGTCTGGCTAGGACATACATGTCGACCTGAGGTGGGGAAGGAGAAGAGGAGCATGGGGGAGGAGGGGGAGGAAGAGGGGGAGGGGGAGGAGGAGGAATGGGAGAGGGAAGAGGAGGATGGAAGTCTGGCGAGGTCGATGGGCCAGCCCGAGGTGCTCAGGGGATGCAGCTAAGCTCCCCTGCCCTGCCAGCCTGGCACTGCTGGGTGGATCTCTGGGGCTCCAGTTGAGCCACTCTGCCTAGGGAGCAGGCTGGCCAGGGCGGGAGGGGCTTTTCAATGTTCCTTGTATTTTGACATCCTCGTTGGGACTTCCATCCTAAAGACATTTGGATCCAGGCTGATAGCCCCTGGCTTTGGGGAGGGAGGGAAGGAGGGGGCGAGAGAGCGGGAGAGAGGGAGAGAGAGAGAGGGAGAGAGAGAGAGGGAGAGAGAGGGAGAGAGGGAGAGAAGGAGAGAGAGGGAGAGAGGGAGAGAGAGTGAGAGAGGGAGAGAGGAGAGAGAGTGAGAGAGAGGAGAGAGAGGGAGAGGGAGAGAGGAGAGAGAGGGAGAGGGAGAGAGGGAGAGAGAGAGGGAGAGAGAGAGAGGGAGAGAGGGAGAGAGAGTGAGAGAGGGAGAGAGGGAGAGAGAGTGAGAGAGGAAGAGAGAGGGAGAAGGAGAGGGAGAGAGGGAGAGGGAGAGAGGGAGAGAGAGGGAGGGAGAGAGAGGGAGAGAGAGAGAGGGAGAGAGGAAGAGAGAGGGAGAGAGGGACAGAGGGAAGAGAGAGAGAGAGGTGGCCAAAAAAAAAGGGGGGGGCTGGAAAATCCTGAGTCTTAGGAAAAAAAGAAAAGAAGGAGGCAGATGCTCTTTGCAGGCTGGTCAATCATCCACTGCTTAGCTATGGAGCATTTATTGAGCACCTGCTGTATGCGGGGCACAGTGGTCCAGGTGCTCACTGTGGCTCTGGACCTGACACTTGTATCTGGGTCTCTTACTTCTGAATCCTGCCCATCTTCCCTCCCTCCCTCCCTCCCTTCCTTCCTTCCTTCCCTCCCTCCCTCCTTCTCTTTCTTTCTTTCTTTCTTTCTTTCTTTCTTTCTTTCTTTCTTCTTTCTTTCTTTCTTTCTTTCTTTCTTTCTTTCTTTCTTTCTTTCTTTCTTTCTTTCTTTCTTTCTTTCTGCCAGTCCTAGGTCTTGAACTCAGAGCCTGAGCACTACCCTTGAGCTTTCTCAAGGTGAGAGCTCCACCACTTAAGCCACAGCACCACTTCTGGCTTTTTCTGTGGATGTGGTACTGAGGAATGGATCCCTGGTTTTTGTGCATGCTAGGCAAGCACTCCACCACTAGGCCATGCTCCTGGATCACTCTTTTTTTTTTTTTTTCCCCCTTTCCTTCTTTCTTTCCCCTGCCTTCCTGCCTTCATTCCTTCACCAGTCCTGGGGCTTGAACTCAGGGCCTGGGCACTGACCATGAGCTTCTTTTGCTCAAGGCTAGCACTCTACCACTTGAGCCACAGTGCCACTTCTGGCTTTTTCTGTGTATGCTGTACTGAGGAATGGAACCTAGGGCTGCATGCATGCTAGGCAAGCCCTCTACACTAAGCCACATTCCCAGCCCCTGCCCATCTTTCCAGGCCAGGTTGCAGCTCTACTGCGGCTTCCCATCCCTGGACCTCCTGGAGGCTTCAGGTGGCAGCAGTGCTTAGTGCCAGAGGAGAGAGCCTGCCAGGACCTGTGCCCTGGACTCTGGGCCTGCTTTCAGAGGTTGGCTCTCTTGGGAGCTACCCTGCCCTTCCTGCCCCACCTTGGTGTGAAGCCTTGGCAGGAGGAGCGCCTCTGGCCTCTCCAGATGCGGTCCCACTGGTCGAGGCCCACCTGGCGTCCCCTGCACCAGTGACCGGCATTGGCCAGGGAGCAGCATCTCCCCAGGAGCAGCCAGTGCGCACAGCAGGTGCCCTTTGGGCCAGGCTTTGGTGTAGGATGAATGTCAGGGCATGCTGGACTACAGAGTAGGAGTAAGGGGCCACTGCTTCGGTGGACTCACTACCGCGAGCTGGGGTAACAGGAGGCCTTCCGGAGGCTGGGCCACCCTGGCCTGAGGAAGAGCACACCTTCCCCAACGAAAGCCCTGGGGAACTCACCTCATCCCAGCCTGGGCCAGAGCCCAGGCTTGAATTCCCAGTGGGAATGAGGTGGCTCACACCTGTGATCCTAGCTACTCAGGAGGCGGAGGATCGAGGTTCAAAGCCAGTTCCAGCAGGAAAGTCTTCTAAGATTCTTATCTCCAATTAACCACCAGGAAACAGGAAGTGGCCCTGTGGCTTGAAGTGGTAGAGTGCTAGCCTTGAGCAAAAAAGCTCAGGGACAGGGACCAGGCCTGAGTTTCAACTCCTTAATAGACAGACAGACAGACAGACAGACAGACAGACACACACACACACACACACACACACATGCGCGCTGCGCGCGCGCGCGTGAGAATGGTTTGCCCCAGGACGGTTACTCTGGAGGGTAGGAATTGAAACCCCACCAGCCTAGTCTTCTCTTTGGTCCCTGCAGGACCAGGCATTGCATTCTGTCCAGCCTGCTTTTCATCCTGAAGAGGCCCTCCCCTGAACAGTTTGTGTCAAACCAACTCTCCATCCTACCTCACTTTCCACCTAAAGGGCTAGTTTGGGGGAGCTGAAAAGCAAATCCCAGGAGACACTGAGGCTTTGTGGTGGCTGGGGTTCATTCATCAGGTACCCCAAGTCTTCCAGACTCTCTTGGGGCTCCTTAGCATCTTCAAACTCATTTTGATTTCTTTCAAGGAATCCTAAATTCAGAACTTTCAGAGACAATAAGCCGTGTGTGTCTGTCTCTGTTTTTCTCTCCAGTGCTAGGGTTTGACCTCCGTGCCTTGAGCTCACTCAGCTTGCTTGCTTGGCTGGTACTTTGCCCTTGGGCCATGTCTCAGCCCTGTTTTTGCTGGCTATTGTGGAGATTGAATGTCTTGGACTTCTCTTTGGGAGTCTGGTGTGGCCCAGGATGGCTGTCCAGAAGAGCTAGGCCTCAGGCTAGGAACCTCCACATGGGCTGAGCCCAGAAACCCAGCCATCTGCCAGCCAGCAGCGGTGCTTTTTTTACCCCTTGAAAAAATACAGCCTGCCCAGTCTTCTGTGACACAGCTGGTAGGGGGTGGGGACAGGATAATTATGGCCGGAGTGAAGTCAGTTCTGAGGGGCAAGGGGCGGGGATGTGGCTGGCTGAGTTAGTTTCTTAATAATCTACAGCTTGTGTTATTTTCTATTTCATCCATCTTTCCATCCAACAAAAGGGTATTGATGATTGTATTCTCAATTAGGAAGTACTGTGGCTCCCACTTACTTGTGGGTGCTAAACATGGCACAGATGCCACATACACATTATTTTGTTCCCTTTCATACCCTCTGCGTAAGCAGTGCCCAGACACTGGCTCCGGATGGGTGGACCAGCTGCACTCTCAAGGCAGGGTGCCTCACTTGTCCAGCCAGGACACTGTGAATACGAGCCTCCTGGCGCCCCTTCTGGGGATGACCCTGGCACACTGGCTGGACCCCAGGCAGGCAGACCCCAGGGAGAGAGCCTCTCCAGGGATGGCTGGCGTTCCCTGCAGGCCTGGAGTGTATGCACGAGGCTGGCTGGCTGGGGCTCTCCTGGCATTTGCTTCTATCTCCAAAGTGTTTATGTTGAGATCTGTACACACCCCAGGGTCACCGTTACATCACCTGTGTGTTCCCAGGGCCTTGAAACACACACACACACACACACACACACACACACACACACGGCATGAATGAATGCATGGATGGTCTGGTCTTTCCATCAGACTTTAGACTGATCTGGTAAATGAGACATGTATTTGAGCTATTACACATGACAGCAGTTATTCATTCACCAAACAGTCCTTGGGCTCACTGTGGTGCAGAGGTGGTGCCAGGCACTGACTGAAGATGTGGAAGAGGAAGAGTTCTGGCCTGCACAGTCACAGTCAGGGAGGAGGGGCCTATCTGGTCTTGGGAAGGGGCATGGCACTGGGTGATGGCCATGGAGGAAGAGAAGCTGAGGAGGAGGGTCTCAGACATGGCCCAGGCTGGAGCTTCTGTGAAAACGAGGGACTGGGCTGTGGGGGTGGCTGAGTGCCCTGGGCTTGGGCACAGCCAAACACAAGGTGGCACTCTGCAGGTCAGCCAGGATGGCCAAGGGACCTGTGAGGAGGCCTCTGGCGGACACTCCCTCTGCCACCAGCCCCAGGCGTCCTCCAGTTCTCTGACACCGTGCTGCGCCCCTCAGGGGACAAGGACAGCCACGGGTCTTGGCTCTGATGGAAGTCACTTCTGCAGTTTGGGAGGAGACGCTGTGGCTTTTTCTCTGGCCTCCTCCCGGCCTGGTCTAAGGCAGGCAGGCGCTCCTGGGTCTTCCCGGTCCATTTGAAGGCAGCGGTGCTCGGCCTGCGGGGCCTGGGGCCTGGGACTCGTCCAGACTCCCTAGACCACCTGTTACACCGCCAGCCGGCGAGGGCCGCGGAGCGCGAGTGGGGTCCGGGGGGGGGTCAGGAGGAAGCGTCCCCGCCCCCCAGCCGGGGGGCCGGTGGAGTCGAGGCCTCTCGGGGCCTCAGTGGCCCTTTAGTGGCTAGAGCCAGACCCACGGGGAGGGCACAGGGATAGGCCCCGCGGCCCTGCGGCCTCGCGTGGCGTGCGTGGGGGTGGTGGCGCTGGCGCACCCCTTTGCTCGGCGGTACTTTTCACGGTGCGCGCGCGCGGGGAGGCTCGGATCCCGACTCCGGACCGTGCGGGGCGGGGGGGGGGGGGCGGCGTCTCCGTGTCATCTTTGGGGTAGATCGAGGAGGCAGAGGGGACTTCCGGGGGAGGGCGCAGCGGGCCTGGAGATGGGGGGCCCGTGACGGAGGCGGGTGCGGGGAGGCGGGGTGCGCGTCCCGGGGCCTCGCAGCGGCGCCTCTCCGCAGGCCGGCGGGGGCGCGGCGCTCGCCCGCCCCACTCCTCCACTCTCGGGCGCAAACTTGCGGGGCCGGGCGGGAGCCTCGGGCGCTGCGGGCCGGGCCGCCGCGCTCCCGCCCCCCGCGCCCTCCCCGCCCTCCCCGCGGCGGCCGCGCTCTCCAGCCTCCCGCTCCCTCGCCCGCTCTCCGGCGTGCTCGCTCGCTCGCTCGCTCTCATTTTCTCGCTGCCGCTACCGCTGCCGCTGTCGTTGCTGCCGCGGCGCCGCCAGGCGTCCGCACCTCGGCTGGCTGCGCTCGCGGCTCTGCTCCCGCTCCGCTCCCCGCCGAGCCCGGAGCCCCGGCCGGACGCGGCTCCTCGGGGCGCCTCGTCCGCGCTCTCGGCTCGGACCCCGGGCTCCGCGGTAGCCGGAGCCGAGCTCGCCGCCGCCGCTCCCGGCTCGCTTGCTGGTCCGACATCGCCCGAGCAGCCGCCCAACGAACACCGCGCGGCGGCCCGGCGCCGGGCTCGGTCCGCAGCGTCAGCGCCGCCCGCCGCGGCCCGGGCTCGGGGCACCCCGGGAACCCAGCGTCCAGCCGCCGCCCCCCGCCGCCCCTCCGGCGCGCCCCGGCCGGCGGGAGCGCAGCCGACCCCGGCCGCGACTCAACCCTCGCCGGCGCGCGGTGAGTGGTGGCCCGCAGGGGACCGGCAGGGGGGACTGTGCCCGGCCCCGGGGGAGCGCGGGCGGCGGCGGGGACCCCAGGGCCGGGCGGGCGGCCTCCAGGGGCGCCCGGCTGGGGGGGGGAAGGGCCCGCAGACGGGGCTGGGGGGCACGGGACCTGGCTAGGGGTCCCCCCGGGGTCCCCCGGGTCCTCGGGAGAGACGGGGAAAGTAGTGTCGCGTGGGTGTGCGGGGACGGCTCGGGCCGTGGGGAGGTGGGGGCGGCGGTGTCAGCGCCCCTCTGCGGAGAGGCGGGCGGGCGCGGGCCGTCGCCGCACCTCCACCCCGAGGTCTCCGGGCAGCCCGGCCGCCGCCGCCCCGGGCGCCTCGGCTCCTCTCCGGGCACCGCATTCGGTGCCCACTCGGGCACCGCCTTCGCCACCGGCCGGAGTGGGACGACCGCCGGCCCGCAGCTGCCACGGACTTGGGGCGGCGCTGCAGACCCGGGGTCCCCGGACTTGAGTCTCCGTGCGGACGCTCGGGGCCCTCCCTATGCGGTCGCGTGTCCGCAAGTGCGGTGTGCGCGGGGCGCGCGTGCGGGGCAGGAGCCCCTGGCCGGGGTCGCCGCCCAGCGCCCCGCGGGCGGGCGGGGGCCGCGAGGTGGGGTGGGGCGGTGGGGAGTCCGGAGGCGGCCGGCGGGACGAGCGCCCTCTGCCCCGAGACACCCCTTCCGGAGGGGCCGCCGCGTTCCTTTCCTCCTCGCCTGCCTGCTGGGGCTGGGAGAAATCTGGCTTGGGGGGACACCGGCCGAGTCCAGCCTGCGGGTTGGGGCGCCTGGAGCCACCCGTTTTGCCAGCTTGCTAGGCACCTGGCGGTGGCGGGGGAGGGAGGGAGGCTGTGGGCGCCCCTCGTCCATTCTGGAGTCCCAGCACCCCAGTCCTACGGCGGCCTCGCAGCCCCGCCTGCGCTCGGCAAGTGGGGAAGCTCCGCAGGCCGCCCGGTTCTGCTGGGCCTCAGGCTCAGGTGTCGGGTGGAGCTGGGGACCCTGGAGGGCAGAGAGCACCTGCAGAGGGGGGCCTGAAGGAGGCTCAGCCCTTCGGGGCCGGTGGGGCGGTGGAGCGGGTCCAGAGCCTTCTTTCCTGCCCTCCCTTCAGAGGACTACTTCTTGGAGGCTCCCCCTTCTCCCTGGCCATGGACGAGAGTCCTGTCCTGGGGGGAACTGAGCCTCCACTCGGCCGTGGGGAGGCCATGCCTGCCCATTTGAGAAGTAGGTGGTCACTGTCATTATCTCCCCGACTTTTGTCCTTTTAGATGTAAGCTTTCCCCACCTGCCCACAGCTGCACTTCACCTCTTAAGGACAAACTCACCCCCCAAAAGTTATACGCTCCCCGGAAGCCAGCAATGCCTTTACCCAGAGGAATGTTCTGTGGATGGATTTTCAGCCACTTGAGGTGGGGGGGCACAGCCTGTCACATGGAGCGGGTCTCGAGCAGACTGAGAGGAGGTAGGAGTGAGTAGGAACTTGAGCTGTTTTCTAGCCCTCAGAGGCCTGGTGCAGGCTCCTCCTCCCTCCTCCCGTCGCCTTCTCTCATTCCTCATCCCTACTCCGACCGGCTTCTGGGTGGCTTCAGCTTCATTCTGTAGAGGCTGTGATGTCTCTGGCAGTGGCAGGGCTGGCAGGCCCGTGGGAGAGAAGGGTGCAGGCTAGAAAAGAAGATCTGAGGCCAGGCTGGCGCAGGAAGGGCTCTGCAGCTCCACCCCCTTCCGGAGGGGCCCACAAAAGTGGGGAACAAGACCCAGTGGACTCCTGAGCCTTGTAATTATAGCGGACAAACCATCCTCTTTCCTAGACAAGTATGGAGCCTGCAGCCCCTAATTACCACTCATCCCAAGACATCTGGCCACCCTGCCTGCTGTCAGCCTGGAACCCAGCTCCAGCGGGCGGGCTCTGCTGGCAGCCTGGGCAGCGGTGGGTGGAAGGTTATCTCCCCTTGCAGAGTGGCAGCTGTGTCCCTGCCCGGAGGAGATGTGGGGGAGTTGGCATCTTGGTCCTTGCCCTACTCCTGGGCCTGGTAAGAGTGCTGCCAGCTGAACAGGCCCATGAGGGGGTGGGTAGAGGCCCAAAGATTTGCCCTGAGGGGTAGCAGGCCTGGCAGGGGTTGGCAGCTTTCTGCGGCTCCCAGCATACTCCTGGGAGGAGTGAAGAGGCTTGTTCCTATCACCTCTGTCCTTGTTATCTGGGACCACTGGCACTGACCTGAGAGGCTGCATGCAGCGTTCCCTCCCTGGCTTCCTTGCTCTGTTCTGAGTCTCTGTGTGCTCTTGGTCTCCCTCAGCCTCTCTGCTTCTTTCTCCCCAGGCTGATGGTTCCTCATTCCCACCCAGCTTCATCGTTCCTGCCTTAGTCCCTGCCTGGGCCTGGGCCCGTCCCGGTCCACCAGTCTCCTAGCCCCATGGACAGAGGCTCTTCCTGTCTAGGTTTGTCTTCCGGGAGAAACAAGCTTCATCGGGTACTAAACATTGCCCTTAAATTCTAACTGATGACTCCTACTGAACTGCTTTATTATGAACCTCACTGTTGACTGGTCTCATGGCACCGGGAGGCCTAAATATATGTGTACTCACATGTATGAAATAAGTTAGGGAGGTGGTGTGTAGTGACATTACCAGGACCCAGCTCAATGAAGGTAGATATGATCTGTGATAGCCCATGACAGCCCGTGTGTGTTGGGCAGAGTGATGTAGTCTAGTTAAGTGACTGGTCATCCCAGAGCAGGCCAGGTCACCTGGCAGCGAGGTCAGACCGCGGTGACCGTGGGTCTAGAAGAGCTCAGTCACTGCCCCTGTTGGCTGGCCACTGCACTGGACTTAGGAGTTCAGGGTTCTACCAGGTACACCACCCCTGGCACCCCTTTCCCCCCCAGCCCATCATCTCCCACTCCCTAGCCACTGGGCCTGCTTCCTGCCAGGCAGGACTTCTAGTAAAATTATTGTCCTTGCCACAGGACCTTTTGGAGGTTTAAATATAAGAATGAAGATGGGGACTCAGCCTGGATTCCAGCTTCTCACTGGCCATGTCTCAGATGGCCTTGCTGCCCCTTCTTGGTTCGTGGCCTTCCGGTGGCCGAGGGACTAAGTCTCACCAAGCAGGGCAGGGGATGGATGTGGGTGGGAGCAGGGCAGGGAGAGGAGGGGAGGAAGCAGCGGGGGTGATGTGACCACACAATAGTGCCAGTTGCAGATCAGTCACTGGCCTGCTGGGGTCTGTGCTGCAATGTCAGGGATAGTAGTGGCCCTAGTGTGGGGGTGGGAGGGAGAGGTCTGGGGACTCCTAGGGGACAGGGGGCCTGCTGGCTGGAGAAGACCTGGGTGATGAGGACCTGGTGACTGAGAAGGAGGCATGTCAGCGCTGGCTGCTTTCTGAGCTAGGCTGGGGACCAAGGGTTGATGACACCTGCTTGCCTTGTATCTGGTGTTGGAGCACACTGGTGAGACTTCTACCTTATGTGGGCTGTGGGCTGTGCAGGTGGCTGTCCTTCTGTTTCTCTGGTCACAAATCCCTGCTGATTTCTGTGCTGTGGGCCCTCCAGGAGCCTTTCAAGGAACCCCTCATTTCTATCTACACTCTAGCCCATGAGGTCTGGCTTGATCTTGGCTGGATGCTTTCTCTGGTTTTATCTTATTAGTTCCTCTTTCTTCTCACTAACCCTCAGCCACGTTAGTGTCTGTATAAAGCCTTTCCCACCACAGGGCCTTTGCACTTGCTCTCCCATCTGGATAGCCACAGGGTTCCTCCTCTTCCTGCTCTCAATCTGAACACCACCGCCTCAGATAAGGCTTCCCTGCTGATTCTCTTCTGAGACAACCCCACCACCAAGCCCTCTCTCTTTACTTGCCCCGACTTTCTGGACATTCCCTCTTAATAATGTATTGACCGACATTGTGTCCATCCCCACTGGAAAGGAAGCTCCACAGGTGTGTGTGCGTGCCTTTGCACAGCGGGGCAGGCACACAGTGGGCACTCGGTGCCCATTTGAGTGCCACAGGCTGGCTGAGTAGCTATGGCAGGAGGACTGCATTCACTGGCCAGGCACAGGGCTGGGGGATTTGGTACAAGGCCGGAGACCTCTCCGTGGAAGCAAATGCCCCTGCAGATGTGCCACGGGCTCTGCCTCTGAGGCATGAGTGGTTCAGGGCTTTCCTGTCCTCAGTGCTTGCTGGCGTTAAGCAAAGGAGTGACTTCTTGCATCCGTCCTTCCTCTCTCCTGCCTTCTGTCCTTCCATATGTGCTCGCACAGGGCTCTCTGCCCAGGCCCCAGTTTTGGCTCTGCATCTCAGATCTCAGGTTGGGAGCCGACCCAGCCCAGGGAGCAAAGGAAACAGAGGCATCTTCCTTCTTGGTCTTTGAACTTGGCCCGAACCCATGCCCCAGATCCCAGTGTTACAGCCATTCCTCCGCACAGAGACTCCTGTGATTACAGGACCTCACCCCCTTCCCTACACCTGCCAGGTGCCAGGCGGGATGGCCAGCGCACAGAACTGAGGTGAACCTGAGTCTTATGTCCATCTGGGGAGGCTGTGCACTGGGATTGCAAGAACCAAGCCAGCCACGCTGGGGAGGCTCAAACTGTGGACTTTGTCACGGGGGCAGCTGCTGGTGGACCGGATGTGGGGTGGGGTGGGATCGGGGCCCTTTGGGTGCTTTCACCCTGGGCCTAGGCCCTGTCCATCCCTGTCCAGCAGCCACACCACCACTTAGCAGTGCAGGTCCCTGTGGCCTCGACACCACAGGTGAAGGGAGGAGAGGCCCTTGGCTCTCCCAGTCTTGCACTTGGGGAGAGGCATCTGAACAGCCTTGGGGACTCTGCACAGATTTCACATGTCCATTTATAGTTCACAGCTTCTTGGGCATTTGGGCAAGGCCAAAGTACGGAGAGATGCGAGAGGCCATTAGGCGGGCTTGAGGGCTGAGGGTGGGCTCCAGGCTCCGGGCTTGAACCCGGGGTCTCTTCCTTCTGAGTGATCTCCCATCCCTCGCCAGCTGCTCCTGCCACACTGTGGACCCCCAGAAGGCCAAGTTTAGCCCTGCTTCCGCCTGACCCAGAGCCAAGCACAAGATGGGCTCTTCCCTCCCCGTCTTTGCCCTTTACTGTGGTGTTTGGGTTTTGTTCTGTTTCGCTGGTTTTGCAAGAATGAGAAGCAGCTCAGTGAAAAATAATTGGGGTTTTAGTGAATCATGGTAGTTGTCTAGGGCTCTGGTTGTTGTTTTGTGGTTTGTGGTTCTCCCTGGCTTGGCCGTGGCTGGGTGGGGAAGGACTTAGGTCAAAGAGCGTGAAGCGCCTCCTTGTTAAGACAGCAGTGCCATGGGGGTGGGGGGTGGGGCGTCCCCTGAGCTCCTTGGGTGGCAGCGGCCCCTCCCTTCCGCTGTCTCGTCTCCTCCTGTGAGTGTTCTGTTCTCCTTGGGGCCAGAGATTAGCCAGGACCAGAGAAAAGGAGGGAATGGGGAGAGGTGGGCAGACAGAGAAGAGAAAGGAGAGACCCACTGGGGTGGCAGTCAGGTACCTGGGTCTGCAGCCATCCTGGTGGTCACTTCTGGGAGAGGGCTCCCCCCAGCTGCTCCAGGTCTGAACTTCCAAGCTATTTTGGATTTGCTGGGGAAAGGACTTCAGAGAAGAACCCCCTCCAGGGGGCCCCCAGCCCCTCCTCCTGCAGGTGGAGGCAGGCGCCTGGCAGCCCCCAGCTCTGCTGTCGGCTGCCTTCACTGGGGTATTTTTACTCTGCCTTGTTCCTGTTACACGATCAAAGGAGAGAGGGAAGGCTGAAAGAGGCCGCGCGTTTGCCCAGCTCTTTGGAGGAGCTCGGAAAAGGCAGGCCTGGCAGGCCTGAGAGGACCTGCTGTGGTCAGAGGCTGGGCCCATCCAGAGGAAGGCCTTGCAGGGACCTGATCAGCTGGCGCAGGGCCCAGGCTGCAGGGCACAACATGTTAATCTAGGGGGCGCCCCCCGCCCCCCGCCTTTCCCTCCTCCCAGACTTCCTTCACTGCAGGCCCCTGCCCTTTCTTGGGTGTGTGAGTGTACTTGTGGGTGTGAACATGTGTGTGCATGGGTGAATGTGCATGAGACTGGGGTGAGTGCATGTGTGTCTGTGAGTATGAATGTGCACGTGTCCATGCATGCATGTGTGTGCACATGTGAGTGTAAGCATGCATCAACTATGTTTATGTGCATGAAGTATATGCTCACACATGCACACACGTGTACATATGAGCATGTGCACACACACAAATCAAACACGCAGTAATATGTATGTGTGAACGTAAGGTGTGTATGTACGATGTGCATGAAGTATGCACACAGGTGTGAGTGCATGTGCATACCACATGCATAAGCATGTGTGTGGGCTGGGCAGGTGTTTATGTACATAGGTGCATGTGTGAGCATGCGTGTGAGAGTGTGTGTGGGGGCAGTGTATGAGTGTGTGTCCCTGTGTGTGCACACTGCTCAACCTAGATGTGCTTGGCCTCCAGGAGAAGCCCTGTTGCCCCCAGGAAGGATCTAGATGGTGCTGTCAGGCTTGGTTCAGGAGCTGCTGTGGCCCACATTCATGAAGTCAATGTCCCTCCATGTGACATTTCTGGGGACAAATGTTACTCTCTAGGTTAGGATTGGCAGGCCCTGGAAACCTGTGCCCGCCAGTGTCCCCATGTTCTGAAGTGTGAGTGCTCAGTTTCCTCAGCTGTGAGAGGGGGTGAAATAGCCTCTCATGGGGCTCAGGGGGGCTGTGGGTTCCACCAGGGCCTATGAGTACAGCAGGATGGGCCTGGCACGCAGTGGTGTGCTGTCATTTGGACAGCCTGGAGTTCTGGCTGTCCCCACCACAAAGGGTCAGGCGGCGTCTCTGAGCCTGACCTGCACACAGGCTAACATGTTACATCAAACCCTTCCCAGAGCACCAGGTCCGGGATGGTGGCAGCACACAGAGTTCTCCGGACCTCCCCAGGTTCCCTCAGTGTGGCTCATACCGGCTTCCATGCCTTGATTTGCTGTGTGACTTTGGAGAGTTATGCAGTGCTTCTGAGCTCTTGGTCCGCCTTCGGAATGGGGCTAAGAGGATTTGGTAGCCATATTGTTGCCTGTGAGGAGCTAATGGGGAAGGAGCGTTTTGCTTTGTGGCACAGTGCTTTATGCTTGCTAAGCAGGTGCTTCATCACTTGAGCCATGTTCCCAGCCCTTTTGCTTGGGGCTTGAACTCTGGGCCTGGGTGCTGCCCCTGAGCTCTCCAGCACTAGCACTCTACCACTTGAGCCACAGGGCCACTTCTGGTTTTTTGGTGGTTAATTGAAGATAAGAGTCTTAAGGACTTTTGTGCTCAGGTTGGCTTTGAACCTCGATCCTCAGATTTCAGCCTCCTGAGTAGCTACCAGCACCTGGTTTTTTAGTTTGTTTTTGAGATGGGATTTGGTACATTTTGCCCAGGCTGGCCTGTCTCCCAAGCAGGTGGGATTATAGGCCTGAGCCCCCCTGGGGGGAAACACTTGGATGAGGGGTTCAGAAGTGAAGAGTCCCTGAGGGCAAGAAAACCAAAAACTAAAACCGGACTCTCGGGTATGCTCTCTGTCTTTCCCCTTGGTCCAGAACAAGAACAGTTAGGGCTCAGTGGAGAAAGGCAGGTGAAGAAAGATGGGTCCAAGACCCGGATTAATTTCTATGGCAGCTCCATATCTTTGGCAAAAGTTTCCAGTCCAACCCAAGTCTTTTTCCACCTTCCTGGGAAACTGTGGCACAGAATTAATGAATGGCTTGCTGGTCTCCATTGGACAAACCCACAGGGAAAGGCCCTGGGTCGTCTTCCCAGGCAAGCCCTTCTCCCTGTCGCTTCCTAAGTGCAGAGGAGGGAGGCTCTGAGCTGGGAGGTTGGGGTGAGGGAAAGAACCCCAGGGGAAATTAGCCCAAATTAGCAGTGAGAATAAGGGAGAGCTGGTGTTCCCTCCTCTACCCTTGCAGATAAATATTTAATCACAACAACAATAATAATGACGATGCCCGTGATAATGTGCAGGAGCAGGCTGTAACCCGAGCCCTAACTCAGAGGAAGGCAGAGCAGTGGAGAAGTGGAGAGAGGAGGAAACCAGAAGGGGGGGCAGTGGAGCACATAGAAGGGGCCTGGACACAGGGCTTGCCCCCTGCCTGGGACCTTTAGGCAAATGGGATGGTCATGTAGGAAAGGAGATTGCTATTGGGCCTTTCTGATGTAGGACAGTTCAGAACCTCAACTGCCCTGCCTCTCTCTGGCCTTCCTGTGGCTCTGGCCTGTACCCCAGCCTTGCAGGATGCTTTTGTCCAGAGGCCTGGTTTGTGTTCCTTGGGGCCTCAGTTTCCTCTTCATCATGAGGTTGGGCCAGCCAGACTGGTTTCTTGCTCTGTCAGCCTTCCCCAGCTATTCCCACAGCTCCTGGGGTGCTCTGAGGCCCCCGCCTCTGAGGGCAGTGGGCACAGGCCCTGAGAAATCTTCAAACGTGACCTAGTTTCTGCTTCCAGCTCTCCCATTTCAACCAGAGTTGAGCTGCAGCCCGGAGGAAACCAAGTCGAGGAGATTTATGGAGTCTTTGGCGATAACCTCCCTCTCCCAGGCTTCTGATGAGAGATCAGAATAGCTAATGTCTTCTCTGGGCTTGTGTTTGATAGTCTCTCTCTCTCTCCCCCTCTCTCTCTCAGGTCGGTAGGAGGAGAGGAGCTGTTTTCTGCTTGATGCCAAGATACGCCAGGCTAGGAGCACCCTTCCCTTCCCACGGGCACCAGCCGAGAGTAAGCCTGCAGGACAAGGGCCAAGCATCAAGGCTTTCCTGCAGCCCCGGCTACTCCCTGCTGCCTGTGGGCCTGGGCTGTGTGGGCACCTGGGTGCTGTCCTAGTGCTGAGGAGGAGGAGCAGGAGGAGGGGGGAGAGAGCTCAGGCATGGCCTGCTCTCCTGGCCATGTTTGGCCGCCCTGCTCTTGAAGCCGTCCTGCCCATGTGCACCCAGGCTGCGGGGCCGGTGGCCTGCCGGAGCTAGGAGAAAGGCCCCCCGTTCATGGCCCTCTAGGGACTTCCGAGATGCCTGGAAAGACAGGCTGGGGCTGGCGGTGGGCCCAGCTGCCCCTCTGCCTGCTCTTCAGCCTTTCTGGCCCCTGGGTGCCCACCCTTGCAAAACCTAAAGGCCACCCCCACATGAACTCCATCCGCATAGACGGGGACATCACGCTGGGGGGCCTGTTCCCTGTGCACGGCCGGGGCGCAGAGGGCAAGGCCTGCGGAGAACTGAAGAAGGAGAAGGGCATCCACCGGCTGGAGGCCATGCTGTTTGCTCTGGACCGCATCAACAACGACCCGGACCTGCTGCCCAACATCACGCTGGGCGCCCGCATTCTGGACACCTGCTCGAGGGACACCCACGCCCTGGAGCAGTCACTGACCTTTGTGCAGGCGCTCATCGAGAAGGACGGCACGGAGGTCCGCTGTGGCAGCGGCAGCCCGCCCATCATCACCAAGCCCGAGCGTGTGGTGGGCGTCATTGGTGCTTCAGGGAGCTCCGTCTCCATCATGGTGGCCAACATCCTCCGCCTCTTCAAGGTCAGTGTCCAGTTGGCCTTGCAGGGGCCTCCTCCAGCAACCTAGCTCTCCCCAGCCCCGGGTGCCTGGCGGGCCACCAGTCCCTGCCTTCTCTTCCCATCCTACCACCAGGGGAGTGCATTTCCCTTGGGAGCAGTGTCAGAGAGTTGAGGCTCCAGGGCCTCATCCTGCAAGCTTGGCCTTGTGTGTGCATATGGCCGATGAGGAGCTGGGAGCGGCCCCCCAGAACCCAGCACTGGGTGCTGACCGCGGTGTTGAAGTGTCACCTGGTCCCTGCCCCCCCCCTCAATGAGCACCACACCTTTCTCTGGGAGCAGCCACAGGGCAGGTGAGGGAGGCAAAAAGACGCCTAGACCACAGACAGGTGGATCGTTGGGACAGACGGATAACAAAGGAGGAACAGAAATAGGAATGCCAGAGATTGCAGAGAGAAAATGCAAGACTTGTTTTGACATTGTTTTCAAATGATTGCAATTCCCAAGAAAGTGATGTTTTTCTTTTGATGAGTGGAGGAAGCGCTCCACCCTGTGACTGTGGTTGGAGAACTTGTTCTGTGAGTTCAATTTTTTTTGGATGGGGTGTGGCTGGCTGGGCCTGGTGGGATGAGATGCTGGTGAGGTTGGGAACAGAGGCCGGGACCTGGGGCCTCTGGGTCTGGAACCCAGATGCTGGTTCCTCTTCCTCTCTGCCCTTCCTCCTCACACACCTTGTCTCCCTTTCCTCCCAAAGCCCCGCCCTGCCCCCTCCCTGAGCCCCTCCTCCTCTCTTCCGGGGGCAAGAGCTGCTGATTTGCAATTCAATTGGAGCCAAGTGCTTCGCTAAGCTGCTAAAACAACTGAAAGCTACTGGGTAGAGAGAGAAAAAACATTACAAGCATTTTACCAATAATTATGTGCCCGCTTTTCTCTCCCTGAGCCTGCCTTGTTTGCTGTGTGTGTCTGTGGGAGAGCGTGAGAGGGAGATAATGGGAGAGGAAGGGGAAGGGTCAGGGAGGCTGGGGGGCCCTTCACTCACCATGGGGTCACTTTTAACCTATCTCAGCCTCCTGTAGGCAGGAGGCTCCACGCTGTGCAAGGCTGGGAAGCCTAGGCAGGATCTTGCTCCTGAGCTCTTTCAGGAATCCCCTTTGCCAGGATCGTAGGATGCATCCTGGAGGCCAAGGTGGGGGTGGGGTGAGTGGAGAAGAAAGTCCAGTGGCCTCTGCCAGCATGGGCGTCACGGCCCTTTCCTGGACGGCTGGCTGTACTTGATGATCTGGGTAGAAATGTGATTTTAGTTGCAAATGGATGTCTATGAAGAAAGCCAAATATGTGCATGTTGTAAGAGGATCCAAAGGCCTGAAGGAAACTGCCCATTTGGGAGACAAGGTGAAGAGTCCTTGGGGGCCTGAGTTGCCATGTTCATGCTTCAGGCTCCCAGAGGGTCCTTTGGGAATGGGTGGCTGGTGGGTTGGGTCTGGCACTGAGGATTGGAAGTGAACAGCTGGGGAGGACAGGGTGACCACGTGGGCCAGGATGTCTGTGCTGGCTGAGTCATCACTTCGGCTGCCTGGCCAGGTCTGGGAGAGAGGCGGCCTGGCGGCGGAGGGACCGGCCCCGGGCTCCCTGTCTGCCTCTGGGAAGGTTACACGGTAGATTGGCTGCTGTGGTCCCCTCACGTGAGCTCTGCATTGAAACATCCGGGAGTCAGAGTGCTTTAGAAGGACTGGGTAATGCAGCCTGGCCAGATAGGGGTGATATCAGTAGAGAGCCCTCCTTTCAAAGGAGGGAAGTTGCCTGATTTACCAGGACAGGCTCAAAGGGGCTGACAGGTGCCACCTGTCTGGGGTGTGTGTGTGTGTGTGTGTCCGTCTGGGCACATACATAGTGGTCCTTCTGGGTATTAGCTGCTCAGAGTCACAGTCTATTTTTATTTATTTATTTTTTTTTTGTGGGTTGTGGGACTTGAGCTGCGGACCTGGGTACTATCTCTGAGTTCTCCAACTCGGGGCTAGCACTCTACCACTTATAGCTACAGGGCCACTTTTAGTTTTCTGGTGTTAATTGGAGATGAGTCTCATGGACTTCAGTGCTTGGTCTGGCTTTGAACCTCGATCCTCAGATCTCAGCCTTCTGAGTAGCTAGGATTATAGGCGTAAGGCAGCAGTGCCCAACTGCAGACAATCCTTAGCTGTGACTTCTATGCCTTTTCTCTGGGGATGGGGAAGGTGAGGGGGGCGGGGTCAGAATTACCTACCAGGGCTCAGAGGGGCATCCTACTGTCTGTCTCCCTGGACAGAAATAAGCATGCCGACTGGGCATGGTGGCATGTGCCTTGTATTTCCAGTTAGCGGAGAGGCAGAGATCAGGAGGTTCAAGGGTAGCCACAGGGTGGTGGTGGGGGCGGTAGGTAGAAGCTCAGTTGGTTGTGGTCTGTGTTCCCTGGTTCCCTTTTAGTGGTGTTAATGGTCTTGGCTGGTGACAAGAGGCCTCCTCAATAATTAAACTAGTAGAAATGAGAGATGAGAGGCTGGGTGAGAAACTTAAAAGCCATTTACAAAGGCAAAAAGATTGTACTTCAGGGAGGGAGGTCAGGGGCTGGAGCCTGGGTAGGAGAGGCTGAGGGAGGGCACCTGAGGCCAACAGGTGTTTGTTTCTCAAGGAGACACTGTCCTCAGTGCTGTCCCCTGGGAGCTGGACTCTTGAGGACTGCCTACTCTGAGGAGCAGGGAACTGGAAGTTCACTTCCTGCCTGGATAAGTGCTAATGAGGTGCGGACAGGACCCAGAACGAGCAGAATGAGACTGCGAGGGGCCAACTCCATGCTTAGACATGTGGAGGTTGGCCTCTGACTTCAGCGCAGGGCTGGAGTCATGTCCCTGTCCACACCGGTACCTGCCACTCGGCTGCTCTTCATGGTGACCACAGCTGTGACAAGGCATACCCCTGACTTCCTGCCCCCACCACCTTCCTTCATCTTAAGTGTGGCCTATTCTCCCAGGTCCAAGAACAGAGACAGGTGTGCTGACTTACAGTGCCACGCTGTGTGAACACCCCAGATTCTGGAGTCAGACCCCAGATTCTGGAGTCAGACGGGGTCTGAGCTTAATTCCCTATCCACCAGACTCCAGACTCACCTCACCTCCATATCAGTCATCAACATCCTAGTGTAAACGAGCCAGTGTAGTCTTCTTTAAGTTTTCTTTCTGAGAATATCCAGTGCTGGGTGGGGAGGAGTGGGGTGGGAGGAGGGGGCAGAACCAGCAGAGTTCAGACTCCTGAATTACAGTGCAGTTTCCTACATCTGGACTGGTAAGCGCTGTCAGGAATCCAGAGCCCTTATTTCCGCGTCCCACATTGGGGTCCACAAAGGGGAGGGTGTATCTAATGATGGTGAACTTGAAGACTGGCCAGATAGGCCAGGACCTGCCCATTCCAACCCAGCAGGCTAGGTGTGGGCTCTGTGAACAAGGCCAGCATGGTGCCTGGCACACAGTCAGCCTACAGGAAATGTATGGCACAGCCTGGGCTGGACCTCAGCGTGAGAGACTCCGCTCATGCAGAAGAGCATGGCAAGGGTGGGCAGTGACAGACGGTGACCTTTGAGGCGGATCCCAGCGAGTCCCTGCCATCTGCACTGGCTTCTTGCTTGCTCAGGGCACTGGCGGCGCAGCCAGCTTTGCTTTTAGATGGCAGCAGTGTTTGTGCTGTGTGGCCCGTGGGCACAGGAGGAGGAGACTTGGTGGTGCCCTGTCCTCACCCAGAGCACTGAGGAGGCTCTGTTGCTTTGGTGACTCCAGACTTCGGGTTGAGGACGTGGCTCTCGTGGCTGAAGAGTGCTTCATGTGTGGCTTAGCCTGGAGAAACTGTGCACAGCTGTCTTTATCTTTCCAGGAGCTCCCCACAAATGGTTCTCTCTACTGTCTTCTTAGTGTTCCCTGAAGATCCCACAGGACCTCTAGAGGCAGGGCCAGCCCTGAGGGCAGGAGTGGGACTGACCTCTTTGGTCATCGCCATTGCCCTCCCCGACTCCACTCCACACACAGAAAGATACCCACGCAGATTTCAGACCTTCAGGCAAGGAGGCAAGTCTGGAGAGTCAGCAGCGCCGGGATGGGGTGTGAGGAGTGTTGGGCTTGGTGTGTGGGCTGGAGGCCTTGAGTTGAGGGTCAGCCAGCACCCGCCCCTTCTACCTCTAATAAGCAGCGGGCAGGAAAAGGCAAATCTTGCTTTTTATTCAAATGGAGCTTTCTGCTTGCCAGGGGGCTGTGCTGGGGTGAATACCTGGGACTCGGCCAGGCTTGCCCCATGGTGCCAGCACTGCCACTGGCAGTGATGGCTGGAAGGGATATTGTCAGAAGGACAGGGACACCCTGTGGTTCACCCTTTTTGCCTTGGAGTGGCGAGGCCCTAACAGGTCCATGAGGCCATGGCCAGGGCTGCATCTGCCTCACTGCTGTCCCCCAGGCCTGGAGGAGGATGGCAGCCTTGGCTCTGAGGGCCCCCTCCCCCTTCCTAGCTTAGATTCTGAGATTCAGAAGTCTGGTGTGGCCCCCATACTAGCACAGTGGGAAGAGAGCACGCTTAGCCCCAAGGGATGGGTTTAGGACCAAAGGTTTAGGACTGAGCGTGTGTGTGTGTGTGTGTGTGTGTGTGTGTGTGTGTGTGTGTGTGTGTGTGTTTGTTCCAGTACTGGGGCTTGAACTCAGGGCCTGGGTACTGTCCCTTAGCTTTTTTTGCTCAAGGTTAGTGCTGTACCACTGGAGCCACACTGCTGCTTCTGACTTTTTGGTGGTTAATTGGAGAGAAGAGTCTCATGGACTTTCCTGCTTGGACTGGCTTTGAACCTCGAGCCTCAGATCTCAGCCTCCTGAGTAGTTAGGATTACAGGTGTGAGCCATGGGTGCCCAGCCCAACTGGGCTTTTGGTGCAGGTAAAAACCATCGCATAAAGTGTCTCTGTCCACTGAGAGCCTGCTTCCTTCCACAGACAAGCCTGTGCTCTTTTTTGTTTTGTGTGGATAAGGCCCCACCTGCTAGCGGACTCTACGGCTGAGGCCCCTACACAACCCCCTTGATATAGCTTGCAAATGATTCTACGTATGTGGCAATTATATTGAATACTGTGTAGGAAAACCCATACCTACCACCTGGCTGCATATTGATTTTTGCTCTAATAGCATCCATACTTGTTTTTATCTTAGAAAGAAAACCTCACAAATAGAATGTCCCTCTTTGTCCTCCAGGACAACTGCTTCTTGGTCCTGGATATGTTGGCTTAAATTTTTTTATACTCATGGACTTGAAAAAAATATCTAAGTATAAATAGCATTTGCTATGGTGTGCTAAAGCATGTTAAAACATGATAAAAATGAGACCTTATCCTATGCCTTCTGCTGGCCTTTTTCCCCCTCTTTCTTACACCTTACCCTGTGGTTTGCTCTGTTTCTTTTCCTGGCTGCATAGTGCTCCATGGCAGGACTCTGTCCCTGTGCATTTACGTATCCAGCCTCCTGAGTAGTCACTCGGGCGTCTCGGAGGACCTTGCTCACATCCTTGAGGCAGAGGGCATTGCAAGGTTGTGGGAACACACCTGCGGATCCTCCCCAGGGCTGAGACCTTATTGTTTCCTTTCTGTGCCGGCCAGGGGGCTACCTTGAGACCCCCTTCTGATGGGAATCTTCTTGGGTTCATTCAAGTACAGGCCTCTCAGTGTACCTGGGCCTGTGTTATGTCACCTGCTAAGTGACGCTCAGGGCATGGGGTCTTGGACTTGCGTTTGGAGTGGCTGTTCTTTGGTTCTCTGGAGTCCTTGCTGGCTCACTACTTACTAGCTGTGAGCCCCTGAGGGAAGTTCTGGGCTGTGTCCTCCTCTGTGAGCCGGGCAGGGTAGTTAACATCAGGGGCTGTGTGATTGCCAGGTAAGGGACTTCTCGGGGAGGAGAGGCCTGACGTCACAGGCTGTGGGTTGTGCTTGTGTGCAGGGGCGGCTGTTCTGTCTCTGAGAGGCTGCCGGGACTGTGGGTCACCAGGGCTGTGGCCGTGATGCTGCAGGAGCTGGGGACATGGCAGGTGTCCTCTTCTCTGCGGCAGAGGCTCTGCAGGCCTGGCCTTGAGGGCCGCTGGAAGGGGCTTTATAGAATGTCTAAGTGTGAGGAAATGTTAAGTGCCTTATAAGTACTTTGATTATTTTAAATAGCTTAAGTGGTTTTCCAAGATGGTCCTAAGTATCCTGAGGACACAGACATAAAATCAATTAGCAAACTACAACAAACCAAGGGGAGGGAAGTAGCCCCTCACCTGCCCCTGCCCGACCCCTGCCAGTGCCTGAGCGGTCTCCCTCCCCTCCCCCTGCTGCATGGGGCTCCCCGGGCCTCGGGCCTTGCCTCCCTCGGGCATCCCAGGCTGCTGAGGCCTTGAGTGAAGGGAGATGAGCCTGAGCAGGTCTCCTCTGAAGACTCCTCTCCCTGACTGGGCCTCTACTCAGCCGTCCTGGAGGCCTGGACAGCTGGCCCCACTCTGCAGTAGTCTCTAACTTACTGTACAGTTAACTGTTAGCTCATAGTCCATTCCCATGTTCTGTTTCGAGGTGGCAGCACCCAGGCTGGCACACACAGGCAGTGATCTCTGGCACCCACTCACCAGTGGTCTTTGCTCCAGCTAGGGTGTGAGGGACCTGGGCACACTGCCTGATGGTGATGGTGCAGGCCTGGTGGCCCCCTCTCTCGCAGCCCAGCATGCACCTTCCCTAGGCAACATTAGGCCCATTCAGTATAATTAGCTGCCCACCCCCTTAGCCTGGGACAGCCCCCCAGGGCTGAGCCATCACCATGCAGGCCAGCAAGGCTCCCCTACACCTCAGCAGTCCTATAGGTCCCCGGAGGTGATCAGGCCATGACCATAGAAGGTAGCAGGGCCCTCCCAATCCCTACAGGTTATATAGGTCACCCCAACAGTAGCCAGTGCTCCTTCCCATGTGCTCAACTATGTGGGAGGGGTGTGCCAGTCCCTTTCCCAGCATTAGACTTCTGCCTTTGTGCCCTGGACCTGGATGTCTGCGTGGATTTTTGGTAAAGTCTCCATATTATCTAACACTGCCTCTCCTCCTGTTCCACAGCCATGACACCCCGTGACCTCGGGGCGTTCCTCTGGGAGGGTGCCTCCTGTCTGCCCTCACGGAGCCTGCTGAGCGCCTTCGGCAGCTGTGCACTGGTCGGACATAGATATGGTCATCATAGCCTCCCTGTCAGGAAGGGTGAGGGGTTGGGGGTGCCCAGACATGGGGCTTCCAGCCCCGTGGCCGGCCAGGCAGAGGAAGGCGGGGCCATACCCACCTGGCCTCAGTGACCTGTGCTGCAGTCAGGCACGTGAATCTCCACAGAATGCACTGGAAAGGCCAGAAACAGTGTTTAACAGAATGTGTCACTGTGAGGAAAACTATGCCATTACTGGCTGGGAGCCAGCTGGACACGGCAGCAGGTGCCTGGTTCAGTGGTGGGTGGCTCCCTGCTCATGACGGGTCTGCCGAGTGGGTTTTAGGCCTGTTCATATAGTTGTATATAATTGGTTACTTTTTTTTTTTTTTGCCAGTCCTGGGCTTGAGCTCAGGGCCTGAGCACTGTCCTTGGACTTTCTCAAGGCTAGAGCTCTACCACTTGAGCCTCAGCACCATTTCCGGCTTTTTTTCTGTGTATGTGGTACCGAGGAATCGAACCCGGGTCTTTGTGCATACAAGGCAAGCACTTTAACCACTAGGCCAAACTCCCAGCTATAATTGGTTACTTTTATTTTGTATTGGTTACTTTTATTTTATATCTTCTAATTTGCTATGAAACAAGGAGTGCCCTCTTCTTTTGCTTTTTATTTTGCTATTGAATAAGGAGGGTCCTTTTCTTCCTCCTCCTCCTCCTCCTCCTCCTCCTCCTCCTGCTGCTGCTGCTGCTCCTCTTCCTCCTCTTCCTCCTCCTTCTCCTTCTCACTGGAGATTGAACTCAAGGCCTTGCACTTGCTAAGCAGGTGTTGTCAGCTGTGCCTCCAGTTCTCCTCATAGCTTGATGGTCTCCAGTGGGGTTCCTATGTGGATATTTGAAGGGCATCTTGGGGGTTCAGCCTTGCGTGTAGCTCACAGTGTTGTCCATGGCTGTGGAGGAAGGGGCTGGTGGAGAATGTGGAAATGGAAATCCTGAGAGGCGTGTGTGTGTGTGTGTGTGTGTGTGTGCGCGCGTGTGTGCGTGCTGGTCCAGGAGCTTAAATTCAGAGCCTGGGCACCATTCCTAAACTTTTGTGTTCAAGCCTGGTGCTCTACCACTTTGAGCCACCAGGCTATTTCTGGATTTTTGGTGGTTATTTGTAGATAAGAATCTTCCAGGCTTCCTGCCTGGGCTGGCGTAGAACCTCAGTCCTCGGATCTCAGCCTTCTAGGGTTACAGGTGGGGTCCGCTGGCCATCAGTCCTGGGAGTCTTTAGGACCTCTCAGGGTCACTTCTTGATCAGAATGGTCAGCACAGAGGTCCTGTGTCACAGATGAGAACTCTGAGCCCCTGAGCAGTTAAGAAGCCCAGCCTAGAGCTCTGCCCCGTGTGTGCCTGGAAGCTGTGGCTACTTTTCTTTTCTTTTTTTTTTTGGGGGGGGGTCGTGTAGGTGCTTTTGGTGAGGAGTTAGAAGGTGGCTGTGGAAGGCAGTGTGCGGGCTGGAATCAGATCACCCTTCTTGTCCTGAGCACGGGCAGTCAGGCCCTGGCAGCGGCGTGTGAGCATGACCTGATGTCTTCTGACTTCTTCCTGTTGTGGTTAAAAAGAGCCAGCATGTGGGTTCCAAGTTTGGAAGGAAACAAAAACATAAAGAAGCAAGTAGAAATGGCTCAATTATCCCCCTAGCCAGGGTTACGACCTTGATCCATTTGTGTATTTCCTCCAGGGCCTTCTGTGTAATTTACCCCATCGATGTGAAAACATCTATATGTTTCTGTAGCCCGTGGTTGTCTACCTGCTGCAGTGGTGAACACTTTATAATCTCCTTACACACACTATGGGGCTCTAACCATCATTGGGGACTGACATCTTTGAGGTACCATGTCCTACGGTGGGGGGTGGTTTGGATCTGGAGTCTCGGTCAGCTGCCTTTCTGGCCCCTTCTGTGCTCTTTGCGGGGACAAGATATGACAATGTGGCCTGTGGCCATGTGGGGGCGCAGTAGGTGGGTGGAGGGTGTGTGTGGAGGTGGAGCCGAGGAGTCAGAAGCAAATGTCTGGCAACGTGGGGGTCTAGGCCTCTGCTGAGCCCTGGGCATGGAGGCCAAGGATGTTGGTTTCACTGTAGCCCGCTCAGGACAAAAGTCCTTGGAGTCCCGGAAATGAAGCTCAGAGATTTAAATCAAGCCTCTTGGCAGAGAGTAGGGTGGGCCAGGGCCAGGCTGGCGGGGAGGGAGATAACCTCCTGAGTGCCGGTTGCTGTGGACAGGTGGTGTGTGTGGAGGGGCCTGGAAGGAGGGGGTGGGAGCCCCTGAGGGCTCCTGGGTTGGCATTACCTCAGGAGTCTTGTAGGGTCTGGCCCCTGGTGTCTGGTCATCTCTGGCCCTGCCGTGGGGGTGGATTCCCTGGGCTACTCACTAAGCTCTGTCTGTTGCTCCCTGTGCTTGATGGCCCTAAAGATTGCTCTGTGCCCTGCTCCCTCCAACATATTGGTATTTCTTACCCATAGTGAAATGCAGGTTTCATATGTACAACCTGTGAGCTTCCCCTCCCTCCCCTGCCCAAGGTCATGGGGCTTGAACTTGGGGTCTGGGTCCTGTTCTTGAGCTCTTTTACTCAATGCTAGCACTCTGCCACTTTGAGCCACAGTACCACTTCTCTTTTTTTGGTGGTTAATTGGAGATAGGGGTATCATAGTCTTTCTTATTGGGCCTATCTTTGAACCATGATACTCAGATCCCAGCCCCTGAGTAACTAGGATTATAGGCATGAGTCACTAGCCCCTGGCTCTGTGTGTGTGTGTGTGTGAGGTTCTGTCTGTCTGTGATTTGCTAGTTAACTAGGGCTTGAACTCAGGGCTTGGAGCAATTCCTTAACTTATTTGCTTAAGACTGGTGCTTTACAACTTGAGCCATTCCCCCGCTTCTGGCTTTTTGGTGGTTAATTGGAGATGAGTGTCTCACAAACTTTCTTTCTCAGATTGGCTTTGAACTGTGATCTGTACATCTGTACATCTCAGCCTTCTAAGTACTAGGGGTACAGGTGTAAGCCACTGACTTCTGGCTCAACTTGTGTGTTATGATGGATGCAGATATCTGAATGGCCATCCCCACAGTATCATCAGGGTCTAGAAAGTTTCCTAGAGTCTTCATGGACAAGGTTTCCTGCAGCCTGGCTCACAGTGTTGGACCTGAGCTTCACTGATGCCCACAGTGAGTGCTTTGTGTCTGCTTATTTTGCTCACAGTCTGTGAGCTCAGCCCTGAGGCTGGGTGTGTTGATGGCTTGCTCTTTTTTATGGTGTTGTATTATTCCATCATGTCATTTTATTTCAGTTACTATCCATTCTGTTACTGTTGGACATTTGCGCATGCCAAGTGTTATGGCTATTATGAAAGAAGCTGCCATGAACATTTGTGAATGTGTCTTTCTGTGGAGGTAAGTGCTCATTTTTGGTGAGTGCTACTGACTCCTTTGGTTATGTGAATGACCAGGCTTAGTTGTTTTTCCCAGAGCAGGACCTTTGTGCCACCTCTTTCTTTCTTTCTCTACTGTAGTTTGAATTCAGGACCTGTATTTGCTAGGCAGGTGCTCTCCCACCTAAGCCTTGCCTCCAGCCCATTTTTTGCTTTGCTTTGATTATTTTTTTTTCTGATAGGGTTTCCCACTTTTCACCCAGGACTGGCTTGGAACTATGGTCCTTCTATTAATGGCTTCCTACCCGGCTGCAGTGACAGACCTATGCCACCATGCCCAGTTTGTCCCCCTAGAGTCTTTTGTGCTAGCCTTGAATCGCAATCTTTCTGATTTGTGCTTCTTGAGTATCTGGGACTGCTTTGGGACTTCCCCTATGTCTTCAGGCCTGTCTGCAATGCCATGGCTTCCACCATCTCCACAGGTGCCACTGGGGATTTCTGGGGGGTCAGCTACACAGACAGGGCTGTCTGGGTTCTTCCCTGCCTCGTCCTTCAGTGCTGGGAATGTAGCAGGTGCTTAGTAAAAGGCAGGGCTGATTTGATGTGGTGTGTGCTGGGACTTCCATGGAAATTTTTTGGTGCAAGTGGCCAGCAAGGAGGTGAGTATAACTGGCTCCGTTGTGCAGGTGAGAAACTGAGCCTCCCTGGGGGGCCTGGGACCTCAGCACTGCCTGTCTCTGAAGCCTGTGCTCATCTCAAGATCCAGACGGCAGTGTTGTAGTTCTTTGCTCTTTTTCAGCTCGCCCACTGTGATTTCAGTCGGCCTCACATTCCCGTCCGGGGGCTGTTGGATTAAATCCCGTGGTGCCCCAGTTAGTTTGTGGTCCAGACCGTGCCTGAAGGATCCGCCAGCTTTTGTCATTTTGAGTTGGGGCCTGAGGAAGGGATTTCCAGGCTGGGGTGGGTGGGGAGACAGCAGAAACCCACTCATACACAGCTCTCTCCTGGTATGGCTGATGTTGGTATACATTTTTACCTTTTCAAAGCCCCTGTACACTGATTGAGACCCATCCTTTGGGAACTGAGGCTTGCCACTGTCATTTTGTATCTTCTGGGTGAAAACCAGTGTGTGTGTGTGTGTTTGGGTGTGTGTGTGTGTGGTGTGTGTGTGTGTTTCTGGATTCCTGCTTGACCCTAAAGATCAAGGTGAGGACTTTGAGCTCCTGCCTCTGGCCTAGGGCTGTAGTATACTAGATAGGTTGTTTCTGGCCTGTGGGTGGACGAGTGGAGTCAGGCTCACCACAGCCCATACAGGCTTGTTCGAAGCCCCTCTGGGACACTGGAGAGACTGTTTCAGGTCACTGATTGACTGAGATCCATGAGAAGTCTGGAAGGTCTGTGGTGTCTTGAGGCTGCCTCTAAGTTGAAGTTCACGATGGATGCCCAAGGCTGCTGTCCGGGGTCCTGACGGAAGTAGGTGTGGCATGGAAACAGCCTGCTCACAGAGCCCTTCTGGCTTGGTGCAGCCCGAGGTCCTTTCTTGTTCATGTTGTTGGGGGCTGGGCGTGTGGCCAGGCAGACGGTGCATGTGCCTTGATATTTTAATTGAAGCCTGGAGACATGGTTGCTCTCTACTGTGCTAACAATGTACAGAATAAATAATTCAGCTGTAGCTGCGCTGTGCCTGTGTCCTGGCCCATGGGGCCGGCCACCCATGTTCAGCCAGGGCCAGGGGCTGCCGTGAGGGGCCTGTGGCTGCGCCGAGGCAGCACATGGCTGGTTGAACAGGACCCTGGTCATCTCTCAACCCCTGAGTATTCGTCTTCTCCTAGGCAACCCCTGCAGAGGATAGCAGAATGTGGGACCAACCTTTGTAAGCAGCCATTAAGTGGCACTCAGAGGTCCATTTGTCCTCAGAGCAGCCTGAAATGCCAGCAAGCTGGAGGCAGGGACCCTCTTAATGGGCTCATGTCCAGTGCTGTGTTTGATGCAGCCAATGTTTATGGTGCTCTAGGCTTGTGCAAGAGATCCAGAGCAAGTGGAGGGGCGGGAGAGATTGTCCAAGTGAATAATTCTGAGTGTGCCTAGGTGAGGAGGTATGGCTTGCAGATGAATCCTCACCACCCCACATAGCATGAGGAGGGTTGGGTGGAGGTACATGGACAGGACTGGAGGCTCAGACGAGAGATAGACAGATAGCACAATTTTGTCCAGTATGCATGAAGGGTGGCTTCCAGGTGGAGGTGGCTGGTTTTCTGCACCAGAGACAGCCAGAGCGCTATCCTCAGTGGGGAGTTTGGGTGAGGACAGGACCTCTGGCATGGTTGGCAGGGCTGAGGCAGGGCTGCTGTGTGTGTGTTGTGGATATGTGGATCAGACTGGGTAGTGGATCTGTGGACTGCCCCCTGCAGAGTGGTTCCCTGGCTGGATTTGGAGTTTTCCTTTGGGTGTGGATGCAGGGGCAGTTGCAGGAGGGTACTGGGCTGAGATAATGACTAGGAGACTGATAGTTTGAGGGCCATGCTGACCCACCATGGCATAGCTCATTCATTCATTCAACAGTGAAGTGGCTGGTAAATGTTTTATGAAGTGGGTGTTGGGATAGGTTGTGAATACAGCAGGGAGCACAGAACTTGTTCTTGCCCTCATGGAGCTGCCTTTCCAGATGGGGTGGAGGACAGTGAACACAGCAGCAGGTCAAGTGGACGCAGGTGCTCTGGAGGGAAATTGCGGTGGGGCTAGGGTGACTAGTTGAAAACATACAAGGCTTCAAAAGTTCCAGGGAAGAAAGCTAGGGGGAGCTCCCAGAGCCGGGGCGGGCAGAATGCCGGATGCAGGCTGTTCCTCTTTTTACCAGAAATCTCAGCTTCTTCAGCACCTTCTGACTAGGAGGTGGGGTCTGGACACTGCTTTCAGCCAAGGTGCTAAGGGTTCCAGCGGTCTCATGGTGGGGGCAGACTGTCTATCCACCTTCCACACTTAGGCTCCTGGCTGCCCCCAAAAGAATCTGGAGGCCACTCACCCCATCAGTGTGACTCAACAACCGGGACCTCCCTCTCCCTGTCTTGGGGTAAGTGGGTGCAGTGCTGCCCCACTGTTGAAGTGAACTGGGGCTGTGCTAATTGAGGGCTCTTCCTGGGGACCTCTCAGCTGACGTCGGGAGTAGAGACACCATGCTGTCAGCCAGCAGTGATGGAGTTGTAGAGGAGCTGCCTCCCCGGGCGGGGGCAGGAGGGAAAGAAGGGCCTGTTTAATTTAATTCTGTGTTTTATCGCTTGTTGGATAAATAACCTTCATTAAGATGGAAGGTGTGGGGGGGAACGGACAGGGAGAAGTTTGATTAATTTCGAGCTGGTTTCTCATTTGTTAATTTTCTCCCTGTTCAGCAGGATCATTTAAACAAATCACCAAGCTGCTCTCTCCTTCTTGGGTAGGAGCAGAGTACTTGCGGAATGATGGGGCCCCTTTCCACTAGCTGTTTCTGGGAAGGGCCCGTGCTTGTTGCTGAGGGGTTACAGGGTCCAGGCAGTCAAGACATGGGCAGGTGCAGCTGGCCAGCAGGCCATGGCTGGGACCTGGAGCCCGAGGAGAGGGCTGGTTAGCCACTGGCTTGTGGGGGTCTAGGGACCAGGCAGGCTTCTGACATGACAGGCCGGGTATCTAGCCCGGGGACTTCCCTGAGCCAGCCCACTGCCCATGCCTTCAGACCTCCAGCTAACCAACAGCCTCCTGGACCACCGAGATCCTTGCTCACCTGCCAGCTCTTGCCTCTGCTCTGCCCAGCCAGGCTGCATCCCTTGCTGCCGGGGAAAGTGTCCCCTGCTGGGTGCTAATGGCGTGATAGTCGTGCACTCTGCACGTGGGGCTGCCTTCTAGCTACTTGTCTTGCTGGGAAAGGGTGATAAGATCTGGGAGGTTCTGAAATGTTTTATTTCTCCTTCCAGTGCAGTCCATGTGGTCCCCCTCTTTCCTGAGTCTGTGTGTGCATGCCCAATTGTGTGTGTAGAGTGGGTGTGCCCAGGTTGTGGTGTGTAAGTGTCATGGGTAGTGTGTATGCGTGCACAGCCAAGGGCATCTCTCACAAGGAGCTCTGTGAGCGTGTGTCCAGGAAGCCCCCCAATGTGTGTGCACACTGAGAGCTCAGGCTCTTGAGTGTGTGAGAGGTGGGTGTCTGCAGGTGGGTGGGCCTGCCTGCCTCTGGGCACCCAGAGTGCCTCTCCCAGGGCCCTGGAGTGTGTGACTGGTTCCTGGTGTTCCCATGGGTGTGCATGTGTGCAGGTACCTGGTGCAGGTGAGCACCTAAGTGTGTGTGCAAGGTGTGGGGCCTGTTTGTGCCTCTGCCAGCTACTGGTGTGGCTTGGCCTGGATACATATCCATGGATGTCATCTCTTCTTCTATTTTTTTTTTTCTTGTTGGTTGTGGGACTTGATCTCTGGGCCTGGGCGCTGTCCCTGAGCTCTTCAGCTTAAAGCTACCACCCTACCCCTGGAGCCACAGCCTCACTTCCCATTTTCTAGAGGTTAATTAGAGATGAGAGTCTCATGGACTTTAGTGCTGGGCTGGCTTTGAACCATGATCCTCAGGTCTCAGCTTCCTGAGTAGCTAGGATGACAGTCGTGAGCCACCGCGCCTGGCTTGGTGTCGTCTCTTCTCTGGCCTCTGCACCATCAGCCGATGCCTGAGATTGGGGTGTCCGTGTTCACATTGTCTAGGAGACACGTCTCCATTTCTGCTTGCTCCTGGATGCCTGCGGGGCACAGGGTCTTCTGGGAAAGTCTTCCTGCGGCCTCCTGACTCTGTCACCTCCAGTCTATCCTGGGACCCACTGTGTTTTCCTTCACTGAGCTGAAAGAAGGATAGACAAAGGAGAGCTGGTAGGCAAGACAGGTGTTCAGGTGGCCTTGGGCAAGTATCCTATGGCCTCAGCCCCCAGGATTCATAAGTTACTAATACAACCAGTCTTGTACCGAGAGAGAGAGAGAGAGAGAGAGAGAGAGAGAGAGAGAGAGAGAGAGAGAGAGAGAGAGAGAGAGAGAGAGAGAAGAGAGTGTTGTAACATAAAGTGGCAAGGTAAGGGGATGTGGAGTGGGGATGATTGTACATGAGGCATTCAGTACCTACCACTCCAAGAGGAGAAGTTTGATGGAGAGGGGACTGGCGCAGGGAAAGTTTTCTGGTGTGAATAGGCACAGATTTGGTTGCCCAAGGCTGGTCTGGACAGTCAATGTGGCTGGGAAGGGAATGGGGTTAGTAAGAGTCCGTCACAGGGTTGATGTAGGCCTGGGTTTTCCTCTGAGGTGGGAGAACACTGTTGTAAGTGGTGGTCCTGCCTGGTGGCATGCCCACTGGTATCCCCTGCATGCCCATGTGTGCTCAGCGGAGGTCCTAGATTGCCTAGAACAGGCTGGGTAGCCCGGTGGGACTGGACATAGGATGAATACTGGAGATAAATAAGGAGAGGAAATATGGATCTGACTGAGATCCCTCTGGCTGCCAGATGGGAATGGACTGTGTGTGGTGGTGGGGGGGCGGGGTAGGTATGGGAGCTGGAGACCAAGGAGCCAAGCACCTGTCCAGCAAGAGGACCTGGTGGCATCAGTGAGTGGTGGCTGGATTCGGGCAGTTTTCAAAGCAGAGCCAACACCATTTCCTGAGAAATCAGGTTAGGACTGTTGTGAAGCTCAGGGACGTGACCATGCTAGGCCTGAGCAGCGGGGTGAACAAGTGGTCCCTACCAGCCTGTTGCTTCCCTCTGGCCTGTGGTTTGGGAGATCAACCGTGTACCTGCTTATTCTGAGCTGCTCCTTGGGGGTTATGGGAATCCTAGAAGGGTCAGGAGCACCCCCAGTCTGCTGGATTCCTTGTGGGTATCTTGAACTGCACCTAGCCAGTGAAACCAGTAGACAGGATGCCATTCCCTGAGGAGTGAGTGGCCAGGCAGACAGTGGGCAGGGGTGCAGAGCCTGGTGATGAGGGCAGAGTCAGGGTAAACGGAGGTGGCTGAGGAGGCCTGGGTCAGATGCTGTTGGAGGGTGGTGCATGGACGATGGTTGGCACTCTGCCAGGAACCACCTGACTTTGCCTGCAGGACTGAGCCTCCTTTTGATCTGGCTTTGGCTCTTCTTTTCCTTCCAGAGCTCAGAGGCACCTTTCCCCAGCGGGACCCACAGAGCCTCCATGGGGCATTCTTTCCACCCTGTCCTCCAGGGCAGCCAGCCTGGCTCTGGCCTGGCTGTGATATAAATTACTCAGAGTGATGGGGATGTGACTTTTATCAGCTCATGTGTTCAATAATGTTAACACATCCCATTATATCATATTATATTAATACAGTGCAATATATTACACACAGCACAGCACATTAACTTGCCTTCGGAGAGCACTGGGCAGATATCTCGGTTAATTTTCTTGCTGGCTGGCCACGCCTCTACCACTGGCTCTGCGGCAAAGTGGTCTTCAGGATGCGGGTGCAATTACCTTCTGCCCTGCCCCTGCCTGCTGCAGCCTGTGGGAGGCTTTGCAGAAGGGGCATGTGCAGATGCTACCACCTGTGGAACCCCCCTCTATCCTTTCTTGAGAAATGGCGGGGGTCTGTAAGCCCCCACTGAACAGATACAGAAACGGAGGTGGAGAGCCTTGAAGCAGAGTACCCAGGGGATGTGGCAGGGCATGGCCAGGAGCAAGGACATCTGGCCCTCTGCTTCCCAGTGGAGGGGATAGTGTGGACAAAGGACAGGTGCTAGAGAGACCTGGGTTCAAATCCTGCCTAGTCCCTTACTGTATGAATTTGTATTGTATTTTCCTGGGCCTATCTCTCATCTTCAAATGAAATATTGGAATGCTGCAGCTGTCATGGGAGGAGTGAACGGGATGGTTCCTGTAAGGTGCCTGGCGCAGTGCTGGTGCTTTGTGAGTGAAGGCTCCTGGTCCTATTAGAGTTACCTGGACCATCACTTTCTGCTGCTGTGAGGACTGACTGGCCCAGGCACAGCCAGGACTGTCCCCGCTGCACCTTTGTCCCTCCATCATCTGGGCATGGTTGGTGCCCAGTGTTGTAGGCTTTCTGGCCCATGAGCAGCATAGGGCATGAAGGTTTGGCTTTGTCAGCAGATAGGCTCGAAAGCTGGGGGGCCCTTGGACACTTGCCTGGTTTTCACTCTAGGCTGCTGCTCCACTACTTGAGGTAAGGTCCTCTTCCAGTCATTTGCTGGTTTTTGGGCTTTCTCAAGGCTAGTGCTCTGCCACTCGAGCCGCAATTCCACTTCTGGTGTTCTGGTGGTTAATCGGAGAGAAGAGTCTCATGGACTTTCCTGCCCGGGCTGCCTTTGAACCACGATCCTCAGATCTCAGTCTCCTGAGTAGCTGGGATGACAGGCGTGAGCTACTGATGCCCAGTTTAAGATCAGATTTTTACTTGACAGATGAGGAGACTGAGGTTCTACAGCAGGGTGACTTGCCCAGAGCCACACAGTGATCCGTTTCTAGCTTGCAGAAACTGGGCTTGGATTCCTCCCTGGCCTGGAGCACAGGCGGTATAGCCCCAGGGGTCTGACCCTGGCCTTTGCCTCTTCAGCCTTGGGTACCTCCTATCCCCAGCATTCCCTCCCTACACCACTGCAGGAGCATTCCTGACAAGGTGCCGGAGTCAGCATGTAAACCTGCAAAAGTGAGTGTAATTTATTGATCTACATTTGGCTTATGAAATAGGACAAGTGCTGATTTGAGGATCTTGTTTGCTCTCGGCCTGGCACCCACTGCTCCCCCACCCACCTTCCATCTCTTATCTGCAGCCAGCCTCCACCTGCACCAGCCTTGCTTCTTTGTTTGTGGGCAGAGCCAGCCTCCTCCTTGCCCTCCATTGTCCTCCTGCTCCCTCCTGCCTCGTAGGGTGGGGGTAGGGGGGAGTGTTGGCTGGTCTCCTAAGAAAACATATAGTGTTTAAAAGGGCAAGACAAGAGCCTGAATAGGGTGCCTTCCGGGGGAATATTTGTTCAAAGGCCCCATTGCCTCGTCTGTCTGGTTCTCTCCCAGCAAACATAATTCAGAACAGGCTGGGAAATTAATCCAAGAGTCTGAATGTTCTCCTGATAAGAGACTGTGCAGCCTAGGAGGGGAGACTGAGGCACCATGGGAGAGGCTCTGAGTGATGATCCTCAGGGCAGTCCTGGTTAAGTCAGGGGACAAACTACAAGGAGTCCCAGGGGTGAGGGATAGTGGAGGAGGGAGAGAAACCTCAGCGTACCAACCCTGTCCAGCCACATACTGCAGGTCACACATTGGCTTGACCAGGCAAGCATCAGGCCATGAGGCAGTCAGAGCTGGCAGTGACCAGCTATTTGTCCTCATGAGACTCTGAGACTTCATAGGTGGAGCTGAAGTCAGAGGTCATGCCTGTGGAAATCATGTGTTAAAATGCCAAGGGCTGATGCTTTTGACAGTGCCCTCTGCAGAAGTATGAAGGTATTTTGATAACACCACCTGTTGGGCTCCCAGAAAAATGCCGATGAATAGTCTTTAGGAAGGGGCCTCTACTCCTGCCCAGCTTGAACGCTTAGAGCTCTGGCTTCAGAACAGCGTCAATTCTCTTTATGTGAGTGTGTGTGTGTGTGTGTGTGTGTGCTGGGGCTGGGGCTTAAACTCAAGTCTGGGCATTGTTCCTTACTGTTTTTGCTCAAGGCTAGTGCTTTACCACTTGAGCCACTGTTTTACTTCTGACTGACTTTTTGGCTTTTCTGCCTAAAATGGCTTTGAACCATGATCTTTTGGTCTCAGCCTCCTGAGTAGTTAAGATTACATTTGTGAGCTACTGAAACCCAGATACAATACAAGTTCTTTCTAAACTACCTCTTCATGGTGCGATCAAGGGACAAGAGACTCCACTTTGCTTTGGGGACCAGGCTGGGGTCACAGGGCAGGCAAGGGTCCTGGGTGGGGTTTTGAGCTGGACCATGGGGCACTGGAGGTGGTACTTACACACCAACCAGATCTATGGGAGCATGAGTATTCTCCTGCAGTTTTGGGCGGGGTTGGTGATCCTAATTAAAAGCTGGGATCCAAAAGGCTTGATGATGGAATTTCTAATTAAATCAATTTCATCTCATCTGGGAGACAGAGGTTTGCATACAATAAGCATGAAATTAATAATTATGTTTAGAAATTAGCTGTTACTCAAAGCAGAACCACTTACACAACCCTCTGGGGCCCTGGCCGCACCTCTGCCCTGTCCTTTTGTTGGAGACAGATGGGCTACTTCAACCTGCAAGGTGACAGCCAGGATTAGAGCCAGGACTGAGAAAAGACAGGAACCAGACTGTCCCCATGGCTAACCTAGGATCCTGTCCCACAGGAGACATGGGCTCCCTGTGTGATTAAAAGCCTTCAGCATCATTCTCAGATTCTTTTTTTTTTTTTTTGTCGGTTTGTTATGGGGCTTGAACTCTGGGCCTAGGTGTTGTCCCTGAGCTCTTCAACTCAAGGCTACCACCCTACCCCTTCCCATTTTCTAGTAATTAAGTGGAGATGAGAGTCTCATAGACCTTAGTGCCTGGGCTGGCTTTGAACTGTGATCCCCAGATCTCAGCATCCTGAGTAGCTAGGATTACAGGCGTGAGTCACTGCGACGGCTCATTCTCAGACTGTGTGTGTGTGTGTGTGTGTGTGTGTGTGTGTGTGTGTGTGTGTGCGCATGTATGGAGGAGACAGGTTTCATTTTTTATTTTATTTTATTTTATTGTCAGAGTAATGTATAGAGGGGTTACAGTTACATTTGTCAGATAGTGGGTACATTATTTCTCACACATTGATGCTACTTCTCACACATTGATACCCTCTCATGTTTTTTGTCCCCGTTTCCCTCCCCCAAACCCCTCCCAATCATCTTGTTTTTCCACCTTCCCTTCCCTATTTCAAATAAACAAATATATATATACACACACACACAATATACCAGGTAACAAAGTCAGATACAGTAATCACATAAAATTAACCCTAAGGGGAAAAAAAGAGAAAAGAAATAACATAGTACATTAAGAACAACAATCACAAAGATAAACCTCTTGTTTCCATATGAGGTTTCATTTCATGGTACCATGGGAGTGAGTCTCTTTAGTTCAAATTCTGGCTCAGCTACTCTAACCTTGGCAAGTTACTTTACCTCCTCACTGTCTCAATTTTAGAAAAATGGGAGAGAATAAGAGGGCCTATATAATAGGATTTTTCTAATATTGAAGGCATTTAGTTCTATAAACCTACTCAGGAAGCCAAGTGTATTGGCTCACCCCTGTAATCTTAGCTACTTGAGTTGGAAGGGTCAAGGTTCAAGATTAGGTTAGGCAAAAAGTTTATAAGACCCTACCTTAGCCTATAAAAAGTTGTCATGTGGCCTAAGTGGTGTCATTCGAGTGATGTGGGAAGCATAAATAGCAGGATTGTAGTCTAGGCCAGCCCAAAGGAAGAAGAAGAAAAAGATCCTATTTGAAAACTAATGAAAACAAAAGAAAGGAGATGTGGCTCAGGTGGTACAGTGCCTGCGTGCCTGCTTAGAAACGGTAAGGCCTGGTCTGGGCGTGTGGCTTAGAGGTAGAGTCATTGCCTAGCATGCATGAAGCCCTGGGTTTGATTCCTCAGTATCACATAAACAGAAAAAAACCAAAGTGGTGCTGTGGCTCAAGTGGTAGGATACTAACCATAAGCAAAAGAAGCTCAGGGACTGTGTCCAGGCCCAGAGTTCAATCATCAGGACTGGCAAAAACACTCCCTAAAACTACTTAGGACAATTGTTAGCTCATACAAGGCATCTAATAAACATTAACTGTGCTGCCTCTGATTGCCTAGGTACATAAGCTTTAAGAATTTAATTCAAGCCTCGGGTGGCTCACGCCTGTAATCCTAGCTACTCTGGAAGCTGAGATCTGAGGCTCAAGGTTCAAAGGCAGCCCAGCAAAGAAGGACTTGAGACTCTTATCTCCAAATAACCTGTAGAAAACAGGGAAGTGGGCTTGGCTTAAGGGTAAGGCCTTAGCCTTGAGCTGAAGAGCTCAGGGACAGCGCCCAGGCTGAGTTCAAGCTCCATGACCCCCCCCACACACAAAGAACTAAATTCAATTCCTTTTATTCCCAAATAACCTGTGATACATGTAAACCTAACCCCATCTCACCCCAAACCCCAAGGGGGAGGCAAACAAGTCATGGTGCTGGTGCTTACGTGGGTCAGTACAGGTGAAGTGATGCTATAGTAACAACTAGCTCAAAAACTTCTGTGGCTCCTGAGAACATAAACAGTACTTTGTGCTCCACGGGTGGCCTGAGTGCTCTGCCAGTCTCTGCAGGGGCCCAGGCTGTGTGGAGCTTTGCTGTTGCAGTAGTAAAAGGACTATGTACATTGAGGTCTCACACCCACGGTGACATGCTCCACTCCCAGCTCACTGAGCAGCACTTTGTCATGTGACCTTGCTGACCACGGGGGCAGGGGCTTAGGGTGTTACGTGTGCCAGTGAACAGAGAACTGGGAATGTTTGGTGAGTGGCTCCAGTGAGCAGAGCAGCACCCCCCCTGCCCCCCCCCCCCCCCCCGCCTCCATTAGCTCCATTAGCTATGGCTGTTCCCTTCTTACCCATCACCTCTCACGCTAGGATCAGCTCTGCCTAGGCAGGGATCTGTCTGTCTTCACCTCCGAGGCCTGAGACATGCACAGCACCTAGTAGGTTCTCAGGAAGCCATTGCTGAGTGGGTGAGTTAATGAATGGTTGGCAGTGTTTCTGAGAAGGGTGAGAAGATGCTGAGAGACGAAGGGAATGGGGTGGGTGAGGTCTGTGGGAGTAGATGAGGCAGAGGGACCCCAGATTCGTGTGGGAAGATATTACTGATTTGCAATATGGACTCTGGTGTGCTCTCAGTAATGATGGAAAGGCTTCAGTCCATGGGGTGAGAAAACATCTCAGTCATTGAAGCAGAAGAGGGCCAGGGTTCCTGGGGGCTGGGCAGAGAACAGACCCCATCTACAGACCAGGGAAGGGTAGAGCAGGGCAGGGCAGGGCCAGTGCTCTGGGGCAGCTCAGCAGCCTGATTGATTGCATTGAGGCATAGGCCACAAGCCTGAGGTCAGACAGGGGCTGTGGCTGGGCTGGGTGGCCAGATGTTTGGGATGTTAATTGTGGCTGGACTGTGACCAAAGAGCAAAACACCAAGCTTTGATGAATGACAGGCTTGAATTCCCAGGGCCTGGGGGGAGGTAACCAGGCCTCCGATGGCTCTAGCAGGTATGGGAAAGGTGTCTGCCTTGGAGGAGCTTAGGTTTGCTGTCAGACTGTCTTCCCATCTGGTGTGCCAGTCCTTTGCTACACTACCAGTATGCCAGGTGTTGGTAGCTCATGCCTAGTTACTCAAGAGGCTGAGAGCTGAAGATTATGGTTTGAAGCCAGCCCAGGCAGCAAAAAGAACTGGAGATATAGCTCAAGTGGCAGAGCACCAGCCTTGAGTGAGAACATGAGGCCCTGAGTTCAAGTCCCAAGGTCAGCGCAAAAGAAGACAATCACCCGTGCTGCCTGCTGTTCTCCCTGTCTTGTAAGTGTGTTCTTTGTGGGGGCTCAGGTGCATGTGGCCTTGCGGGGTGTCCCAAGCTGTTGGGGTCACAATATGATATCTGTGTGAGACAACCTGGTAGAGCAGGCAAGACCCCCACCAGCTACAGACCCAGACCTCTACTGTCCATCTCACAGGATGCCCCTGTCCTGCTACCCACCTCCTTAGCTTCTGCCTCAGCCTCTGTCTCTGCTGTCCCATCACCATCTGAACTTGTCTTAGACCTTTCCTTTCTTTCTTCCTTTCCTTCTTCCTTCCTTCCTTCCTTCTTTCCTTCCTTCCTTCCTTCCTTCCTTCCTTCCTTCCTTCCTTCCTTCCTTCCTTCCTTCCTTCCTGTCTGCTGTCTGTCTGTCTGTCGTGGGGATTGAACTCTGGGCCTGGGCGTTGTCCCTGAGCTCTTCAGCTCAAGGCTACTACCCTACCCCTTGAGCCATAGTGCCACTTCGAGTTTTCTAGTGGTTAATTGGAGATAAGATTCTCATGGTCTTCAGTGCCTGGACTGGTTTGAACTGTGATCCTCAGGTCTCAGCCTCCTGAGTAGCTAGGATTACAGACATGAGCCACCACGCCCAGCCCTTAGACCTTTTCCTAATATGTAACTTGTACCAAATGCTGCAGGTAAGCCATGAAGTGACTCCTGGCCCACCTGCTTTGCTAGAAGCTTTGCTGTGTTCTATACTGTGTTCCTGCCTCCTGCTAGATGGCCAGAGTTGCTTATCTACTGGCTGCGCCCAGCCCCCCCATGCCTGTGCAGACCCAGGGCCATTGTGCTTCCCTAGGCCCCCTCAGAATCCTTCCCCAGCTCCCTGCCCTCCTTGGCATGGGCTGGGAGCAATTTGTGTCTACACCCCTGAGCACTGGGGCATGGCCTCCAGCTCCTCGACTGACCCCCACTCCCCATTCCCACACCCTGGCCTGCCCCTCTAGGCTGCCATCTGAGGCTGCTTGAGTCTGTGTCTTTTGAGTCCTGGAATTGGTACTGGGGTTCTGCTCACCCTACTGACATGGCTGCAGGGTGGGTGGGGGTGGCAGGGGACTAGTGAGTGAAGCCGCCCCTGTTTCTGAGGGCTGGGTCTCATAGCAAAGGCCCAAGGGGGTGCATGGTGGAGGCCTGCAGGGCATCCAGTAAGGGACAGGGCAGGCAGCCAGGGCCCTTTTCCCTTTGGCTAGCTTCTCTGCACCACACAGCCCCACCCATCTGCCTTTTATGTACCTGAAAGCCTTGCTGCCTTTTATCTGAGAAGAAAACAGCTCCACTGAGAGCAAGGCAGGTAGCGAGAACTTGAGGTAGCAGGATTGGGAGGGCAAGGAGTGGGCAACCAGCTGGCCCCTGCTGGCCCCGGCAGGAGTGGTGGCTGATTACTGTTTCAAGGATCTGGCCATGGGCATAAGAGAAGAGCAATATGCAGGGGTGGTGAGTAGGGAGCAGAGCAGCCCAGCCAGTGCCTGGCTTCTGATGGTCCTGAATCTCAGTTTCCCCATCAGTGAACTGGGCCCAAGGCTCCTAGCCAGGTGGAGAGCCCTTATAGGTGTTGTTCTAAGTCTTTTTTGTATCTAGGGATGAAGCTCTCTGTCGTTATGGTCAGCCCCAAGTCACCACGGAAGGGGAAGAGCCTGAGGTCCCAGGAGGCTGCCTATTTGCCTCAAAGTCACAGTACAACAGCCAGGCTGGGTTGCACAGCCTGTAGCAGCAGGCTGGCTCCAGAACATGCTGGAAGTTCGTGCCCTTTCTGTCTGTCTGTCTGTCTGTCTTTCTTTCTTTCTTTCTTTCTTTCTTTCTTTCTTTCTTTCTTTCTTTCTTGTCTGTCATGGGGCTTGACCTCTGGGCCTGGGCACTGTCCTTGAGCAACTCAGCTCAAGGCTACCACCCTACCCATGGAGCCACAACACCACTTCCAGTTTTCTGGTGGTTAATTGGAGATAAGAGACTCACTGACTTTAGTGCCCTGGCTGGCTTTGAACCTCGAGCCTCAGATCTCAGCCCCTTGTGTAGCTAGTATTACAGGTGAGAGCCACGACGCCTGACTCTTGGAAGTTTGTGTTCTGCAAGAGGCTTAGGGAAGGACAAGCTCTCAGGAAGAGTACTGGACTCTGGCTCCTGCAACGGGACTAGCTGATATCCATGGCAGTGGCCTTCGACTTTGTCGCTCGGCTGCAGGAGATTCCAGTCTTATGGAAGACAGGGTGAGGACTTCAACCTGGCTCTTCACTCTTGAGCAGAGCCCTGGGCTTTGGGGACCATGGATTGCGTCCCTGTGAGCGCTGGGCACTGGGGAGGACCCTGCCTCCTGTCCCATGGATGGTGCAGGACATGGATGGCTGCTCTCTGAACTGAGCCTCAGATTCTGCTACTTGGGCATCCCGTGGCCTAGAGCCAGGTGAGTCTAAGCACAGCAGGTGCCTTTGCTGGAAATGTTCTTCCTCAGCTATCCACATGGCTTCCTCCTTCCTAGGGTCCTGATCCAATGTCCCGTGGTCAGAGAGTGTCCTGCCATCTCTTCCCATACTTTGCTCTCTTCTTCCTTTTCCTCCTCTTAAAATGATCAGGCATTGTTAGCTTACAGTTATATTCTTAGCTACTCAGGAGGGGGGATCGGAGGATTATGATTCCAAGCCAGCCCAGGCAGACAAATTTGAAAGAATCTCCAGTTAGGCTGCTAAAAGCCAGAAGTATATGAGGCGACCTAATCAATAGAGCACCAGTCATGAGCAGAAAAACCTCGGAGTTCAAGCCTGGCACATGCTTTGTGTGTGTTTATGTACTGGTACTGGGACTTGAACTCAATGCCTGGGTGCTGTCTCATTTTTTTTTTTTTTTTTGCCAGTCCTGGGCTTGATCTCAGGGCCTGAGCACTGTCCTTGGGCTTTCCTCAAGGCTAGCGTTCTACCACTTGAGCCATAGCAGCACTTCCAGCTTTTCTGTGTATGTGGTACCAAGGAATTGAACCTGGGTCTTCGTGCATGCTAAGCAAGCACTCTACCAACTAGGCCAAACTCTAGGCCCCTGTCTCTTACCTTTTTTGCCCAAGGCTGGTGTTCTACTACTTGAGCCATACTTCTGATTCTGGCTCTTTGTAGTTTCTCATGGACTGTCCTGCCTGGGCTGGCTTTGAACTGTAATCCTCAGATTTCAGCTTCTTGAGAAGCTAGGATTACAGGTGTGAGCCACTGGCACCTGGCTGATTATTATCTTTGAGACAGAATTTTATTTTGTAGTCCAGGCTGGTTTTGAACTTGAGACCTCTATTCTGTACCACCTGAGTGCTAGCATTACAGGCACGGACCACCATACCTGGCTTCTTCCTGCTCTTTATGTCCACTGAAATCCTCAGAATTTTCCTTCTCCCTGGCTGGAGTGTGAGCCCAAGCTTGGGAGGGTGGGTTTCTGCTGTCTGTGTTGGCACTTAGGGCCATACTAGCATGCTGCTGGTGATGGTTTGCAGAGGAATGAATGGGTGGGGGCATAGGCTCCAGCATGTGCTGTGCACACACACACACACACACACACACACACACACAGATGTCCCCAGAACTCATCTTTATTGCTGCTCAATCCCAGAAGCAGCTTTTGTCTTTTCCCATGTGGCCAGGACCTCCTGTCACTCAAGGAGGGCACAGGGGGAAGAGGGAGGGAGAGAGGGAAGGAAGAAGGGAAGGGTGGGAAAGAGGGAAGGAAGGAGAGAGAGAGAGAGAGAGAGAGAGAGAGAGAGAAAGAGAGAGAGAGAGAGAGAGAGAGAGAGAGAGGCAGAGGCAGGATTATTCATGTATTCCCTTCCCCTCAGTCACTCACTATTGTCCAAGCCCTAGTTCTACTAGGAAACAGCTTTGTCACTAGGAGTTCAAGCTCTCATGCCCCCCCCCCCCCCCCAAACAGGTCAAGCTAACAGAGTGTTTTCCACCGGCTCTTTGCCTCCTCTGCTGGCATCTTCCAGGACACAGCAGATGCCAGCCAGGATCTGGGGTTCTATAAGTCCTGTCCACCTGTGTATTACCCCGGGTAGCCTAGCCTTGCACAGCGAAGAGCAAGGAGGAGGACAATAGATGGAGACTCATCATGCCAGGGAGGTGTTCAGTGCCCTCACACTTGGTGCTATGGGAGGCTAAGCAGTCCCCTGAGGGCCCAGGAAGGCTTCCTGAAGGAGGCATTCTGTCCAGCGAGGGTTTGGTGCAGGTAGAGAGGCAACCCTAGCACAAGGTCCTGAGGCTGGCTGGGACCTGCTGGACTTGAATAATGTCCTTGTCCTTAGTACTTCGATTGGCACAAGGAACACAGGAGGGGGGTCTATGTGTGGCCCAGGGGAGGATGGAGGCAGAGCTGGGCAGCTGGCCGGCGTGGGCAGTGTTGCCCGCATCTCTTGTGTGGCTGTCATGAGAGGTGAGGGACATCTCTGAGGTGAATGTAAATAGAATGTTTCCTCCCACTCCAGCAGGGCTGCAGACCTAGAGAGTGGAAGACACACCCCAGTCCCACATGGCCAGGTTGTCACAGCTGCCTGCTGATACACAGACTGGCAGATTCACCCCAGGCCCTGTGTGTGGCGTCCTTGCCCCTCCTCCACTCCTGGCTGGGGCAGAGTGGGATGGGCTGACAAGTTGGCATTCTCAGGAGGTCCTGGTGACAATGACAATGTCACAACTATGGAGAGAGCACAGGGCAGGCAGGCAGGGCAGGTTCTGGGGGGAGCAGGGGTGCAGGGAGAAGCAGGAAGGAGTAGGCCTGGGGGCCTGGGGAGGAGGGAGCTCTGCCCTGCAGGGAGCCAGCTGGAGTAGCTATTGCAAGTGGTCACATGAATCCCTTGTGTAGCTGTCACAGTCTCATTATTCAACAGCTACTGTCACTGACCCCATCATGCATCTAAAGAGACTGAGCCCTGAGGAGGAGACATTACCTGCCCAAAGTTCTAGCTACAGAGCAGCAGAGTGGGGATTTGAACCACACCTCAGCTTGATGCATCTCCCTAGGATGCTCAGGAGCCTGTGGGGGGAGCGGAGGAAGGACAGGCAGATGGGGGTAGGGTATATGCCGGGGCAGAATGCCTGGGCCCAATACCTGGACACACAGCTGACCATCCATCACTGCTTGTAGCAAGGGTCTGACTGGAAGTGGGGGATGGCTTAGAAGGAATCATTTTAGGGTTCTGTCCCTGTCTGCCTCCAGCTTGGAGGTCTGGGTATGGTCTAGACTCCTGATGAACTTCTGCTACATGGGTCCCCAAAGTGGTACTCGGTCAGGAGGAAGCAGGCACAGGTCCCCCGAGGACCCGGCAGACAAGAGTCAAGCAGCTGGATGTGTGGACAGTGCATGTAGGGAAGCAGTATCAGGACCCAGTACCCTTCCTGGCTCTAGCCCCAAATTCAGGGTTTCTCTCTCGGGAGGGTAGCATTTTATTCTTACTTTATTTATTTATTTAGTTTTGTTGGTCATGGGGTTTGAACTCTGGGCCTGGTTGCTGTCCCTGAGCTCTTCAGCCCAAGATTAGTGTTCTACCACTTTGAGCCACAGCACCACTTCCTATTTTCTTCCTATTTTCTGGTGGTTAATTGGAGATAAAAGTCTCATGGACTTTAGTGCCTGGGCTGACTTTGAACCATGATCCTCAAATTAAAGCCTCCTGAGTAGCTAGGACTATGGGTGTGAGTCACCGGAGTCCACCTTTTTTTTTTTTTTTTTGATGGGTCATGGTGCTTGAACTCAGCCTGGGCGCTGTCCCTGAGCTCTTCAGTTCAAGGCTACCGCCCTACCCTTGAGCCAAGCCCCACTTCCTATTTTCTAAAAGTTAATTGGAGGTAAGAGTCTCAGGTCCTTTTGTGACCGGGCTGCCTTTGAACCTTGATCCTAAGATCTCAGCCTCCTGTGTAGCCAGGATCCATCTTTTTATTTTTATTTTTCTAAAAAGTAATCAAAGCTCTTAAAAAAAAGGGCATTTCAGATATATACTGAGCAGAATACCAAACAATTGTCAGTTTCTTCTTCTTTCTTCCCCATCTCCCATCTCACTCTTGGTTGTTTTTTTTATTAGCATATATTGATTGTACAAGGAGGGTTTCATGGTGACATTTCTCTGCATGCAGTGTACCCTATCATCCTCAGTATTCTCTTTCCTACTCTGCCCCCTCGATTTCTTCGAGTCAGACCTCACAGCATGTCACCTCATTGTTTCTCTAAGTGGTTGTTCTGGGCATGGGACAATCTCCTTCCCCAGACATTTGTCACGTGTGGAGATATTTTTGGTTGCCACAGCTAGGGGGAGAAGGTGCCACAGACATATAGTGCGTGGAGGTCAGTGCTCTCCTCCCCCACCAGGGGCCGAGACCAGCAGGCTGAGACCCTGCCCTAAAGCTGTGGTCTCTAAAAACCAGCAAGCCGCAGTCACCTCTCCCTCCTCCACCCCGTGCATGTGTAGCCAGTGCTCTCATATTGATCCAGGACAGGATCGCTGATGGAGCCACATCTCGGAGGGCGCTGTCTGCCTGCAGCACACACCCCAGGGCTTGTGGTTCTGCTGACAGACGTGGGAAAGGGAACCCACTCACTGGTGTATGTTCAAGTGTGGTGTGGGTGCATAGCTGTACAGTCCAGATGACAGAGAGCATAGGGGGAATGGCCCAGCCCATGCCGGAGCCCAGTTCCCTGTTCCCCTGCACTGCTCCTTGGCCAGGTCACTGTTTTGCTTCAGCACAGCATAAGTCTGTGTCTCTCCTTGTGTGCATAGGACATGAGGCTCTCTGGCTGCCATTGTTTTTACCCTGCCATGTCTTGGAGAACCATCCAGAGCAGGACAGGGAAAGATGCCTCGTTCTTTTTCCATAGCTGTGTGATATTTCTCAATGGTTGCCACTGATTTAACCATTATCTTTTGAGGTACATGTAGGTTGTTCCCAGAGTTTTGCTGTAGCATACAGTGCCATAGTGAATGTACTCTGTGTGTGTGTGTGTGTGTGTGTGTGTGTGTGGTACCAGGATTTGAACTCAAGACCTCACATTTGCTAGGAAGGCTCTGTACCACTGAGTCACATCTCTGGTCCTTTTTGACACTGGTTAGTTTTTAGATAGAGTTTCACCTCATTTCCAGGTACATAACTGGAGCTCGATCGGCCTATTTTATGCTTCTTACTGTAGCTAGGATGTTGGGTGCGGGCAACCACACCCACCTTCCTGGCTCAGAAGAAGAAATCCCAGAAAAGTCTTGTGGGCTTACCTACTCTGAGTGTACTTGGGACCTCAATCCTCTTGTTGTTAGTTCCCCAAGTAGGTAAGTTTACAGGCACGAGCTACCAGCACCTGGCTGTGCACTCATTTTATAAAGACCCCAAGAGCTACAGTGAGAGGCCTAGGGAATTACTCTTTGGTCTCTCCAATCCCCCAAATCAATTTTTCCTACCTCTCCTTCTCCTGCAGGCCCCAGAGATTTGGGTTCAGTGGGAGGAGGTAGCAAGGCCACTGGAGAGGTTGTCTTGGGGCTCTTTTGGTGATGAGCATCTTGGGTGGACAGCATTGCTCACTGGCCCCTTAGCCATTTGTCCCTTTATTAAATGGTGGTTAGACTTACTGTGTGTTGACTTTCCCTTCTCTGCTCTAGCCAGGCAGGTCTCTTGCTCTACACTCACTGCTGAGCCATTTGCCCATCCCTGGCAGGGTGAGGTGGGGCAGGAGACTGGGCCCTGTGAGCAGATGGTGGAGAGAAGGGACTTCTCCGAGGCCCGGGCCCTGTCTGCCTGTGCTTCTGTCCATGGGTGTGGGTGTGGGTCAGGGAGCTGGGCCCTGGGCTCTCTCTCCCCTCTGAGCTGGGCAGGAGGAAGTTGCTGAGACCAGAAACCTGCTGTGCAGTCACTGCAGGAGCCAGAGATTGGACCAAATGACACCCTTTGGCTCCTCTGGCAACCATCTCCTCACCTTGAACCCTAGGCTGAACTCTTTCCCCACATGGACATTTCCCCGAGGCTGGCGTCTCCCAGCTGGTTGGATAGCTCCTGGCACGTGTGTTTGTATTTGCATATGGCACTGGGAGGGGGCTTTGGGGTCCATCAGTGGAAGGATCTGGGAAAGCTGGTGGGAGAACTCTGGGGGAGGGAGGAGGCTTGATGCATCTTACTCTGCCTCCCTCTAGCCTCACCCCTGCCAGGGTGGACAGGATCTGGGATTGCTGAGGGATAAGAGGTGGGTGGCACGGACCCTGGCCAGAGCTGAGGCCTGGCCGAGCACCGTGTAGCAGCTGTTCCTGTTTCCTCCTGCCCATGCCATGGGGTGTCCAAAGGGTGAGGGAGTCCATGCCCCTGTGCTGGCTGGGCTGGCAAGGCTGTGGGGAGGGAGGTTAGTGTGTGGGGACATGGTGCTGGCTGGGCTGGGTGGACTGAAAGATGCCTCCTCAGTGTTCCCTCTCCCTCCCCCAGATCCCCCAGATCAGCTACGCCTCCACCGCCCCCGACCTGAGCGACAACAGCCGCTACGACTTCTTTTCCCGCGTGGTGCCCTCAGACACGTTCCAGGCCCAGGCCATGGTGGACATTGTCCGTGCCCTCAAGTGGAACTACGTGTCCACGCTGGCCTCAGAAGGCAGCTATGGTGAGAGCGGCGTGGAGGCCTTCATCCAGAAGTCCCGTGAGGATGGTGAGTCAGGTCACCTCTGGCCGTGCCTGGGGAAGGAGGTGTCATTGCAGCGTAGTGGTGACTGGGACCTGGCAGGATGTGAGCTCTGCCCCTGTCAGCCACATCTCTTGTGGGCCTCATTCTCTCCTTTGAGCTGAGTTAGAACCACAGCCCCCCGGATGTTAGGTATTCCTGGGGTGGTGAGGCCCTTTGAGGACATGGCTGGCCAAGAAGGAGGGGCTGTGGGGGTACAGCTGTCATATCAGGGGTATGTGAGTGGCGGGGGGGTGGTGTGCTGGTTTGGGCCTCCATGAAGATGATGCCTCTACTGATGGGATGCAAGTGTCTTTGGGTACTTGCTTTGTTCTTCTCTGGTCTCTCCAACCAGTTTGTTACCTACACTACCTCCCTGAGACAAAGCTTTCAGGGGCCCTCTGTGGAGCAGGGCGCTCACAAGGGTTGGCACTGTGGCAGTTTACCCAGGGCTCTGAGGCCTGGTTGATGATGCAGTGGTGCAGACCTCTGGAGGTGACAGGCAGGTATATGGGGTTGCAGTGAGCCCCTGCCTGGGGCCCCCTGTCCAGAGGCAGGGATCCCCAAGCCTAGCGAGGCAGCCCATCTTGTAGAGTCTGTCCACCCATTTCTTGTCTTGCTCAAAGCCCTGCCACTCTTCACCTTGGCCCACGGTGTCCCTATATTTATACCCGCAGGGCTCCAGAACTCTAATTGCTTTTCCTAAGGACCACAGTGTCCCCAGACTGGTGCTGGTAACACCCTGCAGGCATAATCCTGCTAGGAATCTCTGGCAGCCCCTTTAATTATACAGCTGGAGCTACCTGGGTGTCACAGCACAGCAGAGGGGCTGCGGGAAGTAGGCCAGGGTTGACTGATGGCCCTTGGGCTATCCTCACCTCACAGCCTGAAGCAGAGGGAGGAGCAGGCCTGCCTGACCTGTCCACCTGCAGGTAGCTGGCAGCAGCATCTTAGGATCTTGAGTGACAGTTTCACAATGAAGCTACAGTCCCCTATCTCCCCACCCCTCTGGCAGCCCACATGTCTTCTGTTTGCTGGCAGGTGACACAGGCCTCCGTCCAACCCACACCACCCTTGTATACTCTGCTTCCTCTCCTCCCAATAGTTGACATCTCTCCCAAGCAAGCCAGCTGCCTCTTGTTTAAGGTATGACTTTCACAGAACTTAAGGACAAAAGTAGTGGACGTATTGGCATCTGCTTTCAGGTGACCCCTGCCCTATGATACGGGCACCCCCGTTTACAGGAGGTAAAGAAGAAAAGCTACCCAGTAACTCTCAGGTCACATAGAGTGCAGAGGAGGAAACAAGAAGATTCTGGACTCTAGGAGTAGAGGCCTTAGCTGTTCCTGTCTCCTTGTTGACTCTGTCATGTGCCCCTGGAGCCCCCTGTACTGAGACCCATCTGGATCACCCCTGTGTGATGCAGACAGACAGACAGACAGACAGACAGAGACATACATGCATCTACAGATACTGCCAGGAGGGATAGGAGATGCATTCTGGATATTAGGTTCTGGCTGAAGGTAAAACTAAGTGAATTGTTTTTACAAGCAGCTAATAAAGTGTCGGGAGTTAGAAAAAACAAAGTCTATTCAAGATGTTAAAAATAAAAGGCCTCACAAGCTGGAAAAACTAGAGAATAGCTGCTATGCCGGGGTCTCCAGCTGTGTGCCATCTTTACATCGCTGAAAGTTGGGCTTCCTGCCTGTCCCCAGACCCTCCTTCTGTACTAGTCTTGCCTCAGTTGGCACTCTGGAGGGCCTGGTTTGTCCTGTCCCACCTATGGACAGCTAGCTGCGTCCTCTGGCCCGGCCTGTTGAATGGGATTTGAGTTGGAGGAAGGTCTTTGGGTGGGTGTAAAGGAAAAGGAGTGAGAAAGCCTGGCTGCAGCTGGCCAAATTGAAATCAGAATTGAGTGGCTGGTAGAAAGCGGCCGCTGTACCTTGTCGCCTAATCCCTGTGAAAGATTAAAGATGTCTTTGGCCGAATATTGTATTGATTTGTCCTCTGAAGTATAAATCATCTGTGAGGAGTTGGGGAGGGAGGGGAGCACACACTGGGCTCCAGCTGGGACACATGTCACGTTGGGGGTGAGCTAGTCGCAGGCTCCTGGCCAGGCCTGGGCTCTGGCCCCGTCAGAGGAGTGTAGTTATCTGTGGATGAGGTCAGAGAGGGCCAGTGGCATTCTCCAGGCCACGCGGCCAGAATGTGGCAGCACTGGGGATAGGACCGTATGTCCTGCAGATCTGGACTTACCCTTTAGGAAGCGCGGCCCAGCCAGCACCTGCCATTCTCAGCTTCTTTGCTCTGGGCAAATTCTGAGGCCCTAGCCACGCCTGCTCTGCACCAGACCCCCACCTTCCCACCCCTTCTCTCAACGGTTTAGAATCCAGCGAAACACAGCGAGGTGCCAGAGCAGGGCATGGAGCAGGGCTCTCCTCTCTTCTTCCTGCTGGCATTTCTGCAACAGGTGAAGGCAGCAGGCTCTGTCAGACACAGCAAACTGGCTAGGGGGTCCTGGGAAAGTTGCTGAGCAACAAGGCTGTCTTCAGGATGAGAGGTGTGAGCGGTGTTGGTGGTGTTGGCGGCACTGGAGCTGGGGGCTCAGGGATGCCCCCAGAGGGCTGCCATCAGGGTCTGGCTGCTTGGCTCCCAGCCTCCCTGGCATGTGGCTCTTCCTAGGGAGGCCTGGGGAGCCTGGGACCCAAGAGGCTGTGGTGTGAAGGCTGAGGTTGCATGTGGGCTCAGGAATGGAGCGAGAGGAGCCAGCCCGTTCCGGTTCCTACCACACAGCTCGTCTGGTGGGCTGAGGGCAGGTGGCCACGGTGGACCGTGACTGGCTCCTGCCTCTGTCGGGGTCTGTGGCACACGGTGCCTCGGTGTAGTCTCTCCCCAGTGCATGTGGCTGCTGGGGACGTGGACCCCCGGGCTGCAGTGGGGTCCCTGTGTGGGGTGAAGCTAAGGCTGCTGGGAAGGTGGGAGTTGTTTCCCTCCGGGCTTCTCGGTGGCACAGCCAGGATTAGCCTGGGGGAGCAGGTCCCACCGTGCTCCCGGGGTAAGGCAAGGGCCTCCCTAGCAGAGGGAAAGCAGGTGGAGGGGTGGCACAGACCGCAAGGTGGCCATTGTCTTGTCCTCACCATGCATGGAGTTTGAAATGAACCTGATCTCTCTCTCTCTCTCCCTCTCTCCCTCTCTCCCTCTCTCCCTCTCTCCCTCTCTCTCTCTCTCTCTCTCTCTCTCTCTCTCTCTCTCTCTCTCTCTCTCTCTCTCTCTCTCTGTCTCTCTCTCTGTCTCTCTGTCTCTGTCTGTCTGTCTGTCTGTCTATCTCTCTCTCTCTACCAGTCCTGGGGCTTGAACAAAGGGCATTGTCCTTGGATACTTTCTGCCCAAGGCTAACTCTCTGCCACTTGAGTCACAGCTCCACTTCCAGCCTTTTCTGTGTATATGGTACCAAGGAATCGAACCCAGGGCATTGTGCATGCTAGATGAACACTCTACCATTAGGCTATGCTCCTGGCCCTCAAGCTTAAGTGTCAAGACAGCTGTGTTGTTCAGAGCTGGGCCATGCTGGGGCTCAGAGAGGTGCAGTAACTCCCCTGAGGCCTCACAGCCAGAAGGGCAGGAGTGGAACCTAGCAGGGGTCTCCCCAGCCATTGGGCGGCCCCACCTCCCCTGCTGTGACAGAGAGGACGAGGGGTGGGGGGGGGGGGAAGCTCCCCGCAGGCAGGTCCTCTGCTGGGCATTTGGTTGGAATAGTCCTGAGGGGTGGATCCTGTGCAATCGGGTGTCTCACTCCTGTGCCCCAAGGCTGGGGACCGGATGGCCTCTCTGAGTGTGGCAGGAAGGAGCCTGTGGCTCCGGCCCACTCCTGGAAGACGGGCTGTCCTGTGCTCCGTAGGAAGCTCAGAAGCCTCACATCTGCAGTGCCCCTGGACCCCAGGGGGATTCCAGGGACAGTGCCAATGATGAGCTGGGCTGTGTGGGGCTGCCCTGTAGCCCCAGCTCCCAGGACTGAGTGGCAAACTTGCATTTCAGCAGCTTTGGGCAGAGCCACGGTGTGAGGCCCTGCTTGGGAATGTGGGCTCTGACAGCCTGCAGCTTAGGCTGGTCCAGCTGTGACTGGGCTGGGGTTCCTGTGAATGGACGCTGTCCTGCTGGGTTAGGTGGGTCATCTGGAAAGGCACGGGGCTGGTACCACTCACATCTGGGAAAACTAGAGTTTGGCTTGAGGACCCTCAGAGTCTCCTAAGAGTGGACACAAGGTACCTGTCACGTCCCCTTCCCTGACTGACCTCATGTCTGTCCACTCCCCCCTCACTCTGCTCCAGCTACCCTAGCTTCCTCATTGGTTCTCAAACATGGCAGCAGGACCTTACCTCAGGGTCCTTGCACTGGCTGGTCTCTTGCCCCAGAAGCATTCTCCTGCTTATCCATGCGGTTCAAATCCTCAGTGTGCTCAAGTAACCCTTCTTTAGGGGAGCTTCTCTGGCCAGCCATCTAAGTTATTCCCTACTTCTTGTGTCCTGTTTTGTTTTTCTTCATAGTGTTAGGTTAATTAGTGTACTTTTTAGCCTGTGGTCCACAGGGCAAGGATTTTTTTTTGCCTTGTTTGTTCCCTGCTGCAGCCCACTATTTAGCTCAGCCTCTGGCACATAGTAGTTGCTCAATGAACATCTGTTGATTGGCTCATTGATCACAAAATCCAGCCTGAAGCCGCTCATTTGTTCTTTAGTTCTCCACCTGCCTTGGGCCTCAAACATTGATCTCCCAGTCTATGAAGGAGAAGACTAAGGCTGATCATGCAGAGGGCTGGTCAGGCTGCCCTGAGACCCCAGCTGCCTCTCCACCCTCTGTGGAGTCACTGAGGGTGAAGAGGCAGAAGGCAGGGCCAGGGCACTCAGCAGCAGTGTCAGGCTTGCTAGTGTGAGCTTCCCCTCCATTCATTTCTTGGTGCAGTGCCTTCCCTGTATTTCATCCTGATATACTGTCTGTGCAGAGAGGAGGATTCAGGAGAGGTGCACCCCCTCCTCTGCTGGCCCCTGCCCTCTGGTTTTGCTTCCCCTTGGTACAGGAGCAGAGCCAGGCCTCACCTCAGCAGCCTGGGCAGAGCAGGGCGTGGTCTGAGCTGCCTTGCTTGGGATGCTGGCTGAGTGTGATGACACCCCTTGTCCCAGCATCCCCGGGCTGTGTGGTGCCCCGTGGGAAACAGCAGAGAGGAGAGCCTGGGGGCAGGACAGGGCAGATGGGGCCCATCAAGGGGCCACAGGACAGGGAGCTTGTGAGATGAGCTGGGAAGAATGATGTCAGGCCAACCTGTATTTTGAAATACTGCAGCATTTGGGCCTCTGTCCGCTTGACCGCGGTGGTGTATTGGTGCCTGCTGCCAGCACCCTGTGGTTTGATTTCTTCCAGACCCCCAGGCTCTCAATGTTGAGCCCCACATCCCACAGATGTCCCTGCATGTCCCCAGACAGAGCTGCTGCTCGTGGGGGGAGGCAGGCTGAGGAGATAGTCGCTCCCTGTCACAGCAGCCTGGTGTCTGCCGAAACTTCTGTCTATCTCTCCCCCTACTCAGCTCACAGCCTGGGAGGGACAAAGCCCTGCTCAGCCCCGTGTCCCTCCTCTCCCTTTCACCTCCCAGGCCTCCGCAGATGGGTGAAGGGAACCGGTGACCAGCCCTGGTCTGCTACCATCTATCTGTGGAGGTGTGGGAGGGACTTGGCTGTCCCTCAAGGAAGCAAATGCCCCTCGTGGCCTCCCCCTCCCTTGGTCTGTCCTGTGTCACTGTGGATGTCCTCTGAAGACTTTACTTGGGAAATGTCCCTCGGAGGACTTTAGAATGGGCAGTCCCCGAAGGTTTGCAAGTGTAGGTTTCCAGTGGCTTTGGGGGCTTGGTCTTCAACCTGAGGATGATCAAAGTCGGCTGTGTGGGGGTTGGCGCCTGGCTCATGAAGATGCCATGATGGGGATATGGATTTATGGTGGGAAATGAGCTTGGGGTGGGAAGAGGTTGTGTGGTCTTTAGTTTGAGTGCATTTGAGTGTCCGATGGCTTTTACAGCTTCTCAGGGTAGGCTTGGCTGTGCCTGCTGCCTGACTCTGGGGGCTGCACCCAGGGCTCGCTGCCTGTGCACCTGTACACCTGCACGCTGTGCCTCAGATCCCGCCTTCTCCTAGGATTGGGGTAGGAGTGGTCCTGCCTCACGGCCAGTCTTCACCACCCCAGCCTATCAGCCGGGCCATCCTGGCCTAGACCCAGCCTGTGTCCTATCACTCTGCTAGGGGGAGGGAGCATTAATTAGACCTGACTTGGGTGTCCCCTGCTGAGCCACAGGCCCACCAGTCACAGCAGCAGGGTCTCTTGTCTCCCCTGGAGATTGGCAAGGTGCTGGTGTTAATGTGACTACTAGTGATTGCCAGGTCAATTCTGGCCTGTTAGGAAGATGAACCCCTGTGCTGGTCTGGCTCGCCTCGGGGACTTTGCCTGTCCGCTCTGATTTTCCTGCCACTCTAGTTGGTGGCAGGGTGCTGACATCTCTCCATTTCCTCAATCCCTGAGGCTGGGTGTCACGAGGCCCTGCTGCTTTTCTCTTGGTGTGGCCACTTTTCCCGGCACTCCCTCTGATGTAGGCAGCCGGCCTATCACGGCAGGGACGCGGGCTGGTTGCCTTTGCCTCTGAGCTTGACAGCAGTGACAGGAGGAAGATGTCACAGGCTGAGCTGTTCTGCTGTGGACTTGCGTCCCTTCCCTTGGACAGGAGATGGCATGTTCATTCACTCGCCTCCTCCCGGGTTCCACATGTGTGAAGATCCCTTAGGGGCCTCAGGAATTTCCTTTGCCTTTATGGTTTTGGCCCTCAAAGCCCAATTCTAGCAGAACTGGGTGACTAAGAGTGCAGATGCCGAGGCCAAGAGCCAGCTTCAAGTTCTGTCTCTCCACTATGAGCTGGGCTCCCTTGAATAGATGCTCAACGCTCTTTGCCTCAGTTTCTGCAGTTGTCTATCAGGGATATGGGCTAAGAGTTCTAGTCCTGGCTCTGGGCAGCTATGGGACCCTGGATTAGTCACTCTCCTCTGGGCCCCAGTGTTTTCACCGGGGTGGAGGTGCACCCCGTGGCTCTTCTGGCCTGCCTGGCCTCATGTGATCTTGGCCTCCTGTGCATCTTTGTTTTTGGTCTCAGTGCGGCCACAGGCATAGCCAGTGGGTTTCCTCGGTCCCAGTCCCTCTGGGGCCTTCACAGGTGTCTCTGACCTAACTTGTGTTCAGGTTCATCTAGTCCTTCCCCTCCCTCCCTCCCTGAGCCTTTGCAGGCAAGGCTCACTGGGCTCCTGTGGGACCCCTACCAACAACTCCCTGCAGTCGAGGCCACCGACTGCCTGCACCACTGCCTACCTGCACCTTTATATCGGCAAAAAAGGCTCACAGAGCTGCCTATGGAGTCAGTTGACACCTTGTCTCATCTGCTCCTCCGCTGGCCCTGGTCCAGGCAGTATGGGGCCACTGCATGCCAGTGGCCAGCTTTCCTATTCCATACTTGGTGACCTTGAAAGGTCTCATCTTTTCTTAGAGCCCAGAAAGGGGCTGTGCCTTCCATGGGTCCACGTGGTAGACACTTCTGCCTTGTCTTCTGTATCTCCCCTTTTCCACAATCCTTAGGCTTGCAAAGATTCTACATCCCACATCAGCCTCTTGGCTAACCTGGCTGGTGTCCTTTATTAATTTATTATTGTTATTATTATTATTATTATTACTGTTATTAATTTGCCAGTTCCAGGGCTTGAACTCAGGGCCCGGCCACTGTCTCAGAGCTTCTTTTGCTCCAGGCTAGCACTCTACTATTGAGCCACAGAGCTACTTCTGGCCCTTTCTGCATATCTGGTACTGAGGAATTGAACTCAAGACTCCACGCATGCTAGACAAGCACTCTACTCTATCACTAAGCCACATTCCCAGCCATTATCATTATTACTATGTGCCAATACTGAGATTTGAACTCAAGACCTGAGAGCTCTCCCTTAGGTTTTTTGTTTTTTTTTTTTTCCTGACTCTGCCACTTAAGCCATGCCTCCACTTCTGATATGTTTGGTGATTACTTGGAGATAAGAGTCTCATGGACTTTGCTGCTGGGACTGGCTTCAACTATGATCCTCAGATCTTAGCCTCCCAAGTAGCTGGGACTACAGCTGTGAGACACTAGCACCTGGCTTCTATTTTTATTTTTTCTCAGTGCTGGAGATTGAACTCAGAGCCTCACACTTGCTAGGCAGGCGCCTTACCTCTGGTTTTTTTGTTGTTGTTGTTGTTTATTTATTGTTTTGTCGGTCATAGGATTTGAACTCTGGGCCTGGATGCTGTCCCTGAGCTCTTCAGCTTGAGGCTAGCGCTCTACCACTTGAGCCACAGCGCTACTTCTGGTTTTCTGGTGGTTAATTGGAGGTGAGAGTTTCACAGACTTTCGTGTCTGGGCTGGTTTTGAACCACAATCCTCAAACCTCAGTCTTCTGAGTAGCTAGGATTACAGGTGTGAGCTACTGGCACCTGGCTGTACTTTACCTCTAGAGCCATACTTGCAGCTCCTTTTTGTCTTGGCTATTTTCCGGTGGAACCTCACTTTATGCCCAGGCTAGCCTGGGATGCAGTCCTTTACTTGTTCTTCCCTGTGTCACTGGGCAGGATAAGCAGGTGTCATTCCACTGAGCCACTGATTGAAATGAAGTCCCATGTAGTTTTATACTCTGGCTAACCTTGAACTATGATCCTCTGATCTCTGTCTCCCAAGTAGCTAGGACTATGGTCTTGAGCCAATGAGCCTGGCTTGTCCTTTGTCTTAATGCACAAATTTCCAGGTATTACCATCAAAATAGAAGGCGCTAGTCCCATCCTCAGACCTGGGACTGCATCCCTGAGGACTGTCTCCATCTTACAGAGACACTTTTATCCCAGGCTTCCCAGGGCTTGCCCAGGCCCTCCAAGCTGCAAGGGAAGGAGGGAGAAAAGTAAGGGGGAGGGGAAAGAGAGAGAGAGAGAGAGAGAGAGAGAGAGAGAGAGAGAGAGAGAGAGAGAGAGAGAGAGAGGGAGAGAGAGGGAGAGAGAGGGAGAGAGATCAGGTATCAAGGATTCTTGGGGCCTCAGGAGATTTGAGTTTGGAGTTTGGCTCTGGGTCACACAGCTCCTGGGAGGTGTGTCTTGGCTGGGCATAGCCACAGGGGTCTTTATCTTCTTCCTGCTAGTAAATCATTCCTAGCTTCTGTGCAGCAATGCATTGTCTGTGGAATACATATTTATGAAGGATCTCCTGTGTCAGACATTGAATGAGACCTGATGCCCACAGTGGACTCACAGTCCAGTACCCCTGGCCTCATCACCTGGTGAGAGGCTAGAGATGGCTGTCAGTGGACAGGTCTACATAGCACTGTTAATGAGACTTCAGGTAGGAGCCAGGCTGTGGGGGAGACACCTCAGGCGAGGGTCACACAACCTGTGTTCTTGCAGATGTGTTTGTGTTTGGCCTGAGTCCCAGTGCAGGGATGGGTTAGCCAAAAGGCCTATGGGAGGAGTCTGAAGATCCAGGAGGAGAACGGCAAGTGCAGAGGCCCTGAGCCTGCCTGGCAGATAGGAGCAGCTGGGAGGTAGGAGCAGAATGAACAAGAGGGGAGGAGGGGGCATCCAGAGGGTTTGGCTATGGCTCTGTGTGGGAAGAGAGCCACTGGAGGGCTGTAAGCCGAGAAGAGGGGACACAAGGGAGCTCAGATTCCATAGATGTGCTCAAGCCCTTGTGTAGGGAGTCGACTGGGGCCTGGGGCAGTGAGGAAGCCACTGCAGTCATCTAAGAAAGCTGATGTGTGGAGCAGGAGGTGGAGGTGGTGACAGGTTTGGGGTGAGTTTTGCAGCTGTTGCCCACCCACAGGGCTTGCTTCTGGGTTCCTGTGGGCAGAGATGGGGGACATCCAGGGAAATGAAGCCAGCAAGTTCTCAGCACCATGGACAGCACCCCACCCCAACACCTGGCCCCCAACTCTCCAGTACTAGGATGCTGAGCAAAGTATGAAGTGCAGGTTCCCTTACCCTTGACTTCATTGTTAGTTTCTCTCACCTTCCCTCCCTCCCTCCCTCCCTTCCTCCCTCTCTCTTTCCCTCCCTTCTTTCTAAGGCTGAGCTATGCACCCTTCTTGGGACCAGGGCAGGTTGAATCCAGGTTTGAGCTTGGGGATACATTACTGGCCAACCTGTGTTTCTGAGGAGGAAGAGTCCAGAGCAGGAAGAAGGGAGAGGCCTGTCCACGGCAAGGCTGTCCCCAGTGGGAGGTGTTCTGGGGGGGGGCGGCATCCCAAAGAGCAGCAGGTCTCTGAGGCTCTGCCCAGGCACAGCGTGGTCCAAGCCTGCCAGCCTTCCAAGTCCTCTTTGTTTCTCCTCTGGAAAGTGGAGATGATTGCAGTCTTCTGGTTATTGTGAGAATTAAAACAAAACAAAACAAAAAACCCACACAGGTGAACTCATGTCAGGAAGGCCAGGCAGGGGCCAGAGGGGTGAGGTGCTGTCTCTGCCTCCAGCCCCAAGGGTGAGCCCTTGGCTTCCTCATGATCAGAGTTCGCCCTCCTCTTGCAACTGCAACTGTCCTCGCCTTTCTCCCTGACTGACTTGCACAGCACATTATATATCTATGCCCCATTTTGCTGTAGACAGAACAATCATATGGATATTCTATGCAAATTCTCATTTTTAATGAGCCAGAGGAAAGCTAACGATGTCTTGGAGCCCAAGGGAAGCCAAGGATGGGAAGAAGAAGCAGGACAAAGTGACAAGCCGGAGGGAGGAGGGGGGAGGGGATTTGTGGAGAGCCCAGGAAGGGCTTGGGAGATGTAGGCGGATGGGTGAGTGGTGGGGGTAAGAGGGGCCCTCCCTGCCTGATCTGGGTGACAGATTCTGAGATGGGAGGGTGGCTTTCCAGGTCATCTCAGAAGGTGTGAGGCCGAGGGTGGGAAGGGAGAACGGTGGGTTGGGGAGTACTGAGGGTGAGAGATGGCCTGCGGAGGCGCTGGGACTGAGCTGTGGTGTGTGGAAGGGTTCCGTTTCCTTTTCTGTAAAATGGTCATCTTTCACCAGACACGAAGTGATTAGAGGAGCTAACATGGGGAGAAAGTACTCAAGTTGGGGTGCTGTGTGAGTGAGAGACAGAGACAGTGAGCAGGGAGTGCAGGGGAGTCAGTAGGGAAGAGACCTCTGGGTAAGACAGCCAGCTTTTATTTTGAACTTTTGGTTGGTATTGGGGTTTGAACCCAGAGCTTTGCACTTGCAGGGCAGGTGCTCTGCCATTTGAGCCATGCCCCAGCACAGGACAGCTTCTAGTTAAGTACTCAATCTATCATCTCATTCGTCATTTATCCTTCCACTCCCTGGCAGCCGTCGAGCACTTGAGAGGTGGGCATGCCCTGGACAGAGCAGGGCCTTCACCTGCCCTCTTTGTGGTGTGCCCAGCCTCAGGAATGTTCCTGATGGACGCAGTGCACGAGCGCCGAGTTAGGAACAGCCTTGGGCCCAGCAGAGTCGGAGGCTGCTGTACTCAGAGCATTTCTTCCAAACATTTCTGTTCTCAGCTGTGGGTGACCGAACGCAGTTTTGGGATTGCTATGAAAGTCTGGGTAGGAGCCTGGTGATTCCCAGGCTCCTGCAGAAAGGAGCACTGGCTTCTGAGTCAGTCTGGAGAAAGACCTGGGGAGGGTTTTTGTGTTACAGGTGCCGGATGTCTGGGAAAATCACTGTCCCTCTGGTTTAGATCAGAAAGGAACTCAGAATGCCAGGCAGTCCCACCCTACCTGAGAATCTGTGGGGTTGTCAGGAGATAGGTGTCTACGAATAGTGTTCAGATTTATTCTTTGTACTGCAGTTGTTCCACTCTAAATGTCTGTGAAGGAAAATTCTCCAGGACCCTCCCCAGCTTGGCATGTGGGAGGGGCCCCTCGTCCCTGCACTGCCCCTGCCCTGGGCGTCCTGCTGAGGCCTGCTCAAGGCTGGTTCCCTCCCCTCCTGGTCCTCATTTCACTCTCCCATGTCTGTCCAAGCTGGCCCAGCATTGGGGCTCCAGGCCTCCTCCCAAAGGGTATGCAGGAGCCTGGTTTTAGAAGTCTCTGGAATCTTCTGCTCACAGCCCAGGGCCAGGTCTCAGCCCTGGACACTGGGCCACTGGCCCTTCCTTACCCAAGACCGAGGCAGCCCCATGTTTCCTGGTAGCCTCTTGGTGCTCTGGTCAGGCTGGCTTGTGAGGTGGCAGCAGGTGTCACCCTGGGAGTTCTCCACCAGGGCCAGTCAGTGGCACCTGGCCCATGATCTAGTTCTGTCCCCAAGTCACACTCAAGCCAGTAGGTCTGTTTTCCAGAGGAGAAGCTGATACCAAGTGGGGTGAGGGGTTCACCCAGTCAGGGTGTACCAGGCTGGACCAGGCCCCAGCCCTGTTGTTCTGTGTTCGTAGCATCAGGGGAGAAGCCAGGGAGGGCTGTTCCGCTCCTTCTCTGGCCTTTGAGGTGGGCCCAGGGCTGGCTGGTGTGGGTGAGGGTCTGGGAGGATGTCATTACCCAGTGTTGTCTTGTGGCAGGCTGGGGCGGGGGTGGTGGGGACGCAGACTTGCTTGTGGCAGGAGACATACTTGGCCTGCCTTTGTAATTACATCTCAGAGTTTCATTTTGCTTGTCAGTTTCTACTTCCTGGGGATGTGGGCTTAAATATTTCATTCTTTCTGGCCAAACTGCAGGCCTGGCTGCTGGCCCCTAACCCCAGCTCCTCACTCTCGCAGTGGAGTGGAACTGGCCAGGGCATCTTTCCAGTGACTCTGTCCTCACCCAGCGATCTCTGCCAGCAGCCCCTTGCTGACTTTTTTTTTCTCATAGATATCTAGGGGATGAGGAGACTGGCAGAAAACATAGCTGGAAATTAGGAACCAGTCAGCCAACATTGATTGAATTCATCCCGTGTTCTTGTGAGGAGTTGGGGAATGAGAAAGACAATCTCCTATCAGGGCACAAGGCCCTGGGCTGGTAAGGAAACCAACAACAATGCAGTAATAGGAAGTACTCGTTGGCTACTTTAGTGCCAGGCACTGTCCGAAGTCCCTTATCTCTATTAACCAGCTCACTCATCCTTCACTGTCTGTTATGAGAAGACATGATCCAGAGGGGTTAAGAAGCGTATCCAATGTCACACAGCAGAAGAGTGACAGAGTTAGCATCTGAGCCCCAGCTACTTGGCCTAATCCTCTCCCTGACGTGGGTGAGTTTTGCAGAAAGGACCACAGCGCCAGGCAGAGGATGGGAGGAGCCAACAGAGAAGAGCAAAGGTGTGATGGGAGCCCGGTGGGGAGGCACTCTTGGGACTATGGGAAGGAGCTGGGAGGGTGGAAGGGAGAGAAGCAAGCAGGGAAGAAGGCGCTAGGCTGGAGGAAGTGATGGTGGTAGTGTGCATAGGGGGGAGGGGCACTAAGGGGGCTGAGGGACAGAGGTAGGGGTGGGAAAGCCCTGTGACCTCGCCACCCATCGGCCACTGGAGCTGGTGCACAGGGAGGCGCTGACACCGAGTTGTGTGCAAGGCTCCCTGAGTGTGGACAGAGCTCACTGCAGCCCTCTTCAGTCCACACCAGACCAGGACCTGGCACTGCATGCAGCAGCTTAGGGCCTGCAGGGGCCTTGAGGGAACCCCTCACTCCCTGAACCTAACCTGGGAATCAGGTGGGCTCCCCCACAGCTGGATGCCACACAGCTGTCTAAGTGGGACAGAAGCCAGCTTTTCTGGCCGCCCTGTTCCCTCAGTTCCCTGCTCAACTCTCCAGCCAACCGTCTCAAACATTTTCCTTCACTTCCCTTTTCTATTTTGTTTCCTGCTTTTCTTGCTTTGAAGGTATTTTGCCTAAATGGGTTTGTGTTAAGATATTAGGTTGATCACTCAGCCAGTGTCCCTCTGCTCAGCGCCTACCACCACGAATAATACAGCTCTAAACAATGTGGGCTGCACAGCCCCATAAGACTCCAGGCTAGAAAGCAGTGGGGCTTGGCTCTCAGGCATGGAGCTTGAGCTTCCCTGGCTGGGTGGCAGGTCTATATCCTTCCTTATCCCCCAAGTCCCTCCCAGGGGCCTGGCTGTCTTTAGCCTGTGTGTCCAGGAGTGATAGAGAGCACCTCCCATTTTACAGATGAGAAACATGGGTCCGATGACTTGGCTGTTTCAGGAAGCAATGTGTGGCCAAGAGGGGACCTGGTGTCTGACTGCACCTGCACAGCCCCTGAGACACAAATGGCCAGCCTTCGGAGGCCTGTAATCTCCCCTTGCCCCATGGCTACCCCTGCATCCTCCCATTCAGCCCAGTCGTCCACAGAGACAGTCTGGACAGCGGCACTGGGGACCACAGAAGGGATCAGAAGAAGGAAGGTGAGGACTGGCTCCAGGGCAGGACCATTGAAGCAGTGCACCCGATGTAGGGGCTAGGCCCCAGGCGCCCTGTTAGGGGCTTTGCAGCAGGCCTGGCCTCCCTGCCATGCCTGAGGCAGAGCTTGTGGGGACTGGACATGGTGCAGGTTGTTGTGTGGTGTTAAGCTCTCAATTGAGCTTAATGCTGCCTCCCCTTAACCTGAGTTACAGATCCAGCAGTCCTGGCTGAGTGATGAGGTTCCATCAGGCCCCACCCTCCTGCTAGGCCCAAAGATGTGGCTTCAGGGACAGACTTAGGCCTCTACACCATCCATACCAGGTGGAGGCAGGGAGGCCTCACACCCAGAGAGGGGTAACTTCCAAATTCACACAGCAGGAGGCAGTAATCTGGCTCTTCTTCTCTGGTCTCAGGCTGAACAGGAGGAGGCAGCTGGATCCCGAAAAAACCTTCACATAAACCTAAGCTCACTAGGGCACCTCAGGCCCTATAGGTGGATAACTGGGACTAATTCACCCCTCTCCTCCCTTGGCATCTAGGTCTCCCTGATACTGTCCCACAAGTGAGCCTACTACCTTCCTCAGGCTGGAATCTCCTGAAGCAGGGGTGCTAGTCTTTGCTGGCCCTTGGAACAGGCCAGTCTCTGAGGCCAATTTGCCCTTTTCTGCTCCTGGTTGTCCTTTGAACACCTGTTTCCCTAGTCCCCACAGCAAGGAATTTGCTTCTAGGTAGAGGAAGATTGAAGAAACATCCACGAGAATGTGGTGCCCCACATATAGGCCCAGAAAGGTAAACTTGAGAAGAGAGTCATAGCCAGGCACGGGCAGTAGACCGCTGTGGACCTGCCAGGGTGGCTGTTCCTAGCTAAGGGAGCAGGGGCAAAGGCCTGTTGGGCAGACATGATGGAGGGACAGGTCTTGGGGTGATTGCAGGATGCACGCCTAGGAAACAGGCATATCCTGGCATATGAGCACGGGGGGGGGGGGCTCATGCTATGCATGAGCCTGGCATGTATATGCTTGCATATGCAGACGCACAGTGGGGTGCCTTGGCCTGGTAGGTTGGAGAGAGGATGGTGAAGAGGGTAGAGATGGTGGCCGGGCTGGGGCCACAGCCTAGACAGACCTGAGCTGTGTGCAGCCCCAGAGTTGTCCCTGCCCCCCCATGGTGGGGCAGCCCTGGGGGCAGACGTATCCACTCAGGGCCTGGAAGTCCTCCCAGCCCCTGGTACTCCTCTGCCTTCCTCCCTACCTTTGGAAAACACCATTACAGCTCTGTTCAGCAGAGAACAACAGCAGTGCCTTCTGGGTGACCTGCCCCCTGAGTGGCTCTTCCTAGTCCTTTGTCTGAGAGTTGGTATGGGGAAGGGGTTGGTGAGGACCTGGCTTTTAGGGGAGGAGGGAAGGACTAGGAAGAGAGAGAACTGTGCATATGGTGGTGGTGTGTGTGTGTGTGTGTGTGTGTGTGTGTGTGTGTGTGTGTGTGTGTGGTGTATGTGTTCATGTGCGCACCTGCCAGCCTTTGCGTGTGCATGAATGCGTATGACAAGCCCTAATGGTCCAGGGAAAGCGCCAGTCTCTTCCTGCCTGCCTCTCCCTCTTGCTAGAAACCCAGGGAATCCTGGGGGACCCCTCCCCTGCCCTGTGGGTTGTGTAACTCTCCACCTCCATCTCATTGTAATTTGCCACCTTCAGATTTTGCTGCAATGTAGATTTTTCCACTCGATTTCCTAGGGTTTGTCTTTGCATTGTTTTTCTCGTTTTTAAATTTAAAAGGATTTTTAAAAGGAGAAGAGAGGGAGGAGAAGAGGAGGCTTCTACTGGCTCGCAGGACCAGCTGGTCGCCTGTGAGAGGCCAGGCCCTGCTGGGCCCTGGGCCATGCGACTGGAGGCAGAGACAGGCTAGCGAGGCATTCTGCAGAGGATTTCTGTCTGTTTTCCTGGAGCTCAGGGCTGGGATTACCAGAACACGGTGTGTGTGTGTGTGTGTGTGTGTGTGTGTGTGTGTAAAGCCCCTTGGCACCATGGGCTAGGACTCTATTTTGGAACTGGCTGTAGGCTGGTAGATTAGATCCTGGGGACCCAAACCTGGCCTAAGAGAAAATGAATTTGAGGAAGCCATGGGCAGGGGGTAGGAAAATGAGAAGGGTGCTCAAGCCTGGGGCGCACAGCTGTATGCTTGGGGGTCTCTGGCATGTGCTCCTTGGCATAGGCAAAGACAGACTCCCACAGGGGGAGACCTCTCCTGCCTGCCCAAGCCTCCTGCCCCTCTGGGTGCCTTAAAGGCCTGAGACTCCTTGGAAAGGGTAGCCTCCCAGAGGGACTGGAAAGGGCTGGGCACTATGGGAGCACGGAGGGTTCTTCTTGCCTCAGGCTGGGGGAAGAAGGAGGCTGCATTCAGCTCCACGTCGCAGTGTATATCAACCCAACTCTATGGGCTCAAGGGGGTGACACCATAGGCCTGGGAGGTCCCAAGCACTGGAGGGCAGAAAAAGGAATTCATTTGTTCAGTGTGTCCTCATATGAAGGCGGATATGGAGGGTGCAGGAGCAGCTGTGTACCCCTTCCACAGGGGAGCAGAGGATCAGACTCCTACAAGTCCCCTGTCAGGCCCTGCCCATGAAACGTTTGAGTGGCCTGGCTGTCACTGTATCTATAAGTTTTGTCCAGGGTTGACTGGTGGAGCAGTTCAGTGTGCCCTGGGTTCCAGCCCCAGCAAGGCAGAGGGGGAAAAAACAAAGTTTTTCCCAGCCTGGGTTCTGGTTGCTACATTTGGTTCTGATTCTGACATTGTGGGCCAAGAGGAAGCTTGCCATAGTGTTTTCTCTGTCCTATCCCTCTCCTTCCCTCCTTGAGGGATCCATGGTTCTAAAGGTGATGGGTTCTCTCCCTGTCCTTGCCTAATCATTCAGCAAACACCTATGGAGCATCTATTATGTTCTCAGTTTGGGAAAGAATGCAGTGTACTCAGAAGACACCTGTTGCCTTCACACAGATTTTACATGTGCAAATGTATGTGCAGGTCCAGAGGCGTTACATGTTACATGCCGTCTTTACATGGTATGGGATATGGGACTGAGAATGCTATAATTTGCTTTTTCTAGTCCACTTCATGCTTTTAGGACTTGTCATGTTGACATGTGGGAAATATTACCTTTTTTGCCAGTTCTGGGCTGGAACTCAGGGCCTGGGCACTGTCCTGGGCTTTTCTCAAGGCTAGTGCTTTACCACTTGAGCCACAGCACCACTTCTGGCATTTTTCTGTGTATGTAGTACCAAGAAATCAAACCTGGGGCTTCATGCATGCTAGGCAAGCACTCTACCACTATGCCACATTCTTGGCCCCTAATTTTCTTTTTTTAATGCCATTACTGGGGCTTGGGATTGAACACAGGGTCTGGGTGCTGTCTTTCTGCTCAAGGCTGGCATACTACCACTTGAGCCACACCTCTATTTCTGGCGTGTGTGTGTGTGTGTGTGTGTGTGTGTGTGTGTGTGTCTGTGTCTGTGTGTGTCTGTGTCTGTGTGTCTGTCTGTGATTAATTGGAAAGTGAGTTTTTTTTGGTTTGTTTTTTGGTCATGAGACTTGAACTCTGGGCCTGGATGCTGTCCCTGAGTTCTTCAGCTCAATGTTATTGCCCTACCCTTTGAGCTACTGCCCCACTTCCTGTTTTCTTGTGGTTAATTGGAGATAAGTCTCATGTTCTTTAGTGCCCAGGCTGGCTTTGAACCACAATCAGATCTCAGCCTCCTGATTAGCTAGGATTACAAGCGTGAGCCCCCTTGCCCAGCTTCTCTAAGTGTTTTGATGGACACTTTTTGACCAGATGTTAAGATGACCCACAGCATCAAAGATGCATCCGGTTTGGTGGGTGAAATGGCACAGGAAGAAGGGGGTAGTGTAGAGGAAGACAGGATCTTGTCCACATAGCCTGTTGGCTAAAGAGGAGCCTGAAGGGCAGGGACAGAGCCTGGGAGACGGGGCGGAGCTTGAGATCTGGAGAGGTGTCTGCTCCTTTCTGAAGCACTCAGAGAGGTCCTGGAGTTTATACCTCCTTGGCAGCCTTCGCAGTGGTCAGAGCCTCCTCTAGAGGGAGGCTTGACCTAGCTGCTGTGGACCGTTGGGCAAGGCACACGCTCCCCAGCCTGTCTTCCTTCTCTATCCAGTGTAGGTTAGGAAGTCTCCTCGTGCTCAGATGACCTTGGCAAATGGCGGTGGTTTTCTTCCTCTGGCCCAGTAAACAGAGGCCCTGGATTGGCTGGGCAGCAAGGCTTGCAGCTGGCACACAGCAGTTAGGCTTTGATCAGGGTCTAGCAGCCAGAGTCTTGGCATGAGGCGAGGAGAAGGCTGGTTGTGCTCAGCAAAGGGGACCCTTGAAAGACCTAGGGGGCCACTGGAACCTCAGCCTTCTCCAACCACCCTCGTTCTATGCTTGCATTGAGCTAGGGAGCAGGCTTGGCCCTTGATGGGTCTACAGGCTTGGATTGGATTCCATTATTTCAGAATACATAGACTCTTACTGCATCTGCTGTGAGAGTCTGGAGGACAAGGGTGTGGGTGGGGGGGAATAGGACTCATGGTCATGAGGCAGAGTAAGGGCTGTGTGTACCTGGATGTCACCCACCTAAACAGCATGAGACAGTTCCATGAGACAGGCCCTGGTGTCGGAAAATATCACCCTTTATTCTTGGTGGGTGTTGTTTAGGGATTACTTTGCAAGTAAAGGGGTGACAAGCAGTGGGGGACTAAGGAAGGGTGTGGAAGATGGGGCCTCTGGCTGCGGGACACTGGACTCTGACTGTGATCACAGCTCCACAGCTCCTTTCTGGCAAGGTGGCTAGCAGGTGCTCTGGGATGGGATGGCGTTTGGCCCCGCCCCTGGTGGTTTCCTTGACATCAGGGAAGCCACGTATTTATCATCTGGACACTGAGGTGTGGAGACGGCGCTGGTCTCTGGGAAGCCAGGCCATGTGGAGTCGGCCTGGTCGGCCTGCCCTGGCCCACAAATATTCATTACAATGTGGAGCTTGGCATAAATACCTCCTAGCCATCCCCTCTCTTGGAGTCGTGAGAATTTCAAACGTTTGCTAGGCCACCACACGTCCATCTCAAGGACCTGGGCCTGGCTCCCGTTCTTCCTCACCCTCATGCCAAAATAGAGTGAAGCCTGTGAGTCACGCCCTGCCACGCCAGGTGGACGGCACACGGAAGCTCTGAGAGGGGCATGCTCTGAGCTGACAGCGCCACAGTTTCTCCCTGTTTGAGAGCCATTAACACCCACCCAGTCCCTCCAGCTACCTCCTGCCCCCTGCGGCCAGGTGGCCCTTTCCCTCCCCTCCCAGGCCAGCTTCTTCCTCTTGTCCATCTGCCTCCCCAGATGGGAGGAGAAATATCACAGTTGGCCCGTTTTCTAACTGGAGGGAAACCATATGGAGGGGTGAGCTAGGAGCCAAGTGCCTTCCGCTGCGTTAGTGCAGAGGCAGCGTGTGGAGTTGGGGCTGCCCTTCCACCTAGGCTTAGTCGGTGCCCTGGGAGGGGCTGGTGGAAGGTCTCCCCAGGAACCCCAGTCCTGCCGCTCTGTTTATAAGCCTCTGGTGACCACACTCTTCTTTGGTACTTAGGATTTTTTGAGTGGCTTAGGAGGTGTGTGTGTGTGTGTGTGTGTGTGTGTGTGTGTGTGTGTGTGTGTGTGTTATCCTGTGGTCCCGGGCCCAGATGGGCACCTGGCACACAGTGACCACTTGTGATCAGCATGCCTGTTCTCCCCAGATGCCCTCCCTGGCCACTCACACCTCCTGCCCTCTCAGACCTGTCCTTCTTGGAGCAGCCTGCCTGGTTGGTGCCATCCCTGCCGTGGATGGGGCTGCATGTGGGGCACTGTGAATCATGTCCTCTCCACCCCGCCTCGGGGTCATCATGCAGCCCGGGTCTCCACACAGAGATGCCAGTGTAGTGGGCACTGCGTCTGTGTAGAGGGCTCTGGTGGAGGCTAGGTATGTGCAGGGGGGCAGTGGCAACTCGCCATAGTGGATGATGGGGCAGGGCCGAGCCTGCAGCATGAGCCCCAGGGGACAGGTTAGGGAAAGGGCCGGGCTTCATGAATATTTATCCCTCATGCTTCTCTGTTGACAGCCCTGACTCCATGGCCTCAGTCTCCAGGGAATTGCTCTCTGAGGTCCCCAGCTCTAGAGCCCTGGTGGAGCAGGGCACTGTGTGGCTCGCTGCAAGTAAGCCGAGTCTCTCCCTGCGGCTTTCTCTAGTGATAGCTGGGTGGTCTGGGGTTGCTTTCTCACTGACTGGGTAGGGTTTAAGTGCAGGAATGACATCCAAGCTCTGATAGCACTTGCGGCTTGGGAACCCACTGGCTCAAAGAGCCCTGGGTGTCTAGGGGCCACAGCCTGGGTACAAATCGCAGGGACAACCTGTCTGTCTTGGACAGCTCCAGCCAGGAGCCATGTAGTGGCCCTGACCTAGGGCCTTTGGTGGACAGGGGCTCTTGGAGGGGTGTGGGTAGGGGTTTGGGAATGCTAATGGCTAGGGTGGCTCAAGATTTAACCCTCTACAAAACATTCTGAGATTGTGATAGCAAAAACAATCCACATTTGCTACATGATATTTAACCAGACAATTATTGTATTTGTATAAGCTACTACATTACTTCACAACAACCCAGTGAAGTGGATGGCTTTATTATCTCCAGTTACTATGTGATGTACCTGAGGTACAGAGAGGCTCAGTAATGACCCGAGGTTACACAGCAGTAATTAGCAGAGCCAGGATTTGAACCCTGGCTCTTAAGAGTCATACTCTGCTGCCTCTTGTTATACTGTTTCTAGTTTGTATCCAGGGAACAGGTTCATCAGTGGTGAGTGGAGTCAGTATCTGAGCTCTGGCTGCTGTGGTTGTACAGCCTGTTGTGTCATGCCCCAGAAGCTGGAGGTGGGGGGGGGGTCAGCCTGCACCTCCTGGGGTGTGTGTGGGGGGGAATGGAGGGGAGCTGGGGCCACCTTCTCACCCAGGCTGATTGTGCCCCTCCTGCAGGTGGCGTGTGTATTGCCCAGTCCGTGAAGATTCCTCGAGAGCCCAAGTTGGGTGAGTTTGACAAGATTATCAAGCGTCTTCTGGAGACATCCAATGCCCGGGCTGTCATCATCTTCGCCAACGAGGATGACATCAGGTGAGGGGTAGGGAGAGGAGCCTCTGTTCTCATCCTGCTGGAGACTGCCCAGGAAAGCCTGACTCCACATGGGATTCAGAGGGGTGTGGATGGGGAGGTGGTAAGGTGATGAGACCCCCTCCCCACCAGACTAGTTACTGTTAATGGGCTCCCTTCCCTTTTCTGCTCAGTGTTCTGCATTCTCTTACCCAGCAGGGATGGTAAGCAGGGTACTTTAGTGAGGACTAAAGCTGTGGGCCTGGGGCCATACCACTTAGTTCTAATCTCACCCATTAGCGCTGTAACTTCAGGTGAGTTTCTGCTACAAACAATGCTGAGCTCCTTCGAGCACTGAACACAGGAATGTGCCTAAAGGACTGAGAGCAGGACTGGGCATGAGGTAGGTGCCCAGTAAAGGCCAGCTCTTGCTCAGCCGCTCCTTCTCTTGTTTGGTTTGCAGAGCACGGGGGAAGAGGGCAGGGCTGGCCTCCTGACTTGGGCCCCTCACACTGTAGCCAGGATGTCCCCTTCTCTCCCCAGGCCTCAGTCCCTGGGAGCAGATGGCTCGGGTACCAGGACCCCATGGTGCAGAGACACCTCCAGTCCCTCTGTGCCTCTGCTCCTGGATTAGGGTCATAGGTCACAAGCTGGATGACCCTTAATAGACGGCCTCTAGGTACTCCTCCTAAACGACCCCCTTCTGCTAGATTCTTCTCTCTTTCCTACTTCCTGAAAAGTCCTCCTACTGCAGCCCTAAGTTATAGTACTGTAGATAAACCCCAGGGACACTGCTACGTCCCTGAAAGAATGGAAGATTCCTGGGGCCTCAGAAAGTCTCATTCTGATGGAGATCCTGAGTCAGGAAAGGTGGGGAGTGGTCCTCAGCCCCAGGCTCAGACAGAGGCAGCCCAGGGCTCTCTTAAAGTGTGCAAGTCCCCTAATTCTGGCTGCTCGTGATGCATGAAGGCCAGTGCTTGAGGCTCAGGGACTTCTGATCCATGCTGACCCATGTCTTGGTGCCCCCAAAGCCTGGTGCCTAGACCACTCTGTACCCCATTGCTTCTGAGGACATCTTAGCTCAGAGGGACCCATGGGCTGGGAGGAGAAGGTAAAGGGCTGGGTTCTTTGGCCCAGAGAGGAGATCCCTATGGGAAGGGATTGAGGTAGACTCCAGAATAGCCACAGAACATGCTGGGGGGTGGGGAGAGGCTAGAAAGCCACATGCATTTTCAGGAACTAAGGAAGAAAAGTAAGTGCACGTGCTTTGCAGGGATGAAGGGTGGGGAACACTGGTCCCCTGGGGCTGGCTGGATGCCACTGGTGTTAATAGGGCTGTGGGTATGGCTTTGGAGAGCAGCCTCTGCATTAGTGGTAGCTTGAGGTGGGGGCTTCTGGTGAGGGAGCAAGATACGATAGCAGCAGGAAGGCAAGATGGGGCCAGAATGACCATGAGCTGGCTTGGGTGCAGCTCTGGGCTCTGGGACCTGGAGTTGCCTGTATTTCTCTGGAAGCCCAGGCCCAGCACTGGGCCTTCTTGAGGAGAAGGACAGGGACAACGTCTATGTGTAAGGCTCCTGCTTCCTCTGCATGGACCCCTCCCTGAACGGGAGTGGAGCTAAGGGAATTCCATCCATTCTTCCTGGCTGTCCCTCTGTGAGAAATGTCCCCAAGGACCACTTTATCCCTGCTTCTAGGCAGGCGGATGGCATGTCCCAGGGCTCATGGGGTCCATGGTTTGATGTCTTGATCCAGCTTGTCATTGCCAAGTAGGAGGAGGGAGGATCACCTGGCACCTGACCCACCAGGCAGGGGTAGAAGTGACTCTTGAAGGGCCTGGACTTTGGCACAGAAGAGTATGGGTAGAGTGGGCATAGTGGCAAGGCATCATATGCAGAGGGATCAGGGCCGTGTGTGTGTGTGTGTGTGTGTGTGTGTGTGTGTGTGTGTGTGTGTTTGATCATGGATACATGTCTGAGGATGGGTTAAGGGATTTTGGTGTGACATGTGCTAAGTAAATGTAGTTCTTGGGCCTGACTAGGATATGGGGGAGACTGGTATGGTTTTTGCAGGGACAGATGTGGTCCCATAGGCAGATGTAAGCCCTAAGTTCAGGGGCATTCGGGTGGGGTCCAAGTCACCCAGGGGACAGGTACAGGCTATGACAGGGACGTGTGTGTGTGTGTGTGTGTGTGTGTGTGTGTGTGTGTGTGTGTGTGTGTGTATGTGAGAGAGAGAGAGAGAGACAGAGACAGAGACAGAGACAGAGACAGAGAAAGCTGACAGCCCACAAGTAGGTGTGTGCAGGGAAGGATAGCCAAGTGGCCAGACATGCCTGGGATGGGCTGGTGTGTGTGTCCACAGGCGGGTACTGGAGGCAGCACGGAGGGCCAACCAGACAGGCCACTTCTTCTGGATGGGCTCGGACAGCTGGGGCTCGAAGAGTGCACCCGTGCTGCACCTGGAGGAGGTGGCGGAGGGTGCTGTCACCATCCTCCCCAAGAGGACGTCCGTTCGAGGTAGGCGACCCGCCAACCGCCCTCCTACTGCTCCTCCCCCTCCTCCCTGCCTCCCTTCCTGTCTTCCCACATCTTTCCTGTCTGCTCCCTGGCTTACACCTTGTGTGTCCCAGTTTCAGGCTGGAAGGCCTTTTGGGCCACACCCTAGCTGACATATTTTGTGTGCAGATTCAAGACCTGTTCCCTTGTTTTGTTCAAAAAGATACTCTGGGGGTGTGTGGGAGCTGTCTGCACCTACAGTAGGATCTGCTTACCTTTTTCCTATCTGGGACACAAGGAGCAAGGCCTGCGCACTGTCTGTAAGGCCTAGGAGCTTCCAGCAGGAAGAAAGGAGAGAAGACAGAGGGAGAGAGGGAAGGGGAGAGAGGGAGGGAGGGAGGGAGGGAGGGAGGGGGAGGAGAGAGAGAGAGAGAGAGAGAGAGAGAGAGAGAGAGAGAGAGAGAGAGAGAGGGAGAGAGGGAGAGAGGGAGAGAGGGGTGGGGGGGAGTTCTCCCTGGGTCTAGAAGGCCCTACACCATGCTGGGCCCTATCTGCCTCGCTCTGCACCCCCTCCTCTGCACCCCTGCCTGCAGTCACCTTGGCACCTTGGACAGGACAGAACTGCTCTGGCCAGAACCTTGCAGGGTGTGAGGCGTGCAGTTCCGCTTAATGGCCTGACTTGGCAGGGCTTTGCAGTCTCACTACAGGGAAGGCTGACTTCCCAGGCCTCTTCACTGCTTCACTCTATTCAGCAGAACAGGGTTGATGCGCTGTAAGGGACCTCTGACATCAGACCCCCCACAAAGAGTCCCAGGCCTGAGAAGGGGAGACACTTGCCCAAGGCCACACAGCAGTGTCCTCTCTTCACCTCCAGGAGGGAGGGGGAAGAAAGCAAGCACAGGGAGTGGAAATTTCCATGCTGCCCCTCTCAACCCCAAGCCGTGATAAACACAAACCACAACAGCTTTGGTTTATTGGTACTGATAAATGCCAGGCTGCTTTCAGCCATCTCGTGTAGTCTTCCTAGCAACCCTGTGGGACCTTCTGATCCCTGCTTAGTGGCTGGAGGCCTAGAGTGCTGAAGTGACACAATGAATGGCAGGGATGGGATTTGAACCCAATACTTGCCTGACAACACTTTTTCTTCTGAAACATCAGGGTAGCTTTTAGAACAATACTTCTCATCTGCAGTCATTTTGCCTCCTGAGGAGCATTTGGCAATGCCCGGAGTCATTTTTGTTGCCATGGCTAGAGAGGTAGTGTTACTGGCATCTAATGGGTGAGAGTCTCAAATGCTGTTTAGCATGTACAGGACAGTCCCCTATAACAAAGAATTATCCAGTTCAAAGTGCCAGGGCTGAGAAGGCAGACTATGTACCAAACCCACCCTTGTACAATGCCAGCATTTTCCCACAGCCACAACAGTCATTTAGCTTCCACTTGGACTCTTCCATGGACAGGGAGCTCAGCACATAACATGGATGTCATTGTGTTTTCAAGCCTTCTGGCACATTCTAGGTAACTCAATTACCTGCTCATGACAGGCAGTGCCCCAGAGCAGACATCTGGGCAGAGAGAGAGGGCCTCGTTCCCTCCGCTGCCTGGCCAGGGACAGGATTATCTGTGGTGCAGAGATGAGAGTTACAGAGCTCATGGAGGAGTGAGGCAGCCTCTGTTGGTGGCACATTCTGCGCTCCACCGAGAAGATCCAGGTCCGGCTCATGCTGTGTGCCCTGGGTGACCTCTACCTTCTCCAGCCAGGTCTCTTCTTCAGGCGTTCCCAGGCTGGACAGCTCCATCAGTTACTCTGCTGTCATCCCAGGAACCCTCTGAGGTTCCTACTCGGAGGCCGGATGGGAGTTAGCGCCATCGGTGTACTTCCGTTCTGTGAAGACAGCAGTTGTAGACTCCACATGCTCCCCTGGGGACTTAATCCAGTTCTTTTCATTTGGAATGAAATGAAATGTTCCACATTTTGTTTTTGCTGGCTGGGCTCTAAATCAGAGAATGTGCTCTTCCTTCCCTCTTGCCTGGGCCTTCTCTAAGCCTGTGTGTGGGGGGGGCGATGGTGGGCAGGAGAAAGAATGGGGATATTCAGGGAAGGCAGGGTACTAACGGCCCTGTTGTCCTTCTTCTCTTCCAGGATTTGACCGCTACTTCTCCAGCCGCACACTGGACAACAACCGGCGCAACATCTGGTTTGCAGAATTCTGGGAGGACAACTTCCATTGCAAGCTGAGCCGCCATGCACTCAAAAAGGGCAGCCACGTGAAGAAGTGCACCAGTGAGCATGCTCGTGTAGGAGGCCAGACCGAGGGGTGGAGCCTGAGGAGGCGGCCCATGCGATCCTGGGGGACTCATAGGAAGTCACAGGGACCTGGGTAACGGACTAAAGGCTGTTTCCAGGGGAGAGTAACTTGGGAGAGAGAGAGAGAGAGAGAGAGAGAGAGAGAGAGAGAGAGAGAGAGAGAGAGAGAGAGAGAGAGAGAGAGATCCAAAGTTAGCTGAGCCCAAGGGACAGTGGGCGGGTAGCTGTCTGCATAGAGATTGTTGACACCCAAATCTGAAGTGACTGAGCTACAGCCAGTTTAGGGAGTAACATAAGAGGGCGCAGGGTGGCAGAAACCACCCTCAACAGCGATACCATCAACAGTCTCAGCAGTGATGCTATCCAGTCTCTGTCTGCCTGGGGGCTCATGAAAACATCTATAGAATAGTACACTGGGCTGTACTGACCCCCCCACCAGCTGTCGTGAGTCTGGTCCTGATGTCCAGTGGTCAAACTACTCTAACTCCTCAGGGCTTCCCTCAGTCCCTCAACAGGCGCCTGTCTGGTTTTCAGAACCACCTGGTCTCATTCTAAACACGGTGGATACAGTAACAAACAAAATCTTGGAGATTTTATTCTAATGGAGAGGAGGATGATAAACAAGATAAATAAATTATGGACTATGTCAGAAGGGAGATGTGCAGGAGAAGTGAAACAGATAAGGAAACGTTAGGGGAGCAATGTGGAGGAAGGGAAGCCGCTCCTTAGCCCTGAGAGAGGAATGAGCTTCGTAGGGGGTGGGAATAAAGGGACCTGAGCTCACATAGGAGAGAAGGGATGGGGGCAGGGTTTGAGTCCAGGTGTGAGTCCTAGGAACAGCCTCTTAAGCTAGTCTTTCTTGGGTGGTGGGTCCTGTGTACTCTGGGTTTGGGCAGCTCTGTAGTAGAAGACCTGATGACATGGGAGTGGGGGAGTTGGTTAGGCACCCTTCAGGGTGAGAGACCCCCCCAACCAGAATGCCAAGCTTCGTCCTCTCTTCTTCTGATGGGCCTGTGTGGCATGGGTAAAGATCAACGGGCTAGGGGCATGCTACCTGGTAAATGGAGTCTCTCAGTCCTGGGAGGGACCAAGTGGGGGTGGGAGGGTTGAGTGGGTGGTCAGTGGCAGTATGCTGCCCTCTGGTGGCTACAGCTCAGAGGGATTCAGGTACTGGACCTTGGGCATCCCCCAGGGGACCCTGGTGAGCTCCTGCCAGTTTTTGTTGATCTACAGTGAACATTGTGAATTGGGGGAGGGGGATGGGGGTCCAGTGTGTATAACTGTGTGCATGTGTGGTGAGCCTCACCAGTGTGTGTGTGTGTGTGTGTGTGTGTGTGTGTATGTTCCCTGGAGGCTTATGCATTCCTGGATGAACTAGTGCTTATAAACACCATTGTTTATTATGTGTCCACTATGTTCCAGACTCCTGGAAGACACCAGCTCATTTCATATTCACATCAGCTCTGGGAATTCACATAGACAAAGATGTAGAGAGTTAGAGAGGCTCAGCAATGTGTCCAAGGCTGCATGCAAGTCCCTTCATCAGGCAGCAATCCCAGTAGACGTGTAAGAAGCACAAACATGCGTGGGCATGGAGGTTGCACCCTCACAGGCTGAGAGGCCATGTATCCCATTGACTTCTGTTCTATATTCTCAGGTACTCCTGTCAGTTAAGAACACTGGTTTGGGAACGGAGATGGGGTGTGTGTACTAGAAATGGGACGAGATGGGCACATGGTACCTCCTGCCCCCAGAGTCTTGTCCCCCCTCCCTGCTAAGTCTATCCAGACTCAGGCCTCAGGTCCAATCTGTAATCTGTGTAGTTCAGGAGGGAGTCTATCTGCCTGTCATAGAAGAAAAGGGAAACCTGCTCAGTGCAGGTTTCCAGAGATCATGGGGTTTTGCAGGGAGTGTAAAGCAAGCGCTGTGACCTCTGGAGTCTTTGCTTGCTCATTTGAGAAATGGGGCTGACGTGAGCCGGCTCAGAGGTGTCTGGGAAGGAAGGAAGGGAGCCAACGCCAATAGAGGTGCTTTCTGAACTGTAAAATGGTAGTTCTCCAGCCTGGGTGTACATTAACATCACCTAGGGAGCCTGGAAAGTTGAACGGGGTGGGGAGGCACCCCACCAGTGGGATCACACTTCAGGGTGGGGCCCGGCTGTGGGTTTTTAAAGTGCCCTAGGTGAGTTCAGTGTGTATTCAGGGCTACACCACTGTTTCCCAAGCTTTATCTACATTGAGTCAGCTGGGGCGCTTTTAAAACTGCAGATATCTGGCTCCACTCTTGGACATGCTGACTTAGTTTCTTCTGTGGGCATCTGAATACAGGATTTCTAAAGTGTGCCCCAGGTGGGTCTATTGTGACTGACTCCGGAGAGATGGTGCCAGGAGAGAGCAGGAGCAGGTAGACTGGGCACCGCTAACCCAAATCCTTCTTGCTGCATTAGGAGCCCTGACAGAGGCTGGTCAAGGACCTTGTGTGGCCTCGTATCAGGCAGGATGTTGAAACCACCCAGCTCTGGGGAGGTGAGGGCCTGGAGCTGCTGGGAATGTATGTGAGATCTGGGGAGGGGAGGTGGCCCTGGCTCCCATCAGCCTGGCTCAGGGATGAGCTGGGGGG